>NW_026692492.1:412500-922500 GCF_021218885.2 Marmota monax | reverse complement strand
GGTCGACGAGACGGGCGAGTTGCATCATCCATGTCAGACTTGCTCTATCAGGGAGAGATGGGGCAGGGTCCGTGGATGGAGCTGGAGGATGTCGTGCTGATTAAAATAAGCCAATTCCAAAAACACAAAGGCTGAATGTCCTCTCTGATAAGCTGATTCCCAATAAGGGGGGCAGGGGTTAGGGAAGAACAGAGGCACTTTGGATTTTTGTTTTGCTGAAGGCCGATCTCGGTTCTGTGCCACGTGGCGCGTCTCCGACATGGGATCCTGTATCCTCCACGTAGCCACCAGATAAGGTCGCAGAGTCGCAGTCTTTAATCACCGCATACCCGATCCCACCACTTTTTTCTGTCTCCATGAACTTGCTCACGCACAAATGGCAGGAATCCCCGCCCCCGACAAAGTGTCTATATGGGATTGTGCCTCCTTGGGAACGATTTTAGAGGGATTCCCACCCAATTCCCAACATCTTCTTGATCTGCATCATGAGACGGTGCCTTCAGCAGCTCAGAAGACCCGGGTGCAGGTGGGAGCATCTGTGGGGAGACCCACCATCCAACCACCGCTCTGGCTTCTCTTTCTTTATCTGTGCTTGATGCCTCCGGGGCTCTGTTGTGCATGAAATCTCATCCCCGGGGCTCAGGAGGCTTTGTTCTGCAACATCTTTGAAGTCCCGGACACTCCAGGGAACCCCACAGAGCCCCCGACCCCAGCCACGTAGCCCACAACCCCGAGGAGGAGCCGCCTTTGGGATATTTTAAGCTGTTCCATGCAAAGCTCAGCAGCTCACGGTGCACATGCAGAGTGACTCTGGGCAGAGCCGAGGAGGGTTTAGGAAGGCGACCTTGCATTTCAGACGGGCTGCAGGGCTTTATTTTTAGTAAAATAAAACCCAAGTTGGTCCTCTCCCCACGCCACCCCCCAAAAAATGGATCCCAGCCTCAAGCCACTATGATTGACATTTATTTGCTTTTAAAGTATTTATCTGCACAGATTCAGCTCTGTGTTGGGTTTGAAAAAAAAAAACACACACACACACACACACACACACACTTTGAAAATACTGACAAAGCGTCCCCCGTGTCTCTTTCTGCATATTTTATGCACAAAACGTAACGCAGTGTGACTCACCGTGGGCAGCGTTAGTGGGTCCTCGCGGGACCATCTTGGAGTGACTGTCAGAGATGGCTCCCCGGGAACACACCCAGAGCCCAGGCGGCATACACAAGCCGCTCCGCCCGCGTTGGCTCGCGTGGTTTCTGTAACCTGCACCCTGTTCCTTGGACGGACCCAGATTTGGGTGGGGAGAGCTGGATTTATTTGACCCACTTGAGAAGTGAGTGCAAAGAGCCACCCTTCCCATATCCCGATTTCTCGTCCTTTGGAAACGTCGATGATGATGATGATATTCAGGATAAGGGGGGGGGGGGGTAAAAGTACAAAATCTGATGAGATCATTAAGCAAAAGTCTGATAAAAGTTCATTTTCTCCCCGCCCCCTCTGCCACTTCTAGAGATCGCTAAAAAAAAAAAAAAAAAAAAAAATCCCTTCCAAGATGATGTGCTCCTCGCTGGAAATGTTTTGCACGATGTATTCATGGTCCCCAAATTTGAACACTTAAGTGACATCATTTAAATGTGGCTCAAGAAAATCTCAGAAGATACACGGCATTTTTTTTTTTTGGTACCTAAAATGGAACCCAGGGGTGCTCTGTCGCTGAGCCACGTACGAAGCCCTTTTTATTTTTTATTTTTGAAAATAGGGTCTTGCTAAGCTGCTGTAGGTCTTGCTAAGCGGCCTCCAGTGGCCTTAAAACTATGATCCTCCTGCCTGGGCCTCCTAAGTCACTGGGATTACAGGTGTGGCCCACCAAGCATCCTCGGTTGATCCAATCACGGTCACCTGTGTCCCATCCACCGTCACCCAACCTAGACCTAAAAATACACCCCTTGCCCGATTCCAGAAGCTTCTGTGCCTTACAGGCACAGGACTTCAGGGGTGAGAAAGGGACCCTCAGAGGAGGCAGACACTCATGAAGTCGTGAGAAATGGTGTCCTGCACCTTTAAATTCCTTCTTGGTTGAATGTGACATCTTTTTGGTCATGGCACAGGGGAAGCTGAGCTCCCTGGAGCTATTTAAGACCCTTGCTGTGCCCTTGTAAATAGAGCGGCTTTTTCTTAAATTCCATAAGACGCTGTGAAATCATGTGAAAGTCCACATTTTGGACACTTGGGGGAAAAAAATGATATTTCCATGCAACTTTGCAATGAATATTCGATCCCTAGAAAACCGAGTACGAACTTCATTTATTCTTAATCATTTTTACTTACAAGCTTAATTGAGTCTTGATGCTGCAATTAAATGACCTCGACTTCACGCCCTACGATGGTCACAATCCAGGAAACTCTGGTGACACACGGAGGTCACCCAGCATGCTGAGTTCACACTGGATCCTAATGCCCTTGGGGACACGCGCTGGGTTTGGGCCAGTGTCGAGTGACGTGTGTCCGTGATCATGGTCTGCACACAGGGCAGTCTGTGTCCACGGTCGTGACTCTGTCCTGCCCACCCATCCCTCCACGTGCCCCTGGAGAGGGACGCATCATGTCACCATCTGGACATCTTTTGCCTTTTCCAAAAAATGTCATATTCTTGGAATGACAGAGGACAAGCCTTCTCAGATTGGATTAAAAACACGTTGCTCCGCCTGCAGCCAAACCGTGTGGCGCTCAGACATCTCACTCAGAAGATGGCGTTCGAAACACGATTTTTTTTTTTTTAAATCTGAAGGACAAAGTTGGCATCCAAAGAATTTTATATCCAACCAAGAGGTCTGTCATAAGTCAAAGCAAAAAAGAAGAAGAGCGGTTCTCAAATATTCAAGGATTTATTTTTTTTATAACCAAAGTCCCTTCTCGAACATAAAATCTGTCTGTGCTCACGGGAAGGTGGAGTTCAAGAATGGCGAGATCCAGGTGCCATATGTATTATGGGATTATGAAATGTGCAGCCCCCAAGTTACTATGACAGCCAAGAGCATGCATTTGTCACAGCAAAGAAGGTTTCAAATATGGTCACCAAATTGAAGTGGCAAACATTGTTGAAAAATCTGATCATTGTAATAAAACGGAACAAAAATACGATTTAGGTTTAAGATCCCATTCTGTTTGCAGAGACCCGGAAAGAAACAAGTTAATAACAGATGCATCGGCCTCGGTGACTATAGCGGCAGCTGAAAAGCGACCATGTCATTCAGGACATGGCACAAGTCGGGCGCCCAGGAAGTGACACCGGATCATATCTATTGGACACGCTGGTGACAGCCGGTCCTTAGCGTTTTGCATGCACATCGTCCACCACAGACGCTTGACGCTGTTCTTTCAGAACTGAGAAGGAGAAGCCCAGGAGTGTTTTCCAAAACTGCCTCGGATTTCATGAAAGGCTGTGAACAAGTCGACCCGCCGTGTCCAGGGCGGGCTCCCAGCCGTTGGGAGTCCCTCTCCCCCTGTGAATGGGACTCCAAGGCCGTGTGGCCCTCATCTACCTTATCAATTCCGCAGTCTCGGACCTTCCCATTTGGGAGCAAAGGACAATGAGGAGGTTGGTGGTTCCCGTATCTTGAAGCAAAAGACAATCGTGCAAAAGGCCAACGTAGTGAAGCCAGAGACACAGATGTGCACCAGTAGGACCCAGCAGAGAGCCACCGCCTGTCCCCACCAAAGCCAGAGCTGGTGGCAACTCAGCACCCACGGACCCCATGTCGGCTCTGAGCTCACGTCTTGTCTTCCCCACCCTGGGAGCCGGAGTCGGGCTCCTCGGCTGCTACCAAACTCTGAATCTGCTGCGTAGACAGTCTGCACCCCACTAACTCGTTGTTAACTGGTCTCCGTAGGAACATGGTGAATCAAGACTGGCCTCACAATAGGGCGCTACGTGCAAGTTGTGCATCCAAATAACACAGCCTTCAATTTTTGCATTTTGGGGTGTGCACGCTCATTCAGTATGTTCAGTGCCCGATACCCTGTAAGTGTTCCCTTGTGCATCTGAGATCTCACTTTCAACCGCGTCCCTGGCGCTCCCCACCTACTGACTGGTCCAGTTCTCTCTCTCTCTGCTGAAGAACTTGACAGAAACTTGGTGGCTGAATACAGCACCCACGTAGGATGCTGTTGTCGGGCAAATCTGGATTGGGACACGGGTGTCACTGGGTCCGATTAAGATCCGCATGGTTGGTCCGCTTCTGAAGCACTAGCCAAGGTTTTGTTTCCGTGTCTGCTTTAGTGTCTGGAGTGAGCGACGCCTCCGTTTGTTGGCTTGGGGTCACCTCTACCTTCAAAGTCAGCACCAGTGCATTTTTTAGATGCTTTATCTTCCTTTCTTTCTTTTGTTGGGGGCAAGGGGGATACGGGAGGTTGAACCCAGGGGCCCTCGACCCCTGAGCCCCGTCCCCAGCCCTATTTTGCATTTTATTCAGAGACAGGGTCTCCCTGAGTTGCTTAGGGCCTCCTGTGGCTGAGGCTGGCTTTGAACTCTCCATCCTCCTGCCCCAGCCTCCCAAGCTTCTGGGTTGACAGGCGTGTGCCACCGTGCCCTGCTCAGACCCTTTTTCTATAGTCATTTGGCCCGTTGATAAAGATTCTCCGACTTTAAAAACTCATGTGATTACTTTGGACCCACTTGGATGATCCAGTACCATGCCCGCACCCCGGGGTTCCTAATTCAGTCCCAACGGCACGTTTCCTTTTCTAGATAAGACAACATATTCCCAAGCCCTAAGGTCCACGCAAGGCAGCCACCAAGCCCTTGAGGATGTGATTAGTGTGTCACACGCTCAGAGTCCTCTGGTAATTCTTGAGGGCGCAGTTGCCTGGGTTAACTTCTCCTGCTCAGGGACCCACCACCCCAGGAGATGAATCCTACTTCTCGAAGCAGCAGACGGCACCTAATACCTACTTGTACAACAAGAAAACGCACAACTCTGGGACCACAGTATGTCACCATCATCACAGCCCAGGAGAAGGTCGACCGTATCACCAGAATGTATGGGGCTTGTCCGGGTTTTCAGAGCATCGCGCCTTTTGTATGAAAATAAAGACAAAATCATCCCTTTTACCCACGGGGTAGTGGCCAGCGAAGCCCATCGATCAGAGATGGCTTGGAAGGAAGTGACTGGCTAAGTCCCCTCCTGGTCCCCATGTCAGGGAGGGGCTTCAGCTACGAAGTTCTTTCCAGAAGCTTTTAATTATTTGGAAAGAAAATCAGACTGAACGCCGTCAAGGAAGGATTTTTCTCCTCGTTTTCCGAGCGAGCTTTGGAAACCCGGGGGCATGAACCCGTCGGCTCCTGCAAGCTCCCCCCGGGCGGGAGGCCCAGACCAGACACGTGGCCCTGGGCGCCTGTCCCTCCATCTGTCTCTCGGAATTAAAGTAGCCTGCGGAGGACTCAGCCTCAAATCCCTGAGCACCTTGAAGTGCGAGGAGCCATCAAATCCTGCCCCATCACGTCCTGAGCTTCCGCAGCCGAGCTCAGGAGGGACACGGAGGAGACCAGCGTCCCCTCGGTGAGTCCGACGGGCCACAGGTTCTCTCTCCCAGCCTCGGCCGCTCTGGCCGCAGGATCACACTCCTTGGAACTCAACCCCGGGGGGATTAGAACTCAGGCCCCCAGAAAAACCTGCAGGTGGATGTGTGTAGCCGCTTCCTTCAAAAGCGCCGACTCGTGAAATCGACCCAGGTGTCCTTCAGGAGGTGAATGGACAAACAGAGGGTGGTACATTTGGACAATGGAGTATTACTCACCACTGAAAAGAACTGAGCAACCTCCACACTGATGAATGTTCCTCAAATCAATAGGCATGAAGCCACCATGTGACCCTTTGGTCTTTACCCTGAAGAACTGAAGTCATCTTACTACAGGGATATATGAATCCCCACGTTTACGGCAAAACAATTCACAGTAGGTAAACTGTGGAGCCAGGGCAGGTGTCCATCGGTGCATGAAGGGATAAAGAAAATATGGTGTAAATGCACAATGGAATATTACTCAGCCATGAAGAAGGAAATCATGGTATTTGCAGGCAAATGGATGGAACTTAGGACCATTATGTGAAGTGAAATCAGCCAAACTCAGAAGGTCAAAGGCCCTATGCTTCTGTCAAATGTGGAAAATAGGGAGGGAATGGAGTGAGGGAGGTAGATGGGGCAGGGATCTCATGGAAAATCAGAGGGAGATGGTGTGTGTCCTGAGCATGCTCAACTGCGCCGTCTGCAGGTTCCTCTGTGGCAGAACCTTAAAGGCAGAGTGAAAGACAGGGGAGTGTCCCCGAATGCTCAGAACCCTGCAAGGCAAAGGTGAGTTGAGACGGAGCCGGGGAATGGCTTTCTTAGCACGTCTAGTTTTATTTGGGGGGAAAGAAGTCCTTTCCAAAGGTACGAAGGAATATTACAGAAACCTTGATATATGCACCCGATATGCATTTGTGTCTGAGCGTCAATGCCTCACGGTCCGTCTCCGCCATTCATTCAAACTATTTCCACCCCGAAAACCTTTATGCCACACAGAATTCAGGGCATCTCGGTCGCTGACGCTGTTCATGGTTCTCGCCGTATCGCGGCAGTTTGCATTGCCCCATTCATCGCCTCCGTTGGCATCGTCCAAAGCTCGAACCAGATCGCAGAAAAGGATTCTGTGTCTTACTCATGGAATTTCTTTATTTGCAAGTAACTAAAGTAAAAAAATGAAATCTGCATCCCTTAAGGTCTGTGCACTAATAAAAAGCACAATTGAATTAGCAAACCTCGGCTATTCTCCATAGCATCTTCCTGCTCCACCCACCCCCCAGTTTTGCGTACGTTCCGATTCTTTTAGAAGAATTACCATAAAATCTAAAATTCAGACGTGGTATGTGGGGCCAAGGAGAAGGGAAGTATTCTCGTCTCCAATTAAAAATGTGTTCTGCTTTAATCATCATCTTTATTTCATGCGCCACAAAAAAGATACCCATCTATACATATCACCGTCCGAAAACTCAGTCACCATTGGAATCATCTTGAATCTTGCAAAGTGGCAAAACTAAAAAAATATATCATGTTATTTACCTTCACAATATTCCATATGCAATAGATACCTTTCATTTTTGTGAATGGGGGAAATGAATATGTGTATCAGTTAGCTGTTGCCGCATAACAAAAGAGGCCAAAAACGTTTATGGGTTAAAACAACGGCTACTTAGTACTCCCCGCATACCAGGCATCTGGGAGCATCATGGTGAGTTTAGAGTGAGTGGGTTTGATCCTGAGGGGGACTGACCCAGCATTTGGGGCTGGGGGCGGGCTACCAAGCTACTAGGCTGCTGGGGTCTTGCCAGGGGCTACCCTGGGCTCGTGCTTGTGACCTGGATTGCAGCATAAGCAAGAATACAGGAGGGGAAAGTGTTTTTTCATACGTCTGCTTAGGACACGTTGGCCAAAGCCAGTCACAAGTCCACGCCCCGGGGGAGAGTCTGAGCACTTGAGTCCCCACCATCTGAACATGGGCCCTGAATTCAGTGCACATTTTTTTTCCTGCCCTGACACACTTGATTTGCAACAAGGAGTCACACGCATTTCCCCCGGGGAATTAAAATGAATCCGTGGCTCTTCCAGAGAAAGAGCTGCTCTCCTCCTCCAGGCCCTGCCACCATTTTGTTCTGCCTGCCCTTGGGCCAGAGCCATGGAGTCGGCCACCAGGGACTGAACATCAAGTGTCAGATTCCAGAAATGGACCATCCATAGGTTTTGTATGACTCGTTGCAATACATGGTCATAATTGCGCTATTTGTCGGTCAGTATCGGTGGACTGTCTCTTACTGTGCCTGATTCATTACTTTCTGTTCCTGTTTCATATATCAAACTCTATCATACCTACAAAAATTAAGTTATCTACGTAGACATACATACATATATTTTATCGCTCATACATGAATCAGGAAAAATTGTAGGTTATTTAGGTTTGGGGACTCTGCAGTTCCAGGAAAACACCAAGGATCCCTGTACCCATAAGAGGGAACTACTGTGTCATTTTTTTAGATTCTAGTTTCTTTGCAAGGAAGTGCCCCATCTCTTGAGTGATCTGGGTAAAAGCAATGGAGCTTAGAAATACACAGAATGTGCATTGGGTTCTATGAGCTCAGAGCCTACGTGACAGAGTCTCCGACGTGGACGCCGTGACCACTTCCCTTCCCAACATCCCACTCGTTCTAACCTCGTGAATCCAAGTGGAAGCCTGTGCGGGGCTCTGGGTGGCCTCGATTCGCCTCTCTGATGACATCTCTCTGGCCCCCTATGTGACCGCCCCACATCCAAAGATTCCAGATTGGGATTAAGGTAGATTAAGCTGCAAATTACAACAGTTGGGAGACACTGGGTCTGTAGTGAACTTGTGCAAAACGTGTTCCTCCTCCCAATTCTCTAGATGATACAATGTAACAACTTTTTGCAGAACATTTACATTGTCTTTCATGTTATAAAGGATGCAGAGTCTGGGAGAATGTGCATTGGTTCTATGCAAATGTGTACGAAAAAAATGCAGGAAACTTGGAATCCTAAAAGAAAAAGCTATTTCAAGAACCCAGAATCATCAACAACGTGACTTTGATTTTTCATGAGTGTCTATGTTTCCACCAACTCTTTCATTATGGGCTCTGGTCCTCAAACTGAGCCCTGAGTCTCCTGACAGGAAAATGGAACCAATACTTGGTTGAAGAACCTAATATGCATTTGGCCAAGAACAACGGCTACGGCGACAATCATTCCGAAAGACAGGATTGATAACACGAAAGGCTGAAACGGGTGTTGCAGACCGTGTCCGGAGGCCAAGAATCAGTGTGTCTAAGCGGAAAAGTGGAAATTCTGGCCGACACCCATTTGTCACGGAACCTACAGAAATCCACGGGAGTATTTAATTAATCTAAATGACAATAATCTGAGGTTAACTGCACAACCCAATGCACACATGATATAATATATGGAAAAATGAAATATAGTGGTGTATGATGATCCACCTGACAGCCTTCGTAGAGTCTCTTACGGGAAAAAGCTATCAAACACTTTGAAAAAGCCATCTGCAATCCAGCCGTCACCTTCCTGTGTGCTTTGCAAAGGGACATTTTGCAGATATATATGTGTGCACACATGCACCCTCATGCAAGTACATGCATCTGTGCATGTGCATGAAATCGTGTGTATATTCATACCCGAGGGTCTACGTGTGTGCGTCCTGGGGAATGTATAGAATTCTTCTTCTCTGGAAAATCACCAGTCTTGAAGGAAACAGAAAAAAAAAAATTATTTATTTTTTTTTCCAATCGCATCCCCATGAAAAGAGCATCATTTTCTTTTTGTTGGATCTCGAGCATCTCTGAAGAGGAGGAGGATTTGCAAAAATCAGGCAAAGGGCGGCGGCGCTCGGAAAACCCAATCAGGTCTCGAGAAATGACACGAAGCCAGATGTTGAGATGTCTCCGAGGATCTCCAGAGAAGGCAGGGCAATCAGATGCCACCATCCTCCCATTCCTCGGCTCAGCGTCTCCTAACCAGAGGCGGAAGACACGTCGGCGTTGATGCGCATGTTGCAGGTGGCAGTTTGTCACCGTTGAAAAATGTAGCCGACTAGGACAGAGATGTGCCACGATTTTCCTTGGGGGGGCGGAGGAAGGGAGAAGATGCTGTGCATCCGTCATCAATCTCAGCAGTTGCATGAATTATTTTTTTCATTTTTTTCTTTTTGGTACTGAGCATTGAACTCAGGGGCGCTCGAGCCCTGAGCCCCGTCCCCAGCCCTATTTTGCATTTTATTTAGAGACAGGGTCTCCCTGAGTTGCTTAGGGCCTCCCTTTGGCGGAGGCTGGCCATCCTCCTGCCTCAGCCTCCCGAGCTGCTGGGATGACAGGCGTGTGTCCAGCTGCCCAGTTGCATTGGTTTGAAATGGAATTTCCTGGTCAGCTATGATTATGCAGCACCTTAGCACATGGTAACAGGTGGCGCCCACTGATAGGGTTTACAATATACTTTGCAAGATGTGACCACAGAGGGGGCCACTGTGACAAAGTGCCACTGGTGCTGAGTAGGTTCCACCGTCGGGAACAGCAAACTCAAACGTGCAGGTAGGGACGCGGAGGGGAACCGCCTGCCCCTGCTCACAACCCCGGGTTCACCTTGGTCGATTCTGAGCACAGCGTCCCCAGGGACTGTCCCCAACGTCTGGGACTTCAGGTGTCCTCCCCTCCACGTGCTGAGTCTCCAGGGTGAGGTGGGTCTGAGGGATTCTCAGGGCAGACCAGGCAAAACGTGGCCCTGGGAAATGCAAATTAAGTCCACCCTGGGAGTCCACGTCCCTCCAGTCCGAGGGCAGTTGTGAAGAATGCAAGCCACAAGACGTGTTGGCCGGGACGTGGGGACAAGGCGCAGTCCTACGTTGCTGGTGGGGCTGCAAATGGGTGCAACCACATTGCAAAGCAGGATGGAGATTCTTCAGAAAACTGGGAGTGGAACCACCATGTGACCCAGCTATCCCACTCCTCGGTCTATACCCAAAGGACTTAAAATCAGCCCATACGACAGGGACACAGCCACATCCATGGTCATAGCAGCTCCAATTCACAAGAGCTAAACGGTGGGACCCACCTAGGTGCCCTTCAACAGATGAATGGATAAAGAAACTGTGGTACATCTACACAATGGAATATTACTCGCCCATGAAGAAGAATGAAACGATGGCATTGGCTGCTAAATGGGTGGAGCTGGAGACTCTCGTGCTAAGCAAAATAAGCCCATCCCAAAGAACCAAATTCGAAAGTTCTCTCTGATGTGTGGATGCTACCAACAACGGGGGACAGAGGAGGATAGAGACAGCTTGGATTAGTCAAAGAGGAGTGATGGTTCTGAGGTTGCAGTAACTGAAGGCAAAGTGAGTCGTGCTTTGTAATGCCACGTCCGTGGGCGTCCACACTGTCAGAGTGACCGAGGTCTGAGTGGTTCCATAGAAAAAGAGACAAGAAAGCCCCTCTGCGGCCACCCCACCAGCTGGACCCCGGGGTGGCTGGACATTGGATCAAACGTTGTCCCAGGACGTCTGACTGTGTTTCTGCACGAGACTGGCGCTTGGTCAGTTTGACTGAGGGAAGCAGACCGTGTCCCCCCGATGAGCTGGTCTCTGATGAGGAGCCATGATTGTAGAAACTCCCTCCGAGTGCAGAGAGGAGTGCAAATATGGAAACATACACGCACCTGAACATGCTTTAAGCCCAGGGGGACTTCAGCGCCAGGCCCCCGGGGCATTGCTTGACCCTCTGTCTCGTTCTCTGTCTCCAACGCTCGCCCCCACCCCCCCCCCCCGTCTGGGCTTGATCCGAGATGCTGCCCCAACAGCAGGCGGGAAATGCTTTGCGGGTCTTTGTTGCATCTGAAACTCACGACCAGGGACCCTCCAGCTGCCGACCACGGGAAACCTCCGTAAGAACACGGATGCTCAATGGCGCTTCTAGCTGGTGACCTGTCCTTTCCAAGAATTCAGAGAACTGTCCCCAGTGACTGACAGCGCGGGAAGGACTCGCGGGATCCCCTGGATTTGCAGCCAGTGGGTACAAGGTGCTGGCAGCCTGGGGGCTCACCCCGGGTGGCTGGCCTCGGAGACCCTTTGTCCTTGTGGGCTGCAGTGTAGGAAGAGGAGCCCTGTCTTGGATCTGTCCCCAGGAGACACAGGGATTGAAGTCCCCAAGGCTGTGCATGAGCCTGGAGATGACCAACTCCCAATGCACCCCCCGCCCCCGACTTTGGAAGTCGGGGCGCAGGGCACTGGGCTGAGGAGTGTCCCCGGGCTCTGGGATGCCCTGGTCCAAGTCACCAACGAGTGTCTGGGTCTCATCTGCCGCCTCCCGTCCTCATTTACCTGGTGGGACGGAGAGTTTGGGAGACGGCTGGACCGGGTGAGGGGCCGCCCCGGCTCCTGGCACAGCCTGACGTCTGGGGGTGTCTGTGAGGGTGTGTGCAGAGGAGATCAGGTTGTGCGTCCTGCGTGGAGCAAGGGGAAGAGCTGCCCTCGGCATGGAAGGGCAAGGCAACCACGGGGGCTGGAGACAAGGAGAGATGCGCGTCCTGTGGCCTCCGCTGGGACACTCTTCCTGTCCGTCCTAGGACACTGGACCTGCAAGTTCTCTGGCCAGGATGCCAGAGATAGATGGATCTATGTATGTCCGTATGTATGTAGGTGTGTGTGTATCTATGCATCTATCTATCCATGCATCTCTCTATCTATGCATCTATCTATCCATGCATCTATCTATCCATGCATCTCTCTATCTATGCATCTATCTATCTATGCATCTCTCTATCTATGCATCTATCTATCTATCTATCCATGCATCTATCTATCTATCTATCTATCTATCTATGCATCTATCTATCTATCATCTATCTATCTATCTATCTATCTATCTATGCATCTATCTATCTATGCATCTATCTACCTATGCATCTATCTATCTATGCATCTATCTATCTATCTATGCATCTATGCATCTATCTATCTATCTATCTATGCATCTATCTATGCATCTATCTATCTATGCATCTATCTACCTATGCATCTATCTATCTATGCATCTATGCATCTATCTATCTATCTATCTATCTATCTATCTATCTATCTATGCATCTATCTATCTATGCATCTATCTACCTATGCATCTATCTATGCATCTATCTATCTATCTATGCATCTATCCATCTATCTATGCATCTATCTATCTATGCATCTATGCATCTATCTATCTATGCATCTATCTATCTATGCATCTATGCATCTATCTATCTATGCATCTATCTATCTATCTATCTATGCATCTATCCATCTATCTATGCATCTATCTATCTATGCATCTATGCATCTATCTATCTATCTATCTATGCATCTATCTATCTATGCATCTATCTATCTATCTATGCATCTATGCATCTATCTATCTATCTATCTATCTATGCATCTATCTATCTATCTATCTATGCATCTATCCATCTATCTATGCATCTATCTATCTATGCATCTATGCATCTATCTATCTATCTATCTATGCATCTATCTATCTATGCATCTATCTATCTATCTATGCATCTATGCATCTATCTATCTATCTATCTATCTATGCATCTATCTATCTATCTATCTATGCATCTATCCATCTATCTATGCATCTATCTATCTATGCATCTATCTATGCATCTATCTATCTATCTATGCATCTCTCTATCTATGCATCTATCTATGCATCTCTCTAATCTTCTTCTTCTGTCTCTTTGGAGAACCCTGACTAACCTACCATGTCTCCTAACATACCCACAGGCTCAGGAGATTAAGAAAAAACATTTTAAAGAAGGTTCTTATTTTGCCTTCCTCAGGCTACCAACCCTTAGTGGCTAGTTCCATCATTTTTTGGAACCGTGCCTTCTGAGACGGATTCCTGCCTGAAAACTGGACGCGCTTTCTTCCAAAGCATGACTGCCCTGGAATCTATTGGTGATCATCGCTTAATACTTATTTTTCTCCTTCTCGTACTTTCACGGCGACGGTCCTAAACTACAGGGATCTTTCTGTGTCTAAACAGCAGCCTTTGTAGAAGCAGCGGACTTTCTGCCTGAGTCCGTCACTGGTTTGCACTCTCCCATCTTGAACCTTCCCGTTAAAAATACTTTGTGGCACGTCTCTCCAAATTCTCTCTCGTTCACAGATCCGCACAAGCCGCCGCGGAGCCCAGGGTGATTTTTTTTTCCTCCCGTAAGACATATGGAAAGTGAAGCCCAGAAATAGGAGAACGCTTTTAGTCGCTTGGTCAATGTGTCCGTCCGGGGAGCAGCGGTACATCCTCGACACTAGATGTTCTTACCATTAGCAGCCTCTTCTCCAGGGAGTCCGCCTCCAGAGCAGAACATTCCCTTTTTAAATCACGCAGACAAGCCACTGAATTTTAAATACGAGTGTCCGCTGCTTTTCCCGGCAAAAGAATCAATTGCCATGTGCTCATCCCCCTAAGATAGCCCTGTCCTGGTGGGCATGTCGAACACAAAGCAAACTCTCAGAAACTTCTCCGATAAAAAAGGTCTCTGTTTCTGAATTATTAAATGAAAAATGTCCACTTTTTTTTTTCTTGTGATGCCATGTCACAGAATGGGAGATAATATGCGGTCGCCAGGTTTTTAAAAAAAAAAAAAAATTTAATAAAGAGAAAATAAAGTTCCTACCCAATTGTAAAGGCTTTTGTAAAAAATTCAATGTTATCATGAGTATATCCTGGCCACAGAGAAAAGCAGTTGGAAATGTTGGAGAATTAATTGAACCCACAGATACAGGTTTGGGACCAGGAGGACCTGCCAGGTCTCAAGACAGGAGCACTGTTTGGGCTGATTCATGCACAAGGAAAACTATACACTCCCGAACACACTAAGTACATAATGTCACGCAGAGGCTCTGTCCCAAGCATTTTCTCAGTGTCTCTTAGTTCAGTCAAGGTGACGATCCTAATCAACCACCGATGACCAGAAATACCTTTCAGATGCTTTGACATTTAAGCCAAGATCTCAGACCTGAGTGGTCTGACACAGGGTCCTTCACCCCAGTGTTCTTGGCTAAGACTGCACTGGACAGGTGCCCAGGTTCAAGACCAGCAAACAGAGACATGCACGGGCTGCCTCTCGCGTAATTTTTTTTGCTGCTCTACAGATATTGAAGGATTTCTCGTGATGATCTTTCCAACAGGCCACGCAAACTGCAGAGAGGGGGGAAAGAGTCTGATCAGCAGAAGCCACTTATTTTTAAACGCGCTTGGCGGCTCTCCGGCACCTCTCTGCGAAATCTTTTGTCCACACAAGAGAGTGTTTTCTTTTTTCTTCTTGGCAATTTCCCAACTCCTGATTTCGCTGTCTTTGTTTGTCTTTAAGTGAAGGACTGAAAGCCTCGTCCCGGAAAAAAAAAAAAAATATGACAAAATGCTTCCAACTCTGGAGGCTGTTGATTTCCCAGGAAAAATGTGAATTCCTAACGCAGAGAGGAGGATGGATCACTCAGGACGCTCCATAGCAGAGACAGTCGGTGGTGCCCTGTGCAGGGTTCTCTAAGGGCGCCGTGACCAGTTACCCGGGGCCTGTCACATGGAGGCTGAGCCCAGGTCGGGGTGTCGGTGACCCTGCCTGCTATTGAGCTTCCTCACAGCATGGCGGAACTTCCTCCGGCCTCCTGAACGTCTCACGCTGTGCACCGAAGACTCCGTGAATGACTTTTAGGACTTGTCTAAAAACAAGAGTGAGGGCCACCCCATTGGACACCATCTGCACCCGGGGGAAACGTGAGACGGTCCAGCCTCCCTGGGACACCGGGTGGAAGTTCTTCCCAAAGAGCAAAGATGAGAATCACCCTCGGACGTAGCGATTCTGCTTCTGGGCACACTTCCCCGGGGAATTGAATGCGAGAGACCGGATATTCGCAACCCTACATTCTTAGCAGCATGATTCCTAATGCTCCGAAGGTAGAAGCAGCCCGGGTGTCCGCCATCGGCAGAGTCGGTAGACACAGTGTGGTCTAGCTGGATAGTGGAATATTATTCGGCCCTGAACAAGAGGGAGATTCTGACCCCCTGTTACAACCTGGTTGGACTTTAAGGGTGTTATGGCCAGGGAAGATAAGGCCATGGTTAGAAGACAAAGATGGCATGATTCCTTCTGAATGTCACATTGTGTCACATTTCCTCTGTGCTGTCTCTCTCGGGGGAAATACGCTGCTCCTGCCAATCTACAGGGACGCTGTCTGGGCAGGAAGACTGTCCCAGAGGTGCTGGGGCATTTGAAGACTGCACGGTGGCCCCGGGGGGCAGCCCCTCGTCTCAGGTGACATGGGTCTGTGTAGCTCAGTGGCTCCTGCAATCAGACGGAGCCTCTCTGGGCCACTTGGACCCCGGACACCTCCTCTCCCAGGTGTCCCCCACACCTGTCACTTCCTGGGAGGCAGATCGTGAGCAGCACAGGGACGTGGGGTGGAACAGTTTGGCGATGGCCAGGGGACCTTGGCTGGGACTTGCCGTGGGCAGCGTCACGACCCGGAGATTCCCTCTCGGACCAGTGCTTGGCTTGGGGATGGCCGTCTTCTGAGTCTTTGCATCACGTTTTTTGGGGGGTGAGGGGTACCAGGGATCGAACTCAGGGGTCACTCGACCCCTGAGCCCCGTCCCCAGCCCTGTTTTGCATTTTATTTAGAGACAGGGTCTCCCTGAGTTGCTGACGGTCTCCCTTTGGCGGAGGCTGGCTTTGGCCTCGCGATCCTCCTGCCTCAGCCTCCCGAGCCGCCGGGATCACAGGCGTGCACCACCGCGCCCGGTTCTCGTGCAAATGTTGACGTCCAAATTTCTCCTTCCGTGAAGACTGTCACCGTGTGGGATAAAGGCCTTCCTTCAAGACCTCTTTGGAGCTTGGTGACTTCTTTGAAGACCCTAGTCCCAAAACACCGGGGCATCGGGGATTTGGACTCGTCTTGAGGGGAAGAGGAGGATAATCGAACTCCAGGAACCCCCCAAATTCCCTCTTGGATCCAGAAATCCCAGGGATTGTTTCCTGGCTCGGCAGGAAGGAGCTGTCATGCCGATGGACGGACAGACCCACTTGTCCTGCGCGTGGCCATGACATCAAAGGGCAGGATCCCGCCACACATGGCCTAGGAAGGTGCAGACGGATTTTCCCACTAAGGAAAACAGTGGCCAGAAAAATGAAGGTTGAAACACCCCTCGCGAGGGCGACCCGGTGCTCCCTGGGGGGAGCAGGTTTCTGCAGACGGCCCTGTTATGGGGGTAGACGTCCGTCAGCCGACTGTGGGGGGGCAGCCTTCGGGGGCCCAGGAGTGGACTCAAACTGGGAGACCCCAGGCCGCGTGGGCACACGTCCAGTGAAGCGCAGAGTGTGACCCTCAGGGTGGACCCAGCTGGGTGTCCATCAAATGTCCTGAATTTAATGAGAAACTACTACGTTCCGTCTTTATAGGAGGCCAGATTGCCTGTGGGGTCCCTTCCCTTGGGATGAAATGATTCGGCTCCTTCCAGAGCAATAAGACCCTGTGATATCCTGCAACATGGCCCTTGATTGGATGTTAAAACGTGAATTTTGCCAGACGCGGTGGCCCACGCCCGTCATCCCAGCGGCTCGGGAGGCTGAGGCAGGAGGATGGCGAGGTCAAAGCCAGCCTCAGCCAAAGCGAGGCCCTGAGCAACTCAGGGAGACCCTGTCTCTAAATAAAATGCAAAATGGGGCTGGGGACGGGGCTCAGGGGGCGAGTGGGTTCAATCCCTGGTCCCCCCTCACCACCAAAAAAAATGATCGAACCTAAGAGTATCTCATTTTTTCCGACCTGCAAGAGCTCAGAGCCGTGCAGGAAGAGGCAGTCTGAGAAGTCTCCGGGGCTTTTCTTGGGGTTGGGGGCAATGAACGTTCACTCAGGAGAGTGTCCGACGATGGCACCATCAAATGCCCTTAAAAAAAACATTTAACGGCCGCAAGAAAATGCTTTGTCCCCTCTTGCAGCTCTTGGGCCACACGGGAGCCCCTTCCTGAGTCCCTGGGTTTGAGGGACTGGGTCCGTGGGGGTCAGCTGCAGACGACGAGCTCCTGTCCTGCTATTTTGTGCTGGGAGTGGTCTCCGGGGGGACTTGGGACGAGGTCACACGTGGAGTCCTGCAGGGACAGCAAGTTCAGGGAGATAGAGACCCAAGAGCTGAGGACGGATCGGAAGCCCCCACAGCAGGGCTGGAGGTGGCTTCCGTGCCCAGATTTCCAGGTTTGGCCCTGGCGCTGTGTAGGTGACCGCCTGCAAGTCCCCCCACGCCCCTGTAGGACGCAACCCCCAGGATCCAGGTGTCAGCGGTGACGGGTGACGGTCAGCTGCTGTCCTCTCCGCGGAGGTCGGCTTGGCCATCTCTCCGTGGCTGGGATCCCCAGGTCTTGGCGACGATTTCGTGGATGGAGTTGGTCTCGGCCCCCACGCAGGGCGATGCGGATCCGCTTGCAGTGTGGCCGGAGCCGGCCGCGTATAGACAAGGGAGTCGATTCTCCTGTCCGTGCAGAGTGCGGCGGCTTCACGAAACCGCTTTTTGTAACGAGTATCGGGGGGGGGGACATCTCCTTCGAGGACCCACTCTGTCGGACCGGGTGCCACTTTCTGGAGGGTCCGGTAGCTCTCGATGACGCCGTCGGCTCCGGATCCTTCAGTGGATGCACCCAGCGAGGAGGTCAGAGTCCTCCGAGATCCAATCCCTTCCCACGCCCTGACTCTGAGTTTGCTGCATTGGGGACAAAGCCATCGGGAGCCTTGGGGGACGCTTATAGCAGCTCATCATCTCACAATCGGTGACCTGTGCCACCCACCCAGGTGCCCTTCCACAGATGAATGGATCATGAAAATGTGGTCCATATACACAGTGGAATATTACTCAGCCCTAAAGAAGAAGGAAATGATGGCATTTGCTGGTAAATGGATGGATCTGGAGATTACTGTGCTAAGCAAAAAAAAGCCAATCCCCTAAAAACCCAAAGGCCAAAAGTTTTCTGGGATAACCTGAGAGAGCGAGCACAATTCACGGAAAGGACGCACCAGGCTCACTCACGCTGTGTTTGCAAAGGTGTCCCTTGCTGAGTGGGCAGAGCGCGGTGTGACTTCCCTTTCTGAAGAAGCTCAAGGTGGCTCAAATCCATTATTTCTGAGGGGCATAGGTTAGAAGACCCCCCGGGGGATGCCTGAAACCTCAGCGAGCGCCAAGTCCTACACACAGTGTCTTTCTTCCTACGCGCACACGCGCGCACACACACATTTAATGATTTTTCCATCTCTGGTGAGCACTTGGGATCACTGTGACTGTGACTTGCAGCCTGAGGCAGGAGGAAGAGGAGGAGGAGGAGGACTGCAAGGGACAGCATCTCGGTGATTGTTGAGCAGGTGACCTGTAGTGGAAATGAGCTATCCCACTCCTCTGTGTCTACCCAAAGGACCTAAAATCAGCCCATACTACAGGGACACAGCCACATCCATGTTTATAGCAGCTCAATTCACAACAGCTAAACTGTGGAACCCACCGAGGTGCCCTTCAATAGATGGAGGGTTAAGCAAAATGCACTATGGACTATTACTCAGTCATGAAGAAGATGAAAGGATGCCATTTTCGGAGAAATGGATGGAACTGGGGACGACCCTGGTAAATCAAATAAGGCAACCCCGCAAACCAAACACGCTCAGTGTTCTATCTGATACGTGGATGCTCACACACAATAGAAAGTCCATTGGATTAGACATTGGGGAGGGGGAGGGGGAACTGGAAGGACACTGGAATGAACTGGCCCTAACTGTCCCGTGTGCATATCTGAACACACGACCCGTGAAACTCCACATCACGTACAACCCCAGGACGGGAAGTCGTACCCCGGGTATGTACAAAATCCCCAAATACACTCTACTTCCGTGAATAACTGAAAAGCACAAATACAATAAAAAATTTTAAAAATGTGTCTCATGGCAGAGCCTGGCGTGGCAGAAAAGTGAGCTCAGTGACTGTCGTAGACTTTGAAAATACACGTTTTCGGCTTCACGTCTGGGTCAGGCGTGGGATCTTGGTGTCCTCTCCAAAATGACATGGAGCGGTCCAAGAAGAGGCTACTCCCGATGACTTTTATTTGCCGAATGCGCTTTTCGCTCCCGCAGTGTGGATTTCAGAGCCTTTTGTGGGTCGTTTCTGGAAAGCAGCCTCCTGGGGTCATTTGAGGAAAGGCAAGACCATCTCGACCCGTCCCCGTCCCGTTAGCTCTGACGTACCAGCCCCAGCCCCGGAGGCCAGCCCAGAGCCAGGATGCGCCACCCGTCAAGTGAGACCCGAGGTGGGGCTATTTGCAGCCCCTGAAATCGACTCGTGAGCCCCAGGCAACACACACAGCCCTCTCAGGGTGGCAGGGCCGTGAAGGGAGGCTCACGGGAACCCGACCTGCATCTCTCCTGGCGGCAATGTTCAGTATTTGCTACGGCAGTGTTGACCGTGACTGTGTAGAGCACGGTGACTGCACACGACAGGAACCAGCTGCCCCCCACGCCCCCAATGCTTCCCAACTCCTCCGCATCTGGTCATCACGTCCCCGTGGCACACGGCCCATTGCCTTAGGAACCCGTCACCCTTCCTTGTGCCCAGGAGATGGGACTGGACCTGCAAAGTCCAGCTACGGATGGAGCCCTGCACCTCCCACAGTGGCCCGCTCTGTGCTTACGCTCCGAGCTCCTCAGACCAAGATAAAGCAACGAGTCCACCTCCTGGGCAACGTCCGCAGACCGCCTGGGCACGCGCTTCGTTGCCGGAGAAGTGGCAACCTCTTTGTGCCTGTTGGACTTCCTGCTCAGGCACTGGGCAAGTCACCGGTGACCCTCTGCCCCTGTCTCCATCCGAGCAGGACACGGCACAGCCCAGTCCTCCAGACACAACACACGGGGCTGAGTCCCATTCCAATTTTACGTAAGTGACCAAAGCTTCTCATAAGGAATTCACTTACCTCGAGTATTGCATGAGATGGACCTAACCTAAAAAAAGATGATTTTGTCGATCATGTAAAACTCAGATAGAGCAGGGTGTCCTGTACTAGCATTCGCTCGAGGGGCGATGGCATCCTCTGCAGTCGGTGCCAACCTCGAGGAGCCCTCTCTGCTCCCTGGGGCCCTGTCCTGAGCTGCTCTCCTCCCCCAGGCCCTGCCGCCTCGTGCATGTGAGATGAGCTTTGTGCAGCTGAGCTGCATCCCCCGGGGCCCGGCTCCCGGTGGGCAATGAGCTCCGTTGCAGACTGTGAGCAAGCGCTTGGAGATATTTGCAGCAATTTAATGCACTAGCTGTGTGCACTCGGCCAGGAGCTCGGCCGTGCACGGTGACTCTGCCCGGTGTCTCTGGAACCTCGGGAGCACCCCGGGCCTTTTATTTTTAGTGCACTACAGAAATGGACCAGGGTGCATGACCCAGTGTATTCAGATGGCCTTCCCTGGCCCCGTAGGCTCCTGTAAACAGGACCCTGCCTCCATGCGGAGCCTGCTCGGAAAAGCTTCCAGGGGACGACACTCGTTCACGGTCCCCCGCAACCGTCCCTTCCCTACCTTGGTGACAATCTCTCTTTAACCTGGAAGAAGGCAGAGATCCAAGCCGGGTGCGGTGGCGCACGCCTGTCATCCCAGCGGCTCGGGAGGCTGAGGCAGGAGGATGGAAGCCAGCCTCAGCCATTTAGCCTCAGCCATGAGACCCTCCTTGATCTTTGAATGGGTTTATGACCCTGTGGATGCCCGTCCTCTCTCCCCACCTGGACACCCCGTGAAGGGCCCTTCAGTGTTTCTGGTCTGACCGTTGAGAAAAAGAGAAAAGGAGGCCGCGAAGGGAGTGAAGAAGGGAAGAAGTGACGGCCATCAGGAAGCCCAGACTCGGCCACCCCTCTGTGTCCAGGGCCCTGCCTCCAGGAGGTCCCCCAACCACGGTCCACAGATGCCCGAGTCCCGGGAGTGAAGTGCATGTTCCTTGCATCTCACCTGCCGTGGCCTCCTGGGGACTTTAAACCGTCTCTAGGGTGACCGTCACCACGGAGGCTGGTCCACGCTGCCCACCGAGCTGCTTCTGGGTCGCTCAGGGCACGAGGTCTGCAGATGGAGGGACTGCCCTCCGTCCAGCCCTGGCTTCGGCCCCCACGGTGCCCTGGCCGGCTCCTGTCCCAGCGCCAGTCTTGCCTGGAGGGAGCTTCAGGACCATGGACAGCAGCCTCCCATCCTTTTGCGAACCTGCCTCAAAGCACAGCGGCACCACCCGGTCAGTATTAGCTCATTTAAACCGACGTCCTTTTCTGTAAAGCATTTAAAGTGGCTCAGCCAAGGTCACCCCGCCCGGGGCTGTCACCACCTGATAGAGGTGGCACCACACCTGTCCAGGCTACAGACCGGGGGCCACCCCAAACCTTTCAGACCGGCTTTGGCTTTCTTCCCGGTCATCTCTCACCATTCCCAGAATCCATTCCAACAGGCAGTGGACATTAGAAGGAACATGTCACCATCAAAGGAAATCGATAAATATCAACAGGCTCTCGTTATCTACCTTACGGAGTCCACCAAATCAGACAGAAGACTTTGTCTTCTTTTTAGGCAATGTGGATGTGATGCCCGGGACCACAACAGCCATCCTGTGACCATGAGGTCACTTCGACCTTTGTCATTGCCACAAATTGCCACAGAATAGACTTAATGACCTTCCCCTTAAAGAGCCCTGGGGACTGCCCTTAGGCTCTGCAATGTCAGCCAACAAGTGCCCCCAGGATGAGCGGATTTCAACTCCCAAAACCAAAAATGGGAAATCCTGTGATCCCGTGGTTTCCCATAGTCACAGATCTCAGGTGACCTCGGCGTTGGTGAGCCAGCCTCACAGACATGGCACGCAGTCCCCTCCGGTTCAGGGGACGGTCACTCCGTCCCCACTGGTGCCCAGCGCAGCCCAGGGATCCAGATCACTTTATATCTCGAGCTTTTCTTGGAGATGCCAACACTCCCGTGATGGATGTCCTCAGGACCTTTAAAAAAACCTCCTTCCTGCCCAGACTTTTACCACCAAAGCCCGTGCAGCTGCTGTAACAAAACACCCCAGATCGGATGGCTTACGAGCAAAACAGGTGCCGCTCACGCTCTGCGGCTGCAGCCCCAGGTCCAGGCGGGGCTGACCGGGGTCAGCTGAGGCGGCTTCCTGCTCCCAGAGGGTGCCTGCTCCTAGGTCCCCCATGGTGGAAGGGCAGGGGGCTCTCGGGTCTCCTATAAGGACCCTCGTCCCCTTCATGGGCTGCACCTGATGAGCTCAGCCCCACCTCCAACACCAGCTCCTGGGGTGAGGGTTTCCATCTGGAGGCTTGAGCGGGGTGAAGTATTCCGCCCAGTGCACAATAAAACCAGAAAATCTTCACACCAGGAGACCTTCATTATTCAGAATCAGAAAATCTAAAATGAAGCTCCTAATGAACTTGGTTGTGTTGGCCCTGATTGGTTTGTCTCTCTGCCTTCCTTAGTTCTGCTACAGAGAATCAGAAGATGACAATTTTCAATGGGCCACAGTGGTGCACCGCCTGTAATCCCAGTGAGTTGGGAGGCTGAGAGAGGAGGACCAAATTTGAGGCCAGCCTCAGCGACTCAGCAAAACCCTGTCTCAAAATAAATCAGAGAGGGCCCCCCGGGGTGTGGTTCAGTGGTAGCTTGCCCCCTGGCTCCATTCCCAGGACCACAGTAAAAAAGAACGGGGCAAAAAGGCGACTTTCAAATGCAAATCAAATTCTGGAAGAGAAAGAGCCTGGGATCCCAGTGGTCCTTTCAAGGCCACACCCTCACTGACTTAACTTCCTCCCACGAGGCTCCACCTTTTAAAGGGCCCACTGCCTCCTGACAGCCTCATCCTGGAGACCAAGCCTCCGACACTGGGTCTTTAGAGAGCTGCCCAGGCAGATTCTTCAAATAGGTTCTGTGCTTGAGGGTCCCTGTCCGCCTTCTGGAAACATTCCTGAGGGCACCTCGGGTCGAAAGCCTAAATATGCAACCAGATAAACACCGTGCATAGCCCCAGGCAGCCAAGGGCGAGGGGGGGCCCCCCTGGGGAACGCAGACCTGCATTGAAGGGCCCCAAAACCCATCTTTTCTGGGAAGCCACTGCCCTCCGTTCACTTTTCTTAGGTCTCTTTATTGTGATTCCACGAAAATGGAAGGTGACAGAAGGCAGGTCGCATTTCACGCAGTTTAATTAATGTCATCCTGCTCGCTCCTCTGCAAACAGCCTCTGAAAAGGCCCAGGAGCTACGTAGGTCCTCCTCCCGTGCTGGCTGACGGTGCTTTCTGCTCTTGGTACCAGGGAATGAGCCCAGGGGCGTCTACACACCCAGCCACGGCCCAGCCCTTTATTGTATTTTATGTACAGAGTCTCAGTTGCTTAGGGCCTCGCCAAGTTGTTCAGGCTGCACTTGAATTCCTGATCCTCCTGCCTCAGCCTCCCAAATCACTGGGATAACAGGGTGGCACCCCCCCCCCAGCTACATTTAGGTATTTATCTCCACTGTTCAAGGCCACACCTCCTGTGCCTGAGGCCCCTGAATCCTGACCTCCATGATCTGCAAGGCCACACCTCCTTATCGAGGCCCCTCCCTCCTGACCTCATCTCTCTGCAAGGCCACACCTCCTGTGCCTGAGGCCCCTCCCTCCTGACCTCATCTCTCTGCAAGGCCACACCTCCTTATCGAGGCCCCTCCCTCCTGACCTCATCTCTCTGCAAGGCCACACTTCCTGTGCCTGAGGTCCCTCCCTCCTGACCTCCTCTCTCTGCAAGGCCACACTTCCTGTGCCTGAGGTCCCTCCCTCCTGACCTCACCTCTCTGCAAGGCCACACCTCCTGTGCCTGAGGTCCCTCCCTCCTGACCTCATCTCTCTGCAAGGCCACACCTCCTGTGCCTGAGGCCCCTCCCTCCTGACCTCCTCTCTCTGCAAGGCCACACTTCCTGTGCCTGAGGTCCCTCCCTCCTGACCTCACCTCTCTGCAAGGCCACACCTCCTGTGCCTGAGGTCCCTCCCTCCTGACCTCATCTCTCTGCAAGGCCACACCTCCTGTGCCTGAGGCCCCTCCCTCCTGACCTCCATGATCTGCAAGGCCACACCTCCTTATCGAGGCCCCTCCCTCCTGACCTCATCTCTCTGCAAGGCCACACTTCCTGTGCCTGAGGTCCCTCCCTCCTGACCTCATCTCTCTGCAAGGCCACACCTCCTGTGCCTGAGGCCCCTCCCTCCTGACCTCCATGATCTGCAAGGCCACACCTCCTTATCGAGGCCCCTCCCTCCTGACCTCATCTCTCTGCAAGGCCACACCTCCTGTGCCTGAGGCCCCTGAATCCTGACCTTCATGATCTGCAAGGCCACACCTCCTTATCGAGGCCCCTCCCTCCTGACCTCATCTCTCTGCAAGGCCACACCTCCTGTGCCTGAGGTCCCTCCCTCCTGACCTCATCTCTCTGCAAGGCCACACCTCCTGTGCCTGAGGCCCCTCCCTCCTGACCTCCATGATCTGCAAGGCCACACCTCCTGTACCTGAGGTCCCTCCCTCCTGACCTCCTCTCTCTGCAAGGCCACACCTCCTGTGCCTGAGGTCCCTCCCTCCTGACCTCCTCTCTCTGCAAGGCCACACCTCCTGTGCCTGAGGCCCCTCCCTCCTGACCTCACCTCTCTGCAAGGCCACACCTCCTGTACCTGAGGCCCCTCCCTCCTGACCTCCTCTCTCTGCAAGGCCACACCTCCTGTGCCTGAGGCCCCTCCCTCCTGACCTCCTTTCTCTGCAAGGCCACACCTCCTGTGCCTGAGGCCCCTCCCTCCTGACCTCCTCTCTCTGCAAGGCCACACCTCCTGTGCCTGAGGCCCCTCCCTCCTGACCTCCTCTCTCTGCAAGGCCACACCTCCTGTACCTGAGGTCCCTCCCTCCTGACCTCATCTCTCTGCAAGGCCACACCTCCTGTGCCTGAGGCCCCTCCCTCCTGACCTCACCTCTCTGCAAGGCCACACCTTCTGTACCTGAGGCCCATCCCTCCTGACCTCCTCTCTCTGCAAGGCCACACCTCCTGTGCCTGAGGTCCCTCCCTCCTGACCTCCTCTCTCTGCAAGGCCACACCTCCTGTGCCTGAGGAACCTCCCTCCTGACCTTCTCTCTCTGCAAGGCCACACCTCCTGTACCTGAGGTCCCTCCCTCCTGACCTCATCTCTCTGCAAGGCCACACCTCCTGTGCCTGAGGAACCTCCCTCCTGACCTCCTCTCTCTGCAAGGCCACACCTCCTGTGCCTGAGGTCCCTCCCTCCTGACCTCCTCTCTCTGCAAGGCCACACCTCCTGTACCTGAGGTCCCTCCCTCCTGACCTCATCTCTCTGCAAGGCCACACCTCCTGTACCTGAGGTCCCTCCCTCCTGACCTCACCTCTCTGCAAGGCCACACCTCCTGTGCCTGAGGCCCCTCCCTCCTGACCTCATCTCTCTGCAAGGCCACACCTCCTGTGCCTGAGGTCCCTCCCTCCTGACCTCCTCTCTCTGCAAGGCCACACCTCCTGTGCCTGAGGAACCTCCCTCCTGACCTCCTCTCTCTGCAAGGCCACACCTCCTGTGCCTGAGGCCCCTCCCTCCTGACCTCCTCTCTCTGCAAGGCCACACCTCCTGTGCCTGAGGCCCCTCCCTCCTGACCTCCATGATCTGCAAGGCCACACCTCCTGTGCCTGACGCCCCTCCCTCCTGACCTCCATGATCTGCAAGGCCACACCTCCTGTGCCTGAGGCCCCTCCCTCCTGACCTCCTCTCTCTGCAAGGCCACACCTCCTGTGCCTGAGGCCCCTCCCTCCTGACCTCCTCTCTCTGCAAGGCTACACCTCCTGATGCCCTTATCTGGGGTTTAGCATTTCAGCCCCCGGGGTCTGTAGTGGACTGTGAGGATCAGGTGAAGCGCCTGGCACTTAGTGGTGCTTTCTCCCTGAAGCTGTGGAATTCTGACATCTCAGGAAGGAAGGAGCCCGAGCAAGACCTGCTCATCTGCAGCCCGTCAAGCTGAGCGCAGGACGAGCAGCCTGCAGAGGAGCCGGGACAGTCCTGAGCTGTGGAGCATTTGTCAGGATCCCTGCGCCCCGTGGAGGTCAGAGAGCCATCACCGCCTGGGGACGCCCACCTGTAATCCCAGTGCCGCGGGAGGCTGAGGCAGGAGGATCACAAGTTGGAGGCCAGCCTCAACAACTTATTGAGGCCTTAAGCAACTCGGAGAGACCCTGTCTCTAAATAAAACATTAAAAAGGGGTGGGGATGGGGCTCAGTGGTTCAGTGCCTCTGGGTTCGATCCCTGGTAGTGAGAAGGAGGCAAGGACAAAGCCTTACAGTCATGGGCTGACATCTTGAGGGCTTGCAGCTGATGGGGGGAGAAGGAGGAGGACCGGCACCTTTGGCTGGTGCTATATTTAAAAGCAAAGCTGCCTCATACAACGGGAATCATTAGGCGGGTTTGTCGTACGCCATGGGACAGCAGAGATGTTTTCAATAAAATAATTGCCCTTGCTATTTCTGCTTCTGTTCCTAATGGCTTCCAAGCCAGTCGCTGTAAATCAGAATATTTAAGGGAGGTGGCTCGCCCCGGGGGAATCTTGAGACCTGAAGAAGCCCCGTCGCAGCAGGACTCACGTCTGCCCGGACCCGGGGACAGGACCCAGGCTGCGCCCAGGGCAAGGGACCTGGAAGAGAGACGCCCAGGATAGGAAGACCCTCCCGTGGATTAGGACAGTAGTGAGCCGCGTTCAGGAGAGGACTCCTCTGTCTGTTGCGTTTCCTTCTTTCTCTCTTTGCAACCCTGCTGAGTCCAAGAGGCACAAAGGTGAGCAAGAAACCTGGATGCAAAAGTCACATTTGACTTGCAAATCCGTCAGCACCAGGATCCGTGATGTCCCGGAAGACCTAAGTCCTAACTAAGAAAGAAGCAGAGAATGAATGGACAAGAACTCTGGTGAAGACGGATGCTGAAAGTCACCTTTCTACAAACCCGTTCTCGATTCTTGGCTTCTGGTGATGGACCTGAACGGTGGCTTTTCACGTCTAAGCGGACACCCCTCGTTTGAAGAGACCTGGGGAAATCTTTCCCCTTGTGGAAGTGGACGGAGCACGCTTCCTTTTCCTCTAGAGCAGGAAGACTTTCATCTGCAGCTACGGTCTTGCAAAAGTCTGTAAGGAGCCGGGCACGGTACTGCGCACCTGTCCTCCCAGGGGCTCGGGAGGCTGCGGCAGGAGGATGGCGCTCGGTGGTTTCTCTGTGAGTCATGAACTCTGGCCTCGAGGACAGCCTCCCGCCTTCTTGCTCATCTAATAGGGAACAAGGAGTCCCCTCACCCAGGGGTCTTTCCCCAACGCCCCGACGCCATCCAGTGGAGACCCCCCCCCCCGAGTGCCAGGGTCCCCTGTCCCCTGCGAAGGCCACCCGAGTTCCCCGTGGGACTGAATAAATGAGCCACCCAGGCCCAAAGCAGATATTGGCCCTGAAAATGACTGTGATCCGTGGTTTGCAGAGTCCAGAAACATCCTGCTGACCCCTCTAATAAGGGGATTGTCACTCCTCATTTTATCAATGGGGAACCAAGCACAGAGACCAACCGCGGAGCCCGGTGCTGTGCGACCCTGGGCCTCTGGGTCAGTCTCTCGACCGTGGTCCTCGGGGGAAGTCCAGCGCTTGGACCCAGGGCTCTGCCCGCTGAGGAGTGGACGCCGCATCGGAAACAGGAGCTAACAGGGCCCCTGGGTCCGCAGAGTGGGGTGAGCGTCTTGATCTGGCAGCGTCTGCCCCCGAGAGATTTGTTTTTAAGTCAGATAAAAGGCCCTGCACGATGTCCTTGGGTCGTCTGGTTCCAAAAAGAATTCATTTGGTGGGAAAAGGAGACCCAAGCACTTAGGCTACCGGGGGTTTCTCCCGCGGTGGATTCAGGCATCGATGGCTCCTGTTTCCGGCCTGAGCGAGCGGTAGGGAGCCAGGTCGGGTGGGGGCTGGAATGTTCTATGAGATCTTGCTTTTGCCATCGAATCTGTGCCCCTCCCCCAATGCCACAGGACCCTTCGGAACCTCAAATGACCCCCCAAAAGCCACGTGGTAAAGGCTTGGTCCCCAGCTGGGTACTATGGGGACTTGGGGAACCTCTGACACGTGGGCCCCGGTGGGAGGTCCCTATGTCCCTGGGCGTGGGCCATCAGTGGGGCCACGGGGGGCCCCCGTCTCTTCCTTTTCCCATCTTTGCTTCATGGCCCTGAGGTGAGGGGTTTTGTCCGGCCCGGCCCCGCCGTGATGTGCTGCCTGGACGTCATGGACCGGAATGTACGACACCGTGAGACAAAGAAAACCTTTTTCTCTCTCTGAGTGCATCATCTCAGGTATTTTGTTACAGCGTCGGAGGCTGACGAACACAGTCTGACCCCCGGTTCGTGTCTGCCCTAGGAGCGCTTGGTGTCTGCACAAGGGCCCCCGCGTCAAGGGAGCCGAGTGGGGGGCCCAGGTGGAAGGCCACCCGCCCGTTCTGCAAAGACCCGACCCCCCACTTTGGGGAGCTCAGCAGAGCCACTCAAGAAAGGGGTCGTGAGGAGGAGGAGGAGGAGGGGAAGTTTGAGACCTTCCCCCCAGACATGTGAATGTGTCAAATTGGGAACCACCTGAGGCGGGTATGTTCGCACACCCGCATCACCGACGTCACTGAGCGATTTCTATGTCACCTCTTTTCACAGCCCTGTGACCTGCACGGGTGGAGCCGATGCCATCGGGGGAGTCCTGGTCACCGTCTGTCCATCACGTGGAGCATGCAGCTGACCTCAGGGGAAATCAGGCAGCTGTGGCTTGGACCGGGAAGAAGATTTCACCCCGCCTCCAAGGCTTGGTGACAGGCAGCCCAGCGCCCAACAGGACAGGGGACGCTGGCCTCAGGAAGGTGCCCTGTGGGCTGCCTGGGACCCCTGTGGCCCAGGGGCCTCGGCTCAGAGGCCGGGAGGTGAGGAGTCCCAGGAAGGAGGCCTGGTGCCACTCAGCTCCTCAGGCTGGGGAGGCTGGCTGGACTGGAGGCCGGGTCTGCCCTGCAGGGTTAGTGGTGTGGACACTCTCCCTCTCCCTCTCCGTAAGTCCAGCTGACTGTCCCCCACGTCACCAATGCCTGCCCACACGTCAGCGCTGGTCAGGGGTGCTGACCCGTTCCCAGGACCTACTAAGACCCCGGATCTCACCTGCCTTGCTGAGGTCCACACCAGTGGCCATTGTCCGTCCCCCGGCCGGCACCCCCTGCCCCAGAGCCATGGGGTCCAGTGGTACGTCCTAAGCACCGAGTGCGAATCTTCCCAAGTAGGTCCGGATGGGAGGAAGTCCTGTAAGCACATCCCACTAACCACCATCCCCGGGGCCAACAGAGTCCACGGGACACAACTGGCCAGGAAAGTGCCACCGACCCCCCTGTTTGGCCACTCTGGAGATGTGTTTGGGGCAGGGACACCGTTAGCAACACGATGATCACTTTGTCTTCTGTGACCTCGTGGCACCTCACGGGGACCTGCGAAGGGCTTCACAGTCATACACCCTCTTGTCATCGAGGGTGACTCTGGGGTCCGTGACCAGCAAAGCAAGCTGGGTGTCCACCCATCGGACGGAGGGGCCAAGAGCTGCCACCAAGTTCAAGATCCCAACGAGATGGCGGAGCTGGCTGGAGCCACCTGAGAAGACGGAGCTTGGCTCAAAACACAGTTGCCCTGCAGATAGGAAAGTGGCATTTGTGACCTAGAGTCAAAAGGGCAGTGTTTGGGGAACTGGGTCTCTGTCATGAAGACCACCTCTAAGATGGGCAATTTGGAGAAATGCAGATCCTCAAGGATGAGAAGTCACACGTGGGGGCAGCAGGCAGGTCGCGAGAGTCGATAGGTTCAGAGAGGGCAGGAGCAAGAAGACCCAGGACACAGGGATTCCAACAGCCTGGGGACAAAACACCAAGCCCAGGGGGAGAGAGCTTCCACCAGAGACATCCAAGGGACGCCAGCGTCACTAAGGAGCCCAGAGCCTCTGGCACGGCGGAGCAGATGTTTTTGTTCTGTGCTACTGTGATAGAATGCCTGAGAGGGAGCAGCTTATAAAGAAGAAAGGTTTGTGCCTTACAGCTCTAGAGGCTGAGAGCTGGAGGTCAAGGGGCCGGCCCTGAGTGGGGCTTTCTTGTGGCAGCGTCCTGTGGTGGAGGATGGAAGCATGGCAGGACGGGGGTGCACGTGTCGGGCAGAGGGACAGACGGGGACACAGGCCAGACCTGCAGCCTCAAAGCTCTGTGCAATGCAGTGAATCTAGTCACGAGGGCAGGAGCCCTGGCACCCTCGTCGGTGCCCAAAGGTGCACTTCTTCACGGGGCTGCATTAGAGATTAGGTTTCCCACAGTCCCCAACCACAGCAGTGACAGGATGAAAATGGTCACCCTAGGCCCTCTTCTGAGGAGGGACAGATTTGACTGCAGAAACCACAGGAGAGGAGGAAGGAGAACTGGCCAGGCAGGAGCCCGAGGTGGTCACCACCGGCCCCGGGGTTAACCTAAAGGCCTTGTTTCTGCTAACGACGTGCGTCACGTTTTATTTTTACTTGGCAGGAAAATGGACACTTGGGTTGCCACCAACAACAAGCCGTGGAGCTGGGGGGTGACATGGCCAATTTCCAAGGACATGATCGCGGGTGACTTTTATGTGCTTGTCGGCTCGGCCGGCATCCAGGTTCCAAAGAAAGCTGGGCTTGGAGCGTGGGCAATGTCTGTCCAAATGAGCTTTATCACAGGGTAATGAGTTCCGCTGTCCCCGGGAGTGACAAGGAGTCTCCCACTCAGGGTCTTGGCCTCATTCTGCACCCCGTAAAGCAAGGGAATTGGAGTCCAGCGGCTCGGGAGGCTGAGGCAGGAGGATGGCGAGTTCAGAGCCAGCCTCAACCAAAGCGAGGCCCTAAGCCACTCAGGGAGACCCTGTCTCTCAATAAAATGCAAAATAGGGCTGGGGACGGGGCTCAGGGGTCGAGGGCCCCTGAGGTCAATCCCTGGTACCAAGAAAAGGACAGGAGACGGAATAGCCTGGATGCAGCGTATCTGATGTGTATCGCGTGAGTGTTTGTGTCATGGTCTGTCGACTCCGTTAGGAGTAAATCTACAGGAAAACATTCCCTACTCATCGGCTGAGTTCAGACGTCTCCTGTCTCCTGAGAAGAGAACGGGAAACAATGAAGAAGGGTGACGCAGGAGCCCCCCAGGCGGAGCCCCTGTGGGAGATGCAGGCTGCAGGTCTGGCTTGATCCAGGAGAAGTGACCCAGGAAGAGGCAGGCTGCAGATCTGGCTTGATCCAGGAGAAGTGACCCAGGAAGGAGCTTCAGCTTGCAGCCCTCAGTGAGGAGGGAAGGGGATGGTGCCCACCTTGCCAGGAAGACAGAGGAACAGCACCTCAGGACGAAAAGGAAATAAGAAACTTAATCCCACAAAAGCAAGAAACATGATCCTTGTAGGAGACTCGCTGACTTAGAAACCAAATCTCCCAAGAAAATGAAATGTTATTAAATGGAGGAACAAATATCTTAAACAGAAAAGGTCAAAAAAATCCATCAACGCCGAAAGCAAAATAACTACCTCATGAAAAATTTAAGTTTTTTGGGAAAAGCAAATATGAATTGTAATAAACCAGGAAAAAATACTCATGTGGTCCATTATAACAGATTAAAAATTGAATGAGCTCATTAACGATGCCTTATACTTTTTAAAGATCCCTAGCCAATTAGGAATGAGAAAGTAATTTTGTACCCTGATAAATAGTTTTAAAAATTTATTTGAAACATGATATTTAGTGGTGGAAAAGCAAAAGTATTCTTATTTAAAATGAGGTATGAAAATGCCGTTACTGCCGCGTCTCCGTTTGAATAGGAAATACTAAAAGCCGGGGGGAATGTGATAATAATTAGGAAAAGCGGTTATCACTCACAGTTTATTCATTGTCTGGGGGAAAAAACCCTCAAATAATATTAAGATACATTATTAGTTATCTAATAACTAATAATTAGTTATTTAGATAAGTACTAAGGAGAGGGATCAAGGTTGCTGGATACAACATAAATATTCAGTCACTTATGTACCGACAACAATCAGGACCGACATTCTGAGAAGAGATCTTTCACCTCAGCCACAAAATATAAATGATCAATGATCAATAAAGTCAAATTGGTAAAAAAAAAAATTCATTGAGAAATTATAGGAATATACTAAATATAATAGAGAAGGAAAAAGGAAATGGCGAGTTATCAAGTAATATCTTGAATAGGAAGGCAGAGAATTTTTAGGAATCCAGAAATGAGTCCTAACGATTGATACAAAAGAGATAAATTGTCCGTCAACGGGAAAAAAATCAGGAAAATGAGAGAACTGGGATCTTACAGAAGAGGAAATACAAAATCACGCGAGTTCTAAGCAAAATGAGATCTCAGTGTCCAACCCATTGGGAGAAAAATGGAAACCTGTCCAGAGACAGCCCAGGTCGGCTCCCCAGGTGACCGTGGGGGAAATTGCATATGGCGGGTCTTCGTGGGTCATGCTGATGACTTACAGGAGAACTCCAAGACCTGCTTCAGGATTGTCATATAAAAGCTAGGTCCTTTCTGAGGTCGCCGAGGAGCTTTCTGGGGAGAAATTCGTGCCCTGCCGTGAGCGACTTGACACCTTGGAGGGGAGGATGGGTCACTCATGCTTCCACGACTGGAGAGTGGCTTCAGGGGACTCTCGTGGTGCTCTGAAACACTCCTTGCAGTTGGAAGAGATGCAGGAGGGAGTCTGATTCTAAGGAAATTAAACTGGACCCCAGACTGGGTTCTGGCACCCACCTGGGGACAGAGGGTGACCGATGATGGGTAGAGCCAGGAAGATTGAAAATCCTGGGATTCACCTCCGTTTCGTAGACTAAATGGAGCCACCAGAGAGAGTGGACATGGACTTGCGGTGGAGTCGTGAGCCCTCCGGGGACTCGAGGTTCTCACTCGGATACTGACGGTGTCCCTCACTCCCTGTCAAGAGGGTCAAGTGAAAACCGTCCGAGAGTCTTGGACAGCAGCCTTAAGGATCAATCCCAGCCGTCCGCGGTCCACAGGGGGACGTGTCCTTCCACTTATAGGAGGAGAAACGATGTAAAGTCGAGGGCATTTAGGGATTTTGACTACGGCGTGTTCCAACTTAAGATCTTTACGATGGAAACCATCCCTTTAACGAAGACCCAGATGATAGATATAGAAATCGTACCACTTATAAGGCTTGGGGCTATATAGGACATCTAGACCCCTATAAAGGTCGGTCCGCACCGGGGAGAGAGACAGAGGGATGGCCCCATTGGCCGACCACCTTTACGGAGTCCAGGGCTTTATCCAAACAGGTGGCCCATGAGGAGTCGGAGTTGGAGGGATCACAGTTCCAGTGACGACACTGTCACTCAGCGGTGGTCACTGCAGAAAATGTGCACAGTCTCTGGGGGACGTGGGAGTCACGAGCGCCAGCCAGGTTGGCTGCTTCTAGCTGCCCAATAAGAAGCGGTGGCCGTCAAGAGGAGACTGCATATGGCGGTGCTGTGGTTTAGGGTACGTGTCCCCCCAAGGTCATTGTGTTGAAGCCTTGACCTCTCTAGGGTGCCATTATGGGGAGGAGCCCAGATGGGAGGAATTTAGGTTGTTGGGGGGCGTCTTCGAAGGGGACTGACTTTATCTTTTGCTTCCTGAATGATGAGCCGATTGGTGTTGCCCTACTGTGTGCTCCCCACCTGCCGAGCTGCCTCCCCACGGGCACAGAGCAACAGGGCCAGTAGATCACCGAGTGGAACATCCAAAACCATGAGCCAAAAGGAACTTTACGGTTTTTATAACTAAGCTCCCTCAGGCATTGTGTCACAGCAATGGAGAGCCGATGTCCACAGGGAGATCTCTCCATCCACCACCCGGAGGAAACGGGGGGTGGGGGGGGGGAGGCAGAGAACTGGAAATCACGGCAAGAGCGACGGGGGCCCTCTCGAAGATGCCCACAGTGTTAATAGCACTGACGTCCACAGGGTGGAATCAGTGGTGATCCGCCTTTTCGCACCACGTCTCGTTGGTCCCAGGCTCTTTATAAAGAGAATCGACTGACGCTGTCATGGACGCCCCAACATCACGGTCTGCACACCCCTCTCTTAGGTGGCCGGAGCGCATCTGGAGGGCAGAAACTGACATCTCAGGTTATGCGCCAGCACCGTGCACAGCGCACTCAAGACACCCCAAAAAACTAGGTGGGCTCAATAGGGTGATTTAAACGTCACGCTTCCGTCTATTGAAAAGCAGGAGCACGAAGCAACGAATCACAGCCAAGGAACCCAGTTCTAAGAGCCAAAAGAGTTTCCATGTGTGTGTGCGTGTGTGTGTGTGTGTGTGTGCGCGCACATGTGTGTGACACAGAGGACTGAACCCAAAGATGCTCGAGCACAGAGCCACATGCCCAGGTCTTGTTACTTCTCATTTTGCGACAGGGTCTCCCTAAGTTGCCGAGGCTGGCCTTGAACCTGACCTTGGGATCCACTGGCCTCAGCCTCCTCAGTCAACGGGATTACAGGTGCGGGAGTCTGCATTTGGCTCACAGTGGGTTTTTTCCCCTTTATTTTGTACCAGGGATCGGACTCGGGGGCCCTCGACCCCTGAGCCCCCTCCCCAGCCCTGTTTTGCATTTTATTTAGAGACAGGGTCTCCCTGAGCTGCTGAGGGCCTCACTTTGGCTGAGGCTGGCTTGGAACTCCCGATCCTCCTGCCTCAGCCTCCCAAGCTGCTGGGATGACAGGCGGGTGCCACGTGCTCAGCTCAAAGTGCTTTTGATTAATTGATTAATTAATTTCCATACTGAGGATCACACCCAGGACCGTGAGCATCGTAGGCAAATGCTCCACCACCGAGTCACACCCCAGTTCACAAATGGCCATTTTAAGAGTAAAGATGACTTAAATCCCCCCTGTCTTGGGGCTGGCGTTGCGACTTAGCGGTAGAGCGTTGCCTGACATGTGTGACTCCCTGGGTTCGATTCTCAGCACCGCATCTAAATAAATGAATAAAATGAACATCCATCAATATCTGAAAAAGGTTTAAAAAAATAATCACCCTGTCTTATATGTCTCCTATAGAATTGGTGTATATAGGAATTGAATATCCATCATAATATAGTATCTATGTTATTTATAGTCCCCTATGTAGTAATATACAGCATATAGCCCTATGTTATCGCTGCTATTATTAGTATGATAACATTAGTGTAATAGCATAATTAGTAGTATATTTAGTATAAGGTAAAATCATAATATGAAATTATATGTGAAATGTATACATGTGTGTGATATATTATATATAATATATATTAGCATAATAATATAAGTGGTATAATGATATCATATTGCACTAATTATATAGTATCTCTATGTATAGTACGATCATACATTGTACTATATAGTACTATTATATACTATATATGATGCTGCAGCGATATATATAGCATATATTACTATGTATAGTAATATATGTAATATAGAAGTAAGAGTAATATATATTAATAATACAGCAATGGATATATATTAATAAAAATTATTAATTATTAAAAATCAATTAATATATATTAATAAAAAAGTAATGTTGAAGTATATTTTACATGATATATAGCGCTATAATATATAGCACTGTAATACTTATATATGATGTATACTATATCATGCTCTATATATCATATAATACTGCATATATTATGGTACTATATATCACCTAGCGCCATATGATACAGTGCTATATATTATAGAGTGCCGTATTATAGTGCTATATGTATTAGAGTGCTACATCATATAACATACTGCTATATATATTACAAGGCACTACAATATATAGTGCTATATCACAGTGCTACATATAGCATAGATATCACAGTGCTACATTATATAATACAGTGCTATATATTACAGTGCTATATATTATATAGTGCTGTGTCATAGTGCCACATTGTATAACTTAGGGCCATATGATACATCCATGCTGTTATAGTATGGTGCTATATATATATATTACGGTGCTACATATATCATGGATATCACAGTGCTTCATTATATAACATAGTGCTATATATATTATAAGGTCCTGTATTATATAGTGCTATATTATAGTGCCATAGATGTCACAGTGCTACCTTATATATCACAGTGCTATATATCTTATAAGGTACTGTATTATATAGTGCCATAGATGTCACAGTGCTGTATATATTACACGGTGCTACATTATATGCTGCTCTGTTATAGAGCTACACATATTATGGTGCTGTATATCATATAGTGATGTGTCATAGTGTCACATTATATGATGTAGTGCCATATAATATATATCTATCTGTGCTGTTATATCATGGTGTATATATATATATTATAGAGCTATACGTATCGCCGAGCTATGTGTATTATCAGTGTCTGTGACTCACTAAGCGTCCATCTGAGGGACCTGGTTTATTTAATGAGGTCCACTTCACACTCTGCCGTCTCCCCAGAAGCCTACAGAACGGGTGCCACAGGTATTAGTGTGCAGTCCTAGATCGACTGACCGGTGCATGGTGACCCACTGGGTGATCATGAGACCTTTGGCTGTCCCAGCTGTCCTTCTAGACACACACACAGTGGGTCTCCCTTGGGTGACGTGCTCGGGAGGAGCCGTCCTCTGTACTGGGGTGGGCTCTGCCTTTGGGGGTGCGTGCCTAGACACAGTGAGGGCTTGGTGCTGGGGCCTGAGACTGAGCGTGACTGTCACGCATGCTGCCGTGCACCCACCTGGACACACAGCCCGCAGGAGGTCGTCCACAGCGTTTCTCGGGTGCCTGTGACGGGACTGTGACGCATTGACTGAGATCAGCTGCCCCTGGGCGGCTCCTGGACGCTCTGACCCTGGCCATTGCCCTGGACGTGAGTCCCCCGTGATCCGCAAGTCCTCCCTGGGATCAGCTGTGTTCCGCGGTCTCCGTGGGTCCGTGGCCTTGTCCTTGCTGGGGCCAAACTAGGGGAGAAGAACCAGTTGGAGGAGGAGGGATTGACTTTGGTTCATGGTCTCGGAGGGCCCCGTCCACGGTTGGCCGACTCCATTACAGAAGCTTCATGGTGGACGGGGTGGACGGGGAAGCTGCCCAGCTCAGGGCGGCTGTGAGGCCCAGAGAGGGGGAGGGAGGGGACTCGGAGGGTGGGAGGGGACTGTCGCCGTGTGCGCTCAGTCGTAGGCCCTGTCTGAAGGCACGGGCCGAGGTCTCTGTTGGTTGTTGCGTATGGCTCTCCAGGTGCCCTGCTCGTAAGGCTGACCTTCCTTCTTTGAAACGCCCTCCTGCCTTTTCCAAAAATCCGCTGTCCACGCACGCGTGGGGCTACTCTGCCCCGTGAAGCTCCTGGTGCGTCGGCACCTCCTCTCGATGACTTCGACTGTAGAACACAGCTCAAAGTCGGTCAGGGCCAGTCTTTCCTTGAGGTCCTGGTCTCTCCAAGTGGTCGTGGCTCTCCGGGTCTTTGTCGATGGCCAGTGCAGGCAGAATGAGCCCGCTGGGCTGTAGGAAGACTCCTGTCGGGGTTTTGCTCAAGACTGTGCTACAATCACAGATCAGTGTGGGGACGACCAACGGGACATTGGGGAGCCTTCGGAGCCATGGACAGTGTCCGTTTCTGGATCTTCTTCTTCTCTTTCTCTTCCCAGTGTTTTGTGGTTTCAAGGGCAGGAGTCCTGTACGTATTTCCCCAACTCAGCCCTGGGTGTTTCAAAACGAGATCGGTTTCTGATCGTCCCTTGGTCGAGTAAACAGCAGGGGAACATCACTTGGTTCTACCTATTGGACTTGGTCCTCAACTCTCTGAGCTCAGCTTTGCAGAGTCGCCCTCTGGACCAGGCTGTGTCTGCGTGAAGACGCTTCCGCTTCTCCTCTTCACGTCTGCTCTTATTTCCCTGATTGCACCGGTCAGCGTCTGCAGGACAAGGCTGAGAGGAGGGCGTGTGGCTCTCCACTGATTCCTGATGTACAGGGGCAGCCGCCGGCCACCACTAAGGACGGCCGGGCGGCAGGATTGAGAGGAAGCCGGCGTCACCTTGGAGACGCTCCTTTGTACCCTGCTGGGCTGCGGGCTCTTAGTCAGGGCCGGATCTTGGATTTTAAAATGCTTCTTCAGCACCCATTGAGACGACCCCATGTCCTGTCCTCGTGGAGGGGACAGCACTGAGGTTGACGCGGATCAGGTTTCCATGCTCTGAACGCACGTGGTTGGCAGAGCCACCCTGCCGGGTCGGGGGGCTGCGCGGGAATTTTTAAGTGAATCACAAAGTCCCCTCTCTAGAGGACCTGGTGACGGTGACGGCAGGACAGTGGCTTCCACCAGACTGGCCCCGGGACCTGCGTCTGGGCCTCAGAGGTGGACAGACCTGCTCGGGCAGGAAGGGCTCCCTAAGGTGACTCCACACGGTTACCTCAGTGCCGTCCTGGGGTCCGGGTCCCTAGGATGATGTCACCGTCTCCTCTGAGGAGGACGGCATCCTTTCCACTACTCCATTCTGCTCCTCCTCCCCCTCCCCCTCCCCTCCCCCTCCCCTCCTCCTCCTCCATCTCCTCCCCCTCCCCTCCTCCTCCTCCTCCCCTCCTCCCCCTTCTGGTCCTCCCCTCCTCCTCCCCCTCCCTCCTCCTCCTCCTCCATCTCCTCCCCCTCCCCCTCCTCCCGCTCCCTCCTCCTCCTCCATCTCCTCCCCCTCCCCTCCTCCTCCCCTCCTCCTCCATGTCCTCCTCCTCCTCCTCCATCTCCTCCTCCTCCATCTCCTCCTCCTCCTCCTCCTCCTCCTCCTCCATCTCCTCCCCCTCCTCCTCCTCCTCCATCTCCTCCTCCTCCTCCATCTCCTCCTCCCCCTCCCTCCTCCTCCTCCATCTCCTCCTCCTCCATCTCCTCCTCGTCCTCCTCCTTCTCCTCCTCCATCTCCTCCTCCTCCCCCTCCCTCCTCCTCCTCCTCCATCTCCTCCCCCTCCCCTCCTCCTCCTCCTCCTCCTCCTCCATCTCCTCCTCCTCCTCCATCTCCTCCTCCTCCTCCTCCCCCTCCCCTCCTCCTCCCCCTCCCCCTCCTCCCCCTCCCAGCCCTGCTCACCGTTGTTTGGGGGACACTTGGGGTCCGCTCACTCGCCAGCCCCCGTGAGACACCGTCTTCCTCAGTGGCCCCCGTGCGTGGCCCAATGCCGTCCACTGAGACGTCCGCTGTCTGACTGCCCTTCTGTCTCACAGTCAGTTCTGAGCGGCGTCTCTGCAGAGTTCTGCTCCTCAGTGACACAGGACCCGCCACGGTTCAGCCAGGACACGGGGCACCGTGGCACAGGACCCAGACACCCCCGGCAGGGGTTTGGAAGGGGGCAGCCGTCCCCTGTGCAGAGAGGCGAAGGCCCTGGGGACACGTGAGGACTCAGGTGGCCTCCTGGCTGTGGCCTCCATGTTCCGACCCGCAGGTCCCTCATGTGGGCAGCTGCAGTGCTGGCTCCTGACCGGGAACCCCGCGTCCCCTCCCTCCAGGCCTGGGCTGCGGCCACCTCTGTACGGACCACGGGCACGTGGACCTGAACCCTCCCGAGTGGCCTCCCGCCAGCGCTCGCAGCTGGATCGGGCGCCGCGTTGTCACAGGGGGTGGCAGGTCATGCCGGAGCTGTCCCCGGGAGGGGCTCCAGCTGCCTCCCCAGGCCTGCCCTGTGTGACGTGTCCCCCCCCAGGTCTCCCTCCCGAGCCTGCCTGGGCCAGCACCTCACTTGGCCAGGTCAAACGCTGGCCTCCCTGCGTCCACTGGGCGAGTACGCGTCTGCCGACGGGCATCAGCCAGGAGGCAGGCTCCTCGTGCCGAGGCTTCTCCCCTGGGCTTGCAGACGCCATCTTCTCCCTGTGACCTCCCTGGGCCGTCCCTCCGTGTGCGTCTGTCCTCATGTCCTCCTCTACAAGGACCCAAGTCCACTCCACCCCGTCACCTCTGCAAAGACCCGTCTCCACACACGGTCACGTCCCAAGGTCCTGGGGTCCTGGGGTCCTGGGGTCAGGGCTGTGCAGTGGCATGTAGGGGACACACGGTCACCTCCTACCAGCAGACCTGGTTTTTTTAGTAAAGGAGACACGTAAACAATGACGAATGGAGCAGACCACGTGTCAGGGGCCGGTGGCCCGGGCGCAGCACCAGGCGGTGAGGACCTATGGAGGACACTCACCCAGCACAAGGTCACAGGTGATGGATGCTCACACCTCCACCCCTATTTCACCCCCGTGATAGATTTTCATTTAGTCTGTTGTGACAGAAAAGATCCCTGGGGACCGTCACCCGGGAGGGCGTGCCCCGCCGCAGAGAAAGGCCCCTATTTACGGGTGGAATTCGATGCAGCATCCCAGCGGCCACCTTCTGGGGACAGCCTATTCACGGCCTCGGAGTGGATCGATACCCTTCATTTAGGTTCCTAATTGGCAATTTCATCTCTTTCAATCTACCCAGGGCACACGGGCTGCGGGGCGGGCGCGGGCCAGGGGCGGGCTTCTGAAGACGCCATTTCAACAGAGATGAATCCGAGGCCTTTAAGAATCTCAGAAAGGTCCACATTTATTCTTTCTTTTTTGATCTAAAGCTCTCCGAAGCCGATCTTCAGTGAATACTCGGAAGATTTATCTCGGGGTGTGTGTGTGTGTGCGCGTGGGTGGGCCGCCTGACCCCGATTCTCCATCCCCTCCCTGAGGAGGACGGAAGCGCAGAATGCAAATGGGGGGACTTTGACACAGACTCACACTCCTGTGCGCACGACCTGGTGTGCACCGCACGGCGCGGTCACCTTATCATGGCTGGCCGACAGGCCTGACCACAACCTGAGAAGGTTCCTTTTGGCTCACGGCCTCAGAGCTTCAGTCCGCGACCAGCCCTGCTCTGGCCCCAAGGGCAGGCAGACATCATGGTGGAGGGGCCCGGAGGAGGAGACCTGCCCGGCTCATGGCACCAGGGAGCGCAGAGGAAGACGGGGCGGGGGGACGATGGGCCTTCTGTGCCCTGCCCCCAGTGACCCACTCCCTCCAAAGAGGTCGCGCCTCCCCTCAGTTCATTCAGCTTCCAATGGACCAATCCATCAAGTGGATTGATTGAATCCCCCGATGTGGGTAGAGGCCTCGTGATCCCGAAGCTGCCTAAAGTCCCACCTCTGAACTCTGCTGCACTGGGGACCAAGCCCTCAACAAACGAGGTTTGGGGACACTGCGTATCTGGACCGCGGTCGCCGTCTTCACCCACACACGGGGGGCTACTGCCGTGTTCCCTCTCGTCCTGGAGCAAGTGGACACCAGGAACGTGACCAAGACACTCCGCGGTGGAGTATGTAGACCCCACTGACCTCCCTCCTGTCGTGGCCACTTTTAGGGAGCACTCTCTCCGTGTCCATGTCCGTGGGACCCTGGGGGGGGGTGTGGATGGCCGTGCTGACCCTGGTAGACTTCCTCGCCGCCCCTCCTCGGCCCCCCCAACTCCTCCCTCTACCTGCGGGTCTTCTTCCCTCCTTCGAGAGGCCCCTGCACCTTCTCCCCCACGCCCAGCCCCCAACCTGAGAGGACCGTCTGCCCTGACTGCCCGGCTCTGGCTCCTCTCTCCGGCAGCACGGTGTCCAGCTCCACCGCGGACCACTGCCCGGCACGACCCACCCTTCTCTGGGCCGTGAACCTCCTTTGTGGCCGCCCACTGGTGGGCAGCTGCCGGGGTCCACACTGGGCTGCTGTGAGTGGGTCCTGTGACACTACAGAGGCCGCTGTACCCCGACGCTGAGCTGCGCTGATTTTACTTCTCCTGGATGAACCCCGAGGAGGCGGAGGGCCGGGTCACAGGCGGGTTCCATACTAGTGCTTTGGGGGGAATCTCCTAGAACTTTCTACGGGGTAAAGATGGGCTTGAAGATGAGTAAGATGCCTTAGTGTTCTTACTTTGAGGTACACACGCGTGCCTCCAGAACGCAGCGCTCCCGGCCTGCCTGACCATCCTGCGGCCCTTTCTACGGGGTGAGTCGGGGTGCTGCCCTGCGGTCGGCCTGGGCAGGCGCTGACCCAACTGTAGCTTGGACATGGAACTGCGGAGGGCCCTCCCGGGGCTCACCTCACCCTCAGCTGCACCTGTGCGTTTTATTCTCTGAACGGGTCACACCCTCCTCTACGACTGCCACGGTGGGTGACGTTTCTTTGTGTTGCCACTTCACAGGTGTAGACTCAGGCATCCTTCGAGTCTGTGGTGACTCTTTTAGACACAGCTTCCCCTGGCTGCTGAGAGTCTACCCTGTTTGTTGGTTTGTTGGTACCAGGGATTGAACTCGGGGGCCCTCGACCCCTGAGCCCCCTCCCCAGCCCTATTTTGCAATTCATTTAGAGACAGGGTCTCCCTGAGCTGCTCAGGGCCTCCCTTTGGCTGAGGCTGGCTTTGGGCTCGGGATCCTCCTGCCTCAGCCTCCCGAGCCGCTGGGATGACAGGCGTGCGCCTCCAAGCCCGGCCACCCTGTTTGTTTGTAAACTCCCCACTGGATACGGATTTCCAAATGCAGTTTCATGCATGTTGTCAGAAAGCCCTCAGATTGGTGTGCAGGGCCTCATGATGGAGCTCCCCAGACTGAGTGGCTTGAACCACACGTACTTGTTCTCTCTCGGCCCCGGAGGGTGGAAGTCACCACCCGTGTCCCCTATCTCCTCTCCACACGAGGAGTCCTGCGCGGCACCCAGTGGGACCGTACACTGAGTCAGACAAATCTAAATTTCACACAACAAGAATCGTCATCCCACGTCCCTTGTCCCCGTAGTCAAAGACGGACAAGAGATGATAGATACTTCAGGAAGACACTTTGTATCAGAGATGGAGTCTGAATGTCAAGATCATCCATCAAAAAGCACTCCTGATGCACAACCCAGAGGTATCAGTTTTCTTGGCAGCTATAACAAAAGGTCCCAGCCTGGGGGACTTCACGACACAGAACTCACTTTTCTGTTGTGTTTCGTTGCATGGGATTGACCTTAGGGGTGGGCCTGGCTGGGAGCATGGGGACAGATAATCAATGCTGACGGGTTTGGTCACTCATACCACCAACCTCAGGCTCATGAAGACCTACAAAGTCAGAGCGAGGCTAGTAAAGCCGGCCAGGCCTCGGCGGAGCCAAGGGCCGTCGGAAAGTCTCAGCTCCGAGCGGTGGGCAGAGCCACTGTCCTCCAAGGTGGGAGGGCGGGACCAGGGCTCGATTCCAACAGAAACCCCCTCCCCCTCGAGGGTCAGACAGGGAAGCGGAATCCTCAGAAGGTGGGAGAAGGCTGCTTTCAAGCGAGAACCCGGTTTCCAGAAAAAAGGTATTTTTAAAGAGCAGTGGAATGAAGACATTTTCAAGCAGAGCACGGCCCGTCTGTCGGCACGAGACCCGTACCCGTGAGACGGCGGCCGTCACCCACCGGAGCTCAGGAAGGATCCAGGGCCTGATGGTGGCACCCCTTCCGTTGGCGGTATGGGCTCAGCGTTCCACATACCTGAAGGCCCTAAGCCGCCACGGGATTCTGTGGACCCAGGACCTTTGCAGAGGGGATGGGGGCGCAGTGAGGCCCCAGGGTGGCCCTGACCCAGCAGGACTGGGGTCCTTGTAGAGGAGGAGATGAGGACACAGACGCACACAGAGGGACGGCCCCGGGAGGACACGGGGAGAAGACGGCGTCTGCAAGCCCAGGGGAGAGGCCTCGGGAGGAGCCGGCCCTGCCCAGCCTGGACCTTGGGCTCGCGGCCTCCAGGACTGGGGGACAATCCACGTCTGTTGTTTAAGCCCCCAGACCGTGGGATCGTGCCGTGACAGTCAGAGCAGACTAGTACACGCTGTTTCCAGCTTTTGTTCTTTTGGTACCAGGGACTGAACTCGGGGGCACTCGACCACTGAGCCCCAGCCCTATTTTGTATTTTATTTAGAGACAGGGTCTCCCTGAGTTGCTTAGGGCCTCGCTGTTGCTGAGGCTGGCTTTGAACTCGCGATCCTCCTGCCTCGGCCTCCTGAGACCCTGGGATGACAGGCAAATATCTCCGTGCCTGGCCTGTTTCCAACTTTTTCAAAACAATTATTTTTTTGAGACAGGGTCTTGCTAAGTCGCCCAGGCTGGCCTCAAACTCATGATCCTCCTGCCTCAGCCTCCCAAGTAACCAAAATCACAGATGTGCAGTACCGAGCCCAGTTTGCTTCTGAGTTTTAAATGAAATGTGTATTTTACCATCAAGTTCTGTACTTACTGTTGGTTCGTGAAGAAATGTCTATCATCGTCACGTTAGTTAAATATGTATGTGTTTGCTTAGGTCTGAATTTACTAAGACACGAATATGAAATAGATCCTGTCTTCCTCGAGTGGACTTGGCTAAGTGATTCTCTGCATGACACATGAACTCAGAGCTCCATGGCAAAGCTGTCAAGTAGGAAGCGAACGTCTAGTCTGTGTGTTTGCAGAGGCTCTATGCTGCTCGGGACAGAGGTCCGTGGGCAGAGTGCTTGCCTAGTGGGCGGGAGGCCTTGGGTTCTAATCCTGCAGCATAAAAAGGGAGGGGAGAAGAGCACCAAGCTTTGAATCTTGGTGGAAGGGACTGGAGAACATTAGAACCTGCTGGACATTCAACTCTTTTTCTAAAAGTTCTGTTCCCGAGAGAAATACAGCATCAACCTCGTGGTAAATATCTGGAAACGTTTAATGAAAAGGTGACTATCTCATAAACAGTGCTGCAGAAATCCCAGTGGACCTTGGGAATCGTGCCATTCGCAGTTCCCCAAAAGCCAGGCTCTGAGGCTCAGTGCCACGGAGCTTCCTGGTTTCAGATGACCTGGTGACAGGCACCTGTCACCATGATGGCGATCTCACAGCAGGGACCTGAAATGTCCCCAGAGGCTCCTGTGTTGATGGTGGGTCCCCACGCAGCAAGGTTCAGGGGGGAGCTTTTAGGCCATGATCGGACCGTGAGGGTGCTGACATCACCAGGGGGTTGATCCATTTGGTGGATTAATCCATTTGGTGGAGTATCCACGGAAGCTGCGTGGACAGTGGGGAGAAGGGCCGAGCCACCACGGAATCCACCCTGGGAACCGTGAGCCGCTGTGAACTTCTCCTCCTGGAAGTCGCGTTGGTCACAGCCATGGAAAGCGGGGGACCCACCACCGAGGTGCTGAGTCAGGACAGAACCCGGCCCAGCCCGGGGCTCTCCCCCAGCCCCCACCCAGGCCAACAGCAGGGGTTCATCCAGGGTCTGAGGCGGGGCGCTCAGGCGGAGGCTCAGGCGGAGGCTCAGGCGGGGGTGTGTTTGCCGAGGGCCCTGATCTGAATCCTAGGACCTCGCATCAGAAAGGACAGGGGGACACCCACACTAGTTCCCTCAGCTTCCTGGGAACGGGGCCTCACCCCCGGGTCACTTCCCCAAAGCCACCCCCTAATGCCACCCCAGTGGGGACCAGGCTCAAATGCACGTGGGGGCTCCCCTTCAAACCCGAGTGCCAACCCGGGCACTCTGCACCTGGCTGGACAAGACAAGTCCCCTAAGGTGTGCGACTCGTCCGTGTGTCCGAGTGGCCTGCCCACACAGGCCAGCAGTGTTTCCTGATGGAATTCAATTTCGGTAACAGGTGCAACTCGTGAACCCCCCGTGGGTAATGAAGGAGGTGAAGATTCTGTGCTCAGGTGGACAAGAGAACGTTGTCCACTCCAGAGACTCATGGGATGCCCCCCGAGGTGTCCTGAAGACCTGCTTTAGGACGCGTGAGCCCCTCCATCGACAAAGTCCTCACAAGAATCCTGTAACCTGAGAACCTTCAACCCACACCTCGGGACCCTCCGTGGGGTGAACTAACGCAGCCCGTCCCCCTCTGTGGAAGCCAGGTCTGCGCTGCCAAGGGCGACCTTAACGACAGACACCCAGGGAGGAAGGACAGACACCCAGGGAGGAAGGACAGACACCCAGGGAGGAAGGGCTCATCCTGTCTTGTGGTTGGGGGCCCCACTCCAGCCGCCTGGCCTGTTTGGCCTGTGGTGGGGCAGCACCCCAGGGTGGGAACCTGAGGCCCAGCAAGGTGCTCACCTCCTGGCAGCCAGGAAGGCAGAGAGAGGGGGAGGGGGAGGGGGAGGGGAAGGAGGGAGGGGGAGGAGGGGGGAGGGGAAGGAGGAGGGATGAGGGGGGGAGGAGGAAGGATGAGGGGGTGAAGGATGAGGAGGAGGAGGAAGAAGTAGGAGGGGAGGAGGAAGTGGGAGGAGGAGGGGGAAGGGGGAGGGGGAGGGGAGGAGGAAGGGGAGGGGGAAAGGGGAGGGGGAGGGGGAGGGGAGGACTGGTGCAGTAGTCCCTTTGGGGACACATTACCAAAGACAGCTTCCGCGGACACGGAGCCTCTTGCAGTTTGACACCTGCCCACAGCGCAGCTCTGGGGACCAACCTTTGACACCAGGCCTGTGTGGGACATCCCAGAGCCCCGCTAGGCCTCCTCACCCACAGGAGGTGGGGTGCAGAAGCCTGCAGCCGTGGAGAGGACGGAGCCCAGGGTGGAGCCTGCTGCCCGGCCCGTGCGTGAACCTGATGCAGCGTGTCCAGTAAGGTGTCCATCTCGGCCCCTTGGTAACAGGACCCTAAGGACGGACAGCAGTAAGGTCTTTAAAGGTGGTGCACTGTCTTCTGGAAGGCTGCAGGGAGAAGCACGGAGCTTTGGGGGGCGCCCCGTGAGCCGCTCCGTGCAGTGTAGACCGCTTTTACGGGGTTAGCTCATCGGAACCAGCACCTTTGCTCTCAGGTTTTGAAACGCGCAGCGCGAGCCACAGGTAGCTTCCCACGCGAGACCGACTCACCACACTCCAAGAGACGGGATCCACTGGAGCTCAACGTGCACCGTGGCGCAGAGGTCGGCTGGCCACCACCACGCCTGCCCCCGGGACACGAGCTCCTCTGCTGTGGAGAGGGACCTTCCCGCTCCCTCCTTCTAGAAGAATCCCTCCACCTGTGCCGGAGGCTGTTGAGTGGGAGAAGCCTGTGACCAGGGGCGATCAGCAGTTCTGAGCGGGGCTGGGCGTGCTCCGTGAGGTGGGATGGAGGAGGCTGACGATGCCACCTCCCGGGCACTGCCACCGAGTCATGCAGGTGTGTACGCAGGTGTGTGCTGTGCGATGAGGATGTGATGACTGTGCGTCCAACACACGCATCACACGGGAGCGCTAAGTTGTCTGGTACCTGCTGTAATGTGCCCGTCATCTGGTGAAGACCGTCGTGGAGTGAGGACTTGGGACTCGCGGGTTGAGACCCTGCTCTTTCCCGGGGACGACGGCCCAATGATTAGAAACATCCCCAAGGGCACAGCGTCAACAGTGGCACTCACATGGAGAGCCTGTGTGCCGTGTCGGGGGCACGTGGCGCACTTCCCCCGTCGGTGCCCTTGGCCAGCTGAGCCCACTGTGGCTAGAGGACAGAAGGCGGAGGGACTCGGGGCCCGGGGCCGGGTTTTGGAGGACATGGTGTAAAGGGTGAAATCAGGACTCACGAGCACCACGTGGACGGGTACAAGGACTTTATTACACCCCATCAGCCTGCGAGGACACTGGAAGGCGCTGCCGTGGCTCAGGAGGCTTCTGGGGGCAGGCGTGCCCTGAGAGCCAGGCGGGGTGCCCGGAGAAGGACCGTCCCCCCCAAACACCCGCCCCTCTGCCTTCTCTCCACCAGGCACGGAGGTGACAGTCAGCTCAACAAGAGTGGAGCACAGAGCCACCCGGACAGACAGGCGTGCAGATCAAACCGTTTCTCTGACAGGAGACAGCCCTCGCCAGGCAGAGCGAGCCCGCCAGAGTGGGGAGGCCGACAGCACCCCAAGAGTTCCGTGGCGCTCAGGCCTCCCGGGTCCTACCCTAACCTCACCGTTTCCACCAAGCACCGGAAGGCCAGCGTCCCCGAGGGACAGGAGTGGGCTTGTGAGGTGGAAAACTCTCCTCAACATGGAGACGGGTGCTGTGGACACGTGCAGGCCAGAGGGACCCTGCTGGGGCGGCTCCTGGGAGTCGGGGTGCGGCTGTGCAGGGAGGTACTGTGAGGAGCAGAGGGAGGGGGAGGTCCTCAGGCTCGAGGCCGGCCCTCCTCTCAAGCTGCTGAGCAGAGGGAGTGGGTGCAGGCCCAGGGGTGTGAAGCAGCTCAGCAGAGGGAGTGCGGACACGCCTGCACACACACACACACACACACACATGAACGCATACACGCATGCACACGGGGCTGACATGGCGTAGCTGCCAATGTTGAGAGAACTAGAATAAGGGAAGGGCCACGTGTGATCTCTGCCTGGAGAGCAGGGGGCACGCACGCAGACCACACACGACACGCGTGTGCCGGTGGCACGGGCTGCACGCTGGACCTTGCTCTGCACGGTCTCTGTCCTCCCTCAAGTGTCCAGTGCACGGCCATCAACCCTGGAGCAAAACTGGGCCACGCCAGCTCAGGGCACAGGCCCCTCCCCAGTAGGGACAGAGGTGACGCGGGTGCACCTGGCGTGGGTGCACCTGCGGCTGCCGACTCCCTCCACCCTCCCCTCAGCAGGTGGACCCTGAACGTGGGCGGGGCCCAGGAGGCCCACGGCGGGCGGCGTGGAGCAGTCGGTCGCGGTGGCCCTCAGTCGTAGGCGGGCAAGCCGAAGACCTGGGGCTGCAGGTCCTGCAGGGAACGCAGCACCAGGGTGGCCTTGCTCGTCAGGTCGCGGCTCAGGCGCTCATCGGGGACCATCACCACCTGCATCCCGGCCGCCAGGGCCGCCTCCACCCCGTTGGGCGCGTCTTCGAAGACCAGGCACTGTGGGGACAAGAGAGCGAGATGCCGTGCACGCCCACACACCCAGGGGGCTGAGCGCTGTCCTGGGCACGGGCTCCGCCACGTGCGCACGGGGACGAGGGTGCTGCGTGACTCCTGGGTCAGAAGGTCGCAGAGCGGCTGCGGTGGACCCCCACAGGGACAGCGGTGGGGAGAGGTGTCCATCGCCACAGAGCATCGTGGACACGCAGAGAAGCCTTGCCCGGCTCACGGCCTTCAGCCTCACCCGCGTCCTAAGGATCGGTTGGGCCAAGGCCTGGACACGCGGGGAGCGGGGGAGGGGCTCGCAGGGAGCGAGGAAGGGACAAGGCAAGACCACGTCTTGCCCCGTGTCACAGCGGCACGGGTCGGGTCTCACGGACTGTGGTGGGAAAGGGCAGGGATGGGGTGCTATCGTGCAAACCCGTGTCCCTGGGCGCACAGCTTACGTGACACACAAACCTCAGGAACACCAAGGCGTGGCGCGTCCCGGGGGATGGTGACAATCACCGTGCCACGGGGGATGGTGACAATCACCGTGCCACGGGGGATGGTGACACGAGGGCACACTGCCTCCTGGCCCCCCTCACCCGGTGGCCTGTACTGGCACTGGGTGTCCACGTGTCGGTGCCCAGCCCCCCCCCCACAGTGCCCCCCAACACCCCCACCCTCCTGGAGCCCCCAGACACCTCTGCAGCACCCCCCATACCCTTGCAGCCCTCCTACACACCCTGCAGCCCCCCACCCCTGCAGCACCCGGCCTCTGCCCCCTGGGGCTGGGGTGGTCGGCAGAGCAGGCTGCAGACCCCCGCACGCCACCTCAGGGGAAGATGGTGTCCTGCTGCCACCGCCCCTCCCTGCAGGGGAGAGCCGCTCCCGGGGCTCCGGGGTGCTCAGGGCGCTCTCATGCATCTCCCCTTCCCCCCAGAGCCGGCCCCCGGGGCTGTGGAGGTGGGTCCCTCTTTCTGCACCCCCCTCTGAGCCCCGCCATGATCTGCAGCCGTCGCGGGACATGGACTCGTGGCCCACCACTCCCTTCCCCAGCCCATTAGCCAACTCACTGCCTACAGGAAATGAGGAGCCCCTCCCGAAGAGCACTGAGGCCTCCGGGGGGGGGGGGGGGGGGTGCAGTCTGCCAGGGTCCTGGAGCCTGGGTGGGTGGGTGCGTGGGGAGACAGTTGCTGCCCACACCTGGAAGGTGCTGGGCGAGGGCCAGGAAATGAGTCACCTGGGACCAGCCAGGTGTGCTGTGCGGTTCACTGATTCCCTCTGCCTGTTCCTGTCCCAGCCTTTTTAAAGTCACGGGTGGTGTATTCTAACTGCACTCACCCAGAGCACACAGGCACAGACGTGTCCCATGACGGGGCGGGACAGACACCCTGTCCCCCGGGGACCTGGGAGGGTGTGCAGTCGGCCCACAGGATGAGGGGTGGGGCGCAGGAACACTTCGCCCATGCCCCAGGGTGACAGCGCTTGGCTCGGGTCACGAGGGCAGCCTTCCCGTGTGCCTGCGTGTGGCTGCTCTCTGGAGCATGGCGGGGGACCAGCTGCAAACGGGTGGCTCAGCACTAGACGCTGGCTGAGGAAGGGAGGCTGTGCCGGCCACCGGGCAGCGGGTCCACCCGCATGCAGCCCGGGTCTGGAGTGAGGGGCCAAGACTGCGGGCCCTTCCCAGCTTACAGCTCCCCGCACAGCTGCACGTGAAGTCAGAGGGAGGAGGGGCCCATTCCCGGTGGACTCCCCTCAGAGACTTCTCCTCTTCCTCGTGGCTGTCACCCGACAGTGGTTTCCTGTGCTCAGCTCATCACTTGTCCCTCCAGATTCTAGAATCATCTAAACAAGGCACTGGCAGCTGAAATACCCACGCAGCATCTCCAACCCGAAAATCCACGATGCTCCGAGATCTCACAGTCCTGGCGCCCCCACGGCTACCAGAGGGAAACCCAGCCACGGAACTCACTGGAAGCCTGGCTCAGAACGGCCGAGGTCACGTGGACCAGGCGCGTAAGGGGCACGAGTGAGTCCCCTGAGCCCTGTGTTCAGACGGAGCCTCACCCCAAGGCACCCATCAGGTGTGGGCAAATATTCCAAAATGAGAAAGTAGAGCCACCTGTGTCCCCCGCACGTCGCCAGATAAGGGCTGTCCACCCGTGTCCTGCGGGACTGCCCAGAGAGGTGGAGAAGGGAAGGAGTCCTGAGAGACGGGGTGGAGCCGCCGGCAGGCACGTCCGAGTCAGAATAGGAAGGTGACAGGAGCGCCCACAGGACTAAGGGCCACTGAAACCCCGCCCTGTGCACACTGAGTCCCCAAGGGCCCAGGGACACCGCGGGAACCAGCGGGCAGGCCAGCTGGAGGGCACCTCCCAGCTGAGGCCAGGGGCAGCGGCCCCCTCTCCAGGGCCAGTGGCTGTGGTGCAGATACAGGACGGGGTCACGTCCCAGAGCAGGCAGCCACCGCAGCGGGGCCCCCACAGCCCCGCTCTTCCCGGCACTCGGAGGCCCGCAGTTCCCCCAGGGCTCTCCCCTGACCCGGGCTGGACTCTTGCACTTCCTGTCGCCCACAAGAGCTCCTTCTGAGGGCGGAGACGCCCAGACAGACGTGGAGGTGGACACAGAGGGACGGTGCACTGCAGGTGGCCGAGCACGGAACAGTGGTCCAAGGGATCAGGACAGGCGGGGGCAGCAGGGACAGTTCCCAGGAAGACGCCGGGCCTCTGGGACCAGGCTTGGTTCCCCCAGATTTGCACAGACGGCCACGCAGGGAGGACACGGGCAGCAGACAGTCAGCCGGCCGAGGCGCTCCTGCTGGGGGCCCACGTGGCCACGGCACGCAGCCCGCCGCAGGAAGGAGTCGGGGAGGCCGCGGCATCTGAAGCCTCGGGTTCCTTTTCTTCTCAGAAGCGTTAGAGGGTGAAGAGGACCCGGCTGCTGCCAGGTGCTGGCCACACGGGCCCCAGGATCCGCGGCCGTCCACGGTGCCTGAGCGCTACCAAGACGGGCGCTTCCAGCCGAGACCCCTCTGGGAGAAGAGCAGGGGGAGCTGAACACGGGGAGTGTCCGCGCTGTCCGGCACGGCCTGCCACCAAAGCACAAATGCCCTGGTTACGCAGAAGGACCGTGCCCGTCAGTCCCAGGGCTTCAAGGTCACAAAGGAAAGCAAACCAGGAGCAAAACCCAGCAGCCACTGGAGACGAAGCTCGTCCGACAGACGGTGCTCACACAAACGAAGGCGGGCGGAGGACGCCCTGTGCCCAGACCCAGGCCCACCCAGGCCTGGGGACGAGCGGGACCCTGGCCGAACCCCGCACGGGCCACCCACGGGGACCAGCCTGTTCTTCCTGCGCGCGACCCTGACCTTAGATGCGCTCCTTCTGTGAACTGGGCACCTGTCCTTCTGGCACCTGGGGGAAGAAACTGCTCCCTGTAAGCAAAGGGACTGCGGCCACTCCCGGCAGGGGGTGGACCTGGGGGACGAGATGGCATTCCTCTCCAGGGATCTGGGGGATGTCTCCGTGGAGGTGGCCTGGGCAGGGGAGGCGGGAGCACCTGCCACCTTCCTGGGCCCTACAGGCCGGCACATCCGTGAGCCAGAGGACAGGCGCTGGGTGCAGGGGCGGGGCTGGGCCGCCGGCTCCCCGAGACCCTCTTCCCCAGGAAGCCGCCCCCTTGGCTCCGCACGTCACGGCCCCTTGGAGAGGCACCCGGATGTGCGTGGGCCTGCGGGCTGCACCTGGCTCCGCTCGGGCCACGCACTGGTTTGGGCAGCCCCCACTGGACAGCCTTGGACACGGCTGCACGACCCGAGGACAGCTTCCTCTGCACCTGCTCAGAGCCAGCACCAGGCTGACAGGCTGCAGGGCGGGGGGCTGACAGGGGACGGAGCAGAGCCCAGGCGAGATGAAAGGTGAGCGCTGGGTCACAGTCACCTAGAGGAGGGGACTCTGAAGGGCATCCACGTTCTCTCCCCACCCTGCTGACGGCGAGACCTACCCGGGCCCCAGCTGCAGGAGAGGCGCAGAGCTTAATTAAGCTGTAGCTGGAGGGATTTGATTCGGTAGGAGGACGTCTCCCAGTGGAAGGGAGGGAGGCACGTGGGTCACCGGGAGCTCTCAACTGGCTTCTCTGAAGACGCCCGAGGTCTGGGTGGCCTCGGGGTCACGCTCCCTCCCTGGTCTGCTCACCAGGTGCACGGGACTGAAGAGGCTCTTGTGCCTTCGTTTTATAGAGCTACACATCCCAGCTGGGTGCAGGGTGCACGCCTGCCATCCCAGCACCCGGGAGGCAGGGGCAAGAGGATCACAAGTTCAAGGCCAGCCTCAGGAACTCAGCAAGACCTTGTCTCAAAAAAAAAAAACCAAAAAGGGCTGCGACGTAGGACAGAGGTAGAGCCCCCGGGGTTCCATGTTCAGGACCGCCCCCCCCCCCCCAACAAAATGAGCTACATAAGCAAGAAGTTATGTCTTACAACCAGGAAGCCCTGTGAGGCATCTCATCTGACGGTGGCGAGCTGTCTTCGTCCAGGTGGCTGCCGTAACAAAACCCACAGCTGGGGTGCACTAGGCAGAGCCAGCTGGGGGCCAGCAGCTCTGGTGCTAGAAGTGCAGGGCCCACGCAGGCAGATTCAGGGTCTGCTGTGAGGGTTGCTTCCTGGTTTTCTGGAAGAACTGGCTTCTCTGAGAGAGTGGAGCACACACGGATCCAGGACACAGCAGACTCCGGAGCAGCCGTGTTTACGACACCTTCCCTCCAGCCTCTTCCCTCCAGCCTCTTCCCTCCAGCCTCTACAGCGTGGAGTCAGTCCAACCTGGAGCCTGGCGGCGGGCAGGCAGTCCATCCCCGTTAGCCGCTGTGTCAAAGACTGAGATCCGCTGTGCCTGTGCTAAAACTTCATGGGGGGTTCGGATTACACAGGTTGGGGAGGGAGCAGGACCTGCTCCTCGTACCCTGGCCTCCGCACTGAGCCTCGCCACCAACAGCAGGGCGTTAACAGCTGCAAGTGAGCGGGCGGCCTCTGTGAGCTGGTGAGGAACGCCCGCCCACCCGCCCTCTCTGGGCTGGGGTCATGGTGAGTGGTAGGGCGCTTGCCTGGCCCGTGGGAGGCCCTGGGTTCAGTCCTTGCCCCACATATCAATAAATAAGAGACCCACCACAACTAAAAATGTTTAAAAAAAGAGGAGGAGGAGGCCCGTTCCCGTGCCGAGCCAGGCTGTATCCAGAGCTGTCGGCCATTTGGGCCAGCTGCCGAGGTTCTGGGACAGCAGTGCCCACAGGACGTGCCGCCCGGGGAGACGATGACGTGGAGGAGGATAGTGGCCCTCGTGCTCCTGGGGACCTGCCATCCCAGCCTGCCGTGGGGACAGCCACATGGGCGCACACGGGAGGGCATACAGAGGGGACCCCGAGTCCATCCCCAGGATCTGGGAGGTGCAGCTGCAGGAGGTGGTGGGGGAGGCTGCCACCAGGCAGGTCACGGGATACGGGGACAGTCGTCGCATGGACACGGTGCCTGGTGAGCCGAGGCAGAGGCAGGAACCCCGGGCAGGGGAGCCTCGCGGAGCTGCAGACTGCCCGTGGCGTGGAGGCCCCGGTGTGAGGGACACCCTGGCGGCCTGCCTGGAGGGAGACGGGAGAGAGGCTGAGGCTGCGTGGGGTGCTTCACGTGGGGTCAGCGAGGAGCCTGGGGGCCTTGGCGGAGATGCTTTCCGTACCCAGGACGTGGAACTGGAGAAGAGGGCGGCCAGGTGGTGGGAGGCCAGCGTCTGGCCCGCTTGCTCCCCCTCAGGGCTGCGCAAGGGGAGACCTCCTTCTGTGACTGGCTGCACCCCAAGGCTGTGCCCCTGAGAGACGCCCAGAAGGTCCTGTGATGGCCCTGGATGGCCCAGAAATCATTCTGGAACATTCCTTCCGTGCAGGGCTGTGTTTGCAGAATGCGCAGAGATCCTGGGGGAGTCTTGGGCTCCCTGGCCTCCGGAACCCCCTGCGCTATCCCATTTCTGATCCCTTAAGTCACAGGAATGTAGCCCGAGCTACAGTGTCCGGTTGGGCCACGGAAAACGGCCGTCTTCTGACAGGCGAAGATCTCCCTCAGCTGCTCTCAGAACACCCAGGGGAAAGAGCAGGGCCTTTAGGTTCATCAGGCGAGAAACGGACTCGCTCAGGAGCCACGTCGTGCTGGCTCGGGTGTCACACACAGGCCACGTCTTCTTCCTCCTCCTCCTTCAGCAGCGCAGGGTTGTCCTGCCACTTGGAACTCTGAGGAAGAGACCAGTGAGTGACTGCACCCTCCTCCGGCTCAGAAGACCTCAGGGGCGAGGCCCGCGTCCCTCTGCGAACGCAGCTCTGTGGGGACCAGCCCTGCCCGGTCCTGCACCAGGGCGAGCGGGGCACCGGCTCAGGTCGGAGGGCGCTGGGAGCCGCCTGCCCACCAACGTGGGGCACCAAGCTGCACAGCGGCGTGGCCAGCTGCGCCTGCCTCAGAGCTGAACACGGGGACAGCAAGGGCAGCTGTGCGAAGGACACCTCGAGGTCAGAGGGAGCGGCTCCCAGCCTCCTCTGTCCAGGCGGCAGCGAGCGGCGGTCTCCAGGAGGGGAGGAGGGCCTGGCGCCCTGAGGATCTGGGCACTCGTGCCAGCCCTAGGAAGCCCTCCCCTCTGCTGCTGTCCTCCGACTGTGTGTACCCTGCCCACCCGCCCGGCATGGGGGTCCCAGATACATGCCCGGGTCCTGGCCCGCGGTCAGCTCCTGGCCCCCGGCCACGCTCCTGCCCGCGGTGGCTTTCACGCGGTGGTGGCGAGTGTGCAGGCCGGCCGGGTGCACAGCTGCTGGGCCACCTGCGCAGCACCGTGGCCACAGGGCGGCACTGGGTGTGTGGGTGGGGGACGAGCACGCACCCTTTCAGGACCCTCACCTGGGAGGGCTGGGCGGGCCTTCAGGGCCATCACCTGGGCTCCTGGGAGAGCGCCCTGGCCCTCAGCAAGGCCAGCTCCCCTCCAGGTGCTCTCGCCTGGATAAAGCCCCCCCGCAGAGAAACTTCCGCGGAGACAGCCCAGGTGGCCCAGGGGCCCCGTGTCCCTGCAGGGCACCCAGAGTGCACTCTGCCGTGACAGGAGTGCCTTCTCCAGCCCCAGGTCCCTCCAGCACGGCCTGCCCACGGGCCTGGACCCGCACTGAGCGTCCGGCCTGTGGTGGTGCCACACTGGGGCCGGCCAGGAGGTCACTCCGCACAGCCCTGGCCCTGTGCTGGCCGACACCCTGCTCTGGGAATGGTGCCAGTGATCCCTTTCTAGCTGTGGTGACACACAAGCTGCAGGTGACAGGCCTTTCCTCCTGCCTGTGCCCTCACCAGGAAGCCACCCAGTCCAGGTCCCCAGGTGACAGCTTCTCAGAGGCTGTGGGACATGAACACTGCTGGGACCTGCTCACGCAGGGACATGGGGCTGCCACCCAGACAACACCGGGCCTATGGCGGCTGCAGGCGGCGGACCTCCCGGACCTCCCGGACCTCCTCCCCCACCAGCATTTCAGGCAAGCACCACCGCGGTAAGAGTTAGGCATCGGGCAGGACTTCCTTCCAAATTCACCGCGTGGCCGCCAGTCACCCCGAGAAACAGAACCAAGAGGGAAGAGGGCCTGTTGCCAAGAACAACACGAGTTTCCAAGTGAAAATCAGAATTTAGAAAACGGGCCTCTCCCGCCACGAGGCTCATCACTCGCCAGGATCTGGGCTTTTCTGGTGACCCACAGATGTGAGTGTTTGATGTTGTTACAATGAAATGCGGGCACATTCTGCAGACCTGATTTGTTGGTTAACCAGGATCTCCAAAATGAGGCTATAAAACCATGCGGGGAGACAAGACGGAGACGGAGAGACAGATTTCAATACCAAAGGGAAGGGTCAGGTCACCGAGAAGGCTTCCCCTTCTACGTTGCAGCACCTGGGAACCCACACCTTGTTGAATCTTAATGAAACATCAGAGAAAAATCGCTTAAATCAATCATCTGAAAAGATTATCAAAATCTCTTTTCCAACTGATACTCTGCACAAGGCCAGACTTTCAATATGAACTTCAACCAATACAAGGGGCCCAAATGGACTGCACACAGAAACAAGATGAAAGAGGTACCTTCCATTAAGAAAGCACTGAAGATATTCGACACATGTAAAAATTTGGAAAAAAGCTATTTTCAAATATGGTGCTTATATTACCATGTAATCAGTTTATGATACTTTTTTAAAAATGAGTATTTTTAAAACGTCAGTTTGACTTTTAACCCAGTAAACAAGAAGCAGCATAACCCACATCAGCCAAGTCTTATGGATAATGTTTTAGAAAGAAATCCTAAGAATGTCTGAAAATGGCTGTTCTTCTAAACGGTATGGAAATGAGGTGCCCTGACCCCCTTGAATAAAAACTCTAGCTTAGCAGCAACCTCACAATTTTAAATCATCACACAGTGCTTTCTAAATCATTGTTATTGCCAGAAGATTGACTTCCTGCCAGGCGTGGTGGTGCACACTGCAATATCAGCTATCCGGAGGCCGAGGCAGGAGGAGCACAAGGTGGCGGCCAGCCTGGGCAATTTAGGGAGACCCTGTTTTTAGAATAAAGTTTAAACAGGGCTGCGGAGTGTAGCTCAGCGGTGGAGTGCGGGCCTAGCATTCCCGAATCCCTGGGCTCGATCCCAGCACGACGTGCTCAAAAACCGCAGCCTTCCTGTAAAATCCTGTGCACACGTGTGCACACACAGAAGCACCTACACTCTCAGGTGTGCGCACAGCGTGGGAAACTGACGCTCTCTGCAGTTGTGTGCACTTGTCGGAGATGACCCAACAGCCTCATGGCCGATTTTAAACTCTTCTTTACAGGACATGTCCTGGGTGCTTGTACGGAAATGGCCCCCATGGAGGGCCATGACCCCGAGATTGGCTTCACCACCGAGGACAGCAGAGGGGCAGGGTCGCGGCCAGTTCCCGCAGGCCCAGCCATCCTGGGGCAGAGGTGCAGACAGCGTCCTGCTGGCGGAAACGAGGGTCCCTCTCCCAACTGCCTGGAAGAGGAAGTGGACAGAGCAGAGGCTACCTACCCGATGGCCAGCACTCTCCATCTTGGGAGGCTCTTCCCTGTCCTCTTCTGCCTCGCGGCTGTTTGGCTGGACAGGAGACCCACGGGTGTCCGTCCCGAGCTGCGACTGCTGCACAGCTCAGCCTGGGTCGCTTTCTGTGCCGTACAGAGCAGGCCACCTCACCCTGCGCCTGACACGACAGCATGGTCTAGGACCCCGTGTCTGTTCCTGGCTTTTATGCATGTTCCCCATCCGTCCTCTCTGCCATCTCATCGACCACCTCTCACCCACCGTTTCTGCCACCTGTGATGGATCTTTCTCCTGTTACCCACCCATCCACCCATCGTGTTGTCCACCACCTGCCCACCCACCCTCCCTCCCACCTGTGTACCCACCCCCTGTCCATCAGCTCTCAGTGTATCTATGGTCTAGTTAGTACCTACCTGTCATCTTCCATCTATCTGTACCTGTATCCATCTGTCACCTGTCCATCATCTCTCTGTCATCCACCTGTCCACCAGCCTTCTTCTCCATCATCTGTCTGTCTACCTGTCCTCCAGCTGTCTGCCCACCTACCATCATGACCTGTTTGTCATCTGCCCGTGGTCTAACAGCATCTGCCTATCTGCTGTCATCCACCTGTTCACGTCCACCGTGTCCTCTGTCGTGCATCTACCCACCCAGCCATACTCTCCACCATCATGGGCCTTTTTATCATCTGTGTGTGCACACAGGACCCATCTAGTTAGTGTGTGTCTGTCTACCCACCATCTTCTGTCTGTCTATACCTACGTATCCATCTATTCAGGCCTACGTACCTGCCGTCTGCCCACAGTCGTCTCTGTACTGTCACCTGTCACTTGCTGACCTGTACCCCCGCGTGTCGTCTACCTGTCTCCCCATGATCTCTGTGGCAGTCTGCTCCCTGCTGCCATGGTGGTCTGGGGACCACAGTCCTCCTATGCACCCCTACTCCCAGCCTGCTGAGGTGTCACAGCCAAGGCCTGGGCTCGGCTCAGCTCAGCAGAGCCACCCTCCCTGCTTGGTGGCAGGTCCTGGGTGCATCCTTTCTCCTGCAACGCCCTCTCTCAAGGGCTTCTCACCGTCAGCCACTCCTGTGTGGGACCCTGGAGGGAAGTGGCCGCGGTGGCTGGCCTTAGCGCTTGGCTTTCCTTGCTGGGGTCCCGGCCGGCCCGTGCTCGGTACCAGGCCCCTTCAAGGGGCGCGCTCCATCTTTGGCCTCCCCTTGCTCCTTGTCTTCGTAGGGAGTGTCAGTCCAGGTGACCTGTATCACGGGGTCAGATGTGAGGTCACTCAGTGTCAGGCCAGAGTTCACGCCCCTCTTGGTGGCAGGGCAGCCCTGGTGGGACTACTCCCTCTGTGACTCGCCAGCCGCAGAGCAATCTCAGATGCCCCCGCGCACCCTATAAGTCCCCGGCCCCAGTGGCAGGTCACTGGTCACTCCGGCTGCCTTCGTGAGCTGGGGTCAGCTGAACCTTTTTTCCCTGTTTCTTTGTGAGATGCTGGGATTCCGCCGAGGGCCTGGCGCCCGCTGGGCCAGAGCTCGACCCCTGAGCCAGGTCAGTCGATCCCTCCAAGTGGACAGAGGCCTTCCTGTTGAGTGACCTGAGGAAGGTACAGGTTGTCGAGGGTGGAAGGACCCATGGGCTTTGCTGCAAGCCAGTGGAACCACTGTTGGAAAAGGGCACCATCAAGTCGAGCCAGTGGAGGAGATGCGTCCTGGGGGAGACTCAGAGATGCGACACGTGGTGGTGTCACCCATGGGCCCAGTGTCTCCAGGTGACATGCACCGCCCTCTGAGCAGGTGCTAGGCAGGGGCCCCAGGCTGACACTCAACGAGATGCCAAGACTGAGCAAGGGCTCGGCACAGACGGCCCAGGACAGAGTCCGTGCCAGGACAGGTTCAGGCCGAGGTGCTCAGGCCTGGTGTGGCTGGGGGAAGCCAGAGTCGAGGCGCACTGAGCAGCCACACCCTCTGGGGCCCTGGGCGTGGGGAGGGCTTCTGCTCTGCGCCTCCCAGAGGCTCCTCTCCCCAGGACGGCCCAGGCCTGGTGAGCTGAAGAGCTGTACTGGGGTAGGATCCGCGGGCGCAGCCTGGGACAGCAGGTCTGCAGGCGACAGCTGGGCCTACAGTGCCCGCAGGCACACGGCAGGAGGCCACAGGGGCTGAGCACGGCACGGCCTGCGCCAGGCTGAAGGACCCTCACAGAGGTGGCAGTAGGCAGGGAGCCAGACACCACAGCTCCACAGAGGACAAGTCCCCGTGAGGGTCGGAGTGGCTGGGGGCGAGCTGGAGCCCGGCAGGGATGAGGCGGGGGCCTAGGGCAGGTCCCCACCGGGGGGCTGCTGGACAACAGCCTGAGGGCACAGCCACAGGGAGAGAGGGAAGGGAAAAGGAGATGGGCCGGGGCTGGACAGGGGCTCTGTGCTGTTAGAAGGGCTGAAGGGGGGCCGCAGCAAACCCAGAAACTGCTCAACTGCCCACCGAGGGCTCCAGGGGGTGCCCCGGGAGAGAGCCCCAGGGCGAGGGCTCCGCGGGAGCTGGAGGGCGGGCGCATGCTCAAGGAGGCAAGAGGCCGCAGGGCGAGGGTCCCACAGTGCTCTGTCCACGGAGAGGCCTGTCCCCGTCCGTAGCTGATTCAGTTTCTAGAGACGCAACCTGTCAAGCAGCTGCCGACTGACACTGCATGTGGCCGTGGGGCTGGGGCCAGGCAGGCGACCACAAAGGGACCAGTCACACTGGGAGGTCCCGGGTGGACAGGGGACAGGAGTGCTCCCACACGACAGGGTTTTCAGAGTGCCCGGGGGAGAGCTGACCTGGCTCACAGGCGGAGGGCTGACAGGGCCAGGTGGCGCGGGAAGGCCCCTGGACAGCTGCTGCCAGGAGGACAGCTGGGGAGACCCAGACGAGGGACAGGAGAAAGCCTACCAAGGGGGCGGACCCCAAAAGACACGGATCAAAAAGGTCGCAAGCAGAAGTGACGGAGGAGAGGAAACCCTGCGGTAAGAGGCGAGAGCCGCGGCCAGGAGGACCGGCTGGGGGCGGAGGCGCTGGGCCTGTCTGGGCGGCGGAGTCGCCAGGCGCAGAGGGCTCCGGGTGGGTGGGCCCTGGGACCCCAGCCTCCAGAGCGGGCTGAGCTGGGAGCGTCCGGCGCCCCCCGCCTGCTCCACGGGTCCCCTGAGCTTCCCTGGGATTTCCTTAGGCCCTCCCAGGAGCGAAGGCCTGGAGTTGGCACAGGAGCGCACAGGAGGTGAGCACACCCCAAGGGCAGGGCAGAGGTGGGGCCGGGGCAGAGGTGGGGCCGGGGCACAGGTGGGGCCGGGGCACAGGTGGGGCCGGGGCACAGGTGGGGCCGGGCACAGGTGGGGCCGGGGCACAGGTGGGGCCGGGGCACAGGTGGGGCCGGGGCGGGCATGCGCACGGGGCGGGAGGACCAAGACGGCACGCGCATGGAGGCAGAAGGGCCAGGATGGACACCTGCAGACAATGCTGTGCCACTTGGGCCCAAGTTCCAGGGAGACGGGGAATGGGGCGGGGTGGGGGTGGGGGCAAAAAGCGATTCCCAGGCACCCGGAGTTCTGAACCCGACTCTCCTTGTCCGAGGGGAGGCTGCAGGACAAGGCCAGGAGCGGCCCTGATCCTCCTGCCCCACGGCCGCGCCCCCACACACTGCCCAACGCCCTGCGGGGGTGGCCCCCGGAGCAGGAGCCCGCCAACTCTAGCACACCACACCACAGCGGGAGGGCCCCAGAGCCCCCGCAGGGCAGGGGTGACAGCTGCAGGACAGAGGTGCCCAGCGCCCACACGGTGCCCCGGGGTGAGAGCCTGGGAGCTGGCCTGCCCTTTCCACACGAAGGGCTCCTCTCCTCTGACCAGTCACGTGCCATCACGGACAGGACAGCGACGACGGTGCAGTCCCAGGGCCTCCCCAGCCCCAGTCTCCTGGACACACTGGTGTGCGCGCCCCTGTGGCCCTGGCCTGGCCACCATACGGGATTCTGCACCTGGACCCGGGGCAGGCCGCGTCCCTCCGCCCTCACACAGCGCCCACACAACCTGGACCAAGCTGCCCCCAACACGTCCCTGAACACCCTGCGGGGTCCCCGGGAAGGACCCTGGAGGGCCGCGGCAGGAAGTCACAGGGCCATTCCCACTAGGCCCTGCATGGACCAGCAGCCACGAGGCTGAGCCCTGGAGGGTTAGGGTCACTTTTCAGCTGGTTTGTACGAGTCTGAAGCGCCCCTGCAAGTTCCCCTGCCCTCGGGGAAGGAGAGAGGTGGCCTCTTTAAACTTCCCGCCTGCTCCCTGCCTGGACGAATGTGATGTTCATCCGTCTGTCAGGACTGGGTCCCCTCAGGACTGGGGTGCGCTGGTGGCCGAGGAGGACTGGAGTGTCCCAGAAACTGGGCGTCCCCCACTCCAGCTCAGAGTGCTCCTGGGGGCCACAGGAGTCCGGGCCGTCCTCTGGTGATTGACTGCAGGGTGAGGGTCTCGCTGTGCCCCAGCCTGCCGCCCTGTCACCACTGACCTCCTCCTCGTGCCCTCAGCCTGCTGAGCCAAGCCAGCACCTGGTTTCCTCCAGCCGCGCCCAGGCAGACCCTCCCTGTTTCCCAGGGTTGGTTCGCCTCACTGTCCTGCCTTGGGGTCGCATGCTTCACCCAGTCTCTCTGTCGGGGAGGAAGAGCGTTCCCTCCCTCCGCCGTGCAGGCTGGGGACTGGGGACTGTAAGATTCTTCTACCAAGAGAAGGCAGAGGCTTTGTTCCCAAGTGTCATGGAGGAGGAGTTCCCAGAAGATGGGACCAGGAGGCCGGCAGAGTGTGTGGCTCCCTGAGGACTTCATGGCTCTACGGAGGGGCCCAGGGCCCTGAAGGGCCGCTCCCCCCCGGGGAACATCTCAAGTCCAACCTCAGGATGGACGGATCTGCCCGAGGAGCAAAGCCCTCTGCACAGTACAAAGTGGCTTCTCAAGTAGCTGGGGCAGCAGGGTCCTGCTGAGCTCCTCGGAACTCGGGGGACAGGCTGGGGGGGCCGGGGGACAGGCTGGGGTGGCCGGGGGACTCCCTGGGTAGAGCAGTGCTGCGGGGAGTGGCCCTGACTGAGGGAGGGTGACAGCCCTGGTTGGGGCAGGGATGCCCTCTGCCCACGTCAGGGAGCCCCCCCCCCACGCTGTCCCCTTCGGGCAGTGGGGTGTCCACTGTGGGCCTGGCCCAGTGTCACTGGGGACTGGGGCGCAGCTCTGACCTCACCGGCTGCCGGCCAGGGACAGGCACCAAGCCCTGGTGTTCAGCAGGCGCCACGTGGCTCTGCTCGGTGCAGCCACAGCGGCGACCCTCGCAGCCCGCACCCAGCCTACCTGCTCCAGGGGCGGCGCAGGGGAGAACCTCCGGGCGCAGGTGAGGAAGATGTCAGGGTGGGGCTTGCCGCCCTTCACCTCGGGGTCGTCCCCCAGCACGATGTGGTCAAACAGGCCGAAGAAGGCCTTGTGTCTGCCGGTCTTCATCTCGAAGGACGTGGTCCCCGAGCTGGTGGCCAAGGCGAAGGGTATGCTGTGCTTCCGCAGGTGGTGGATCAGCTTCTCGGCCCCTGTGAGCAGGACAGAGACCCCAGAGTGGGGGACGGCTCGCCTGGGGGGGGGGCTGCAGGGGGGGCTTGGAGCAGCCCCCAAAGGCCGTGGGCTGGAGGCTGGGTCCCCAGGCCGGGTGCCAGGAGCAGGAGTGGTCCTGTAGTGGGGCCCAGGAGCCAGGGGCCTGGCGTGGACGGAGACCCTGGGCACCTGCTCTTGCCCGTCTCTGCTTCCTCGCTGCCAGGAGGCGACAGCCCTCCCCAGCCACATGCCCCCACCTGCCGCAGTCTGGCTGGGCACAAGTCTCGAGCCTCTGAAGCAGGAACAAACCTTACCTCCGAACTCCTGCGAGCGCCACCTACGCGGCCTTCTCCCGGGACACACCACACACCAACCGGAAATCCCTCCACTGGCCCTGCCCCAACCAATGGGAACTCTTTGGGAATCCCCACAGAACTGCAAAGAGCGGCCCCATTGCCCGACAGTAAAGGTCAAGTACACAGTCGGTCCGGCATCTCAGCCATCACATACAGCTCAACTCAGATCATCAGCTCAGTGGTTCCCTGGCCTCACCCTTCAAACACTCCCTCTGCAAATGCCAGGCACCGGCCTGGCTCTCAACACCCACCAGATGCTGTCCTTGCCACAGACCCAAAGTGACCGGCCCCAGTGGCCACAGACTGAAACCTCTGAAGTTTTGAGCTTCCGTGAAGGCGGCTCACCTGGTGCCTGTCACAGTGAGCAACAGCAGGCTCCAGCCTCCTCTTCCAGGGGACTGTCTGATGGCTGAGGGGCCGTCTAGGAGGGGTCCCCAGCTCAGAAACAGCCCTACACAGAGGTGGAAACAGAAAGCAGGACATCAGCGCAGGACGTAGCTGTGGCGCTGCCCTGCCCGGGGAGCAGGAGACGATTTCCTGGAAAGAGGCGTGGCGGGCACACGGCAGCTGGGGGAGGCGGGGACCCCTGGGGCACGCAGGGCGCAGGAGAAGGCCAGGGCCCGGTGGAGCTGCCGACCCCACCGTGTCTCTGATCTGAGGCAGCGACCACGCAGGACCGCGCTCTGGGCCTTTCTGAGAACCATCTGTACTGCGCACACGGTGGGTGGCCACCCCACTGCTGGGGTGAGGGGGGCCCAGCGGCCCCGCAGAGGGGAGGAGAAGCAGGACACAGGGTCAGCTCGGCACCCGCCCCGGCACCAGGGAGAAGCAGCCGCGTCCTTCACAGCCCAGGAGCAGCACCGGCAAGAGCACCCCACGCGGCCATGGCGAGGAGCACTAACCGCAGGACATAGGGACACAGCTGCCCATCAGACAGGGACACAGGCTGGCACCTGGGTCACAGGAGCCACAACTGCCACCTGCCCTGAGACTGCTGGGAAGGACACCTGGACCAGCCGAACCCCAGGGCTTAGCTGAAAGTATTCCAAACAACTGCCGTGTCACTGTTTGACAGCGACAAGGGGCAGGACCTCTACCTGTCACAGAAACTGGCACACCTACAATCTCCTGCGGGGGGACAGAGCCATGGCAGGGGATGACCTGGAGAAACGGTGCCAGCAGGCCCGGCGGCCCCACCCCATGACAGGCAGGTCAAGGCGTCCTGCGCCCGCTGGGGTAAGGACACAGCGTCCCCACACAGCGACACTGCCAGTCCTGCAACAGACGAACACGACTCACCCCGAGGCAAGAGCAGCCAACAGGAGCAGACGCAGATGAGGTCGGCGGCAGAACCGGCCCGGCAGCAGCTTCACACTGGTCACCAGTGCGCCCAAGCAGAGGTGGGGACCCAAAGGGGCAGCCCAGGGCCTGCGGTCCACAGAGACCAACTCAGAGGCAGACACAGAGCAGGTTAAAAGCACCAAGGGAGAGCGCCACAGATAACGCGGCTCCCCCGGACACCGCCAGACCAAGCACAGGCAGAAGGATCTCAGAACAGCGAAGGGCCATTACCAGGGACACAGAGGGACACTTTGTTGTGATCACACACGACTCATCAAAGCAGACAGCTCTGAATGTGTGCCTACCACGTAACACGGCTTCAGGCTACATAAGGCAAACACAGTAAGGGTCAGTGAATGGAGAGACGCACGAGGGTAGACCGCAGTCTCCCCCCCCCATCCCGTCTGGGCAACGGCAGGACAAGCAGACAGCAAGTGGGCGAGGGAGGGCGGACGTCCAAGGTGTGACTTAGGGTCTGTAATATGAACACAAATTCACAGCAGAATCCTGGTCACTTTGCAGTCACATGGGACATTCAGGAAGACAGAGGTACTATGACCCACGGTGACATCGTTCTCAAAGTTTTCCAGGTATTGAGATCAGGCAGAATCTGCTCCCTGAGCAAGACAGAGCTAAGTGCGATATCAACAGTGGAAGGAGTCGGGAAACCACAGGTGTCTGCATGTGAACAACACGCTCCTAGGTCAAGGTGACCTCCCGGGGACTCTGACAAGAGTGTCGAGAAGAAGCCACGGCCGGGTCCCTGGGCACACCTAGAGGAGTGGAAGGGGGAAGGCGGCAGGAGGAGGAAGAGGAGGAGCCGGTGAGAAGCCGCAGGACCACAGCTGGTTCCTGGAAGAGGTCATCAGGCGGCAGGCGGCAGGCGGCAGGCGGGCCACAGCTGGGCGGCCCAGGGAGACAGGAAGAGGGAGCTCAGCCAGCGAGCGAGCCGGCCGGGGCCAGAGAGCGGATGGAAGCTGGAGCCCCTTCACGCCAGCAGCTGGGAGCCTGGCTCCGGAGCCCAGCCTGGGACAGACACCCAGCTCCTGGGAGACAGGGACGGAGGAAACAGGGTGCAGGCAAGGCCTTCCCTCTCCAGGCTCCAGGGGCCTGTCCCTGAACAGGCCGCAGGCCTGGGCCGCGGGCAGGAAACTCGCAACCCGTTCCCGGCAAGTGGAGGAGCGCTCCCCAGTCCTCAGGCCACCGCACTTCCCGGACGCCAAAGCCGCACACAAGCCAGAGGAAGAGAGCTGCAGCCGCCTCAGCCCCCGTCCACACACACGCCGGCGCCTGCACAGAGGTCCCCGAGCAAAGGCGCGCATCTGGGAGCTGCTGCCCATGAGTAGCCACACCCTGAGGTGGCCGGCAGCACCTGCAGACCCGCATCACACCTGACTGCAGGCAGGAGCCGCATCCCAGAGACCCGGGGACAACTGGACGGCGGGCAAAAGGCAATTACAAGAGCAGGGCAATGATGCACCTCCTTCTGGATACTCAGGGATCACAGCAGAGTCCCCCAAGCACCCCAACTAAAAAGATGCGCACATGGCATCTTAACCAAGTTCAAAAAGTCAAGGGAGTGCGTGCTCATCTCTGAAGCATGCTGTAAAAAGAAAAAAAATGGTTCAGGTTCTTTGGTGCTATGAATTTTTAATGTCACCGTTGTGTTTTGTTGAAGCTGATCCTGCCACACTGTTCTTCCTGTGATTATTTTCAAGGTACTAACGTAGCAGCAGCAGCAGGGGCACAGTCAGGGCGCACTAAAGCACGTCTCCAACTGCAGGGCACACCCGCCCAGGAGCCCAAAGGGGCTTCGGGTAGTTTTCTGCAGTCTGGGGAGGGCCCTGAGCACTGCTCCACAGCACTGTCCCCTACCTGCCATCCACGACTGGTCCCAAGCAAGCTCACGGGCCAAGGTTCTGCAAAGCCTTTGGGAGCAGAGGGAAAGGGGCCCATGACAACCGTCTGAAGGCAGGTCTCAGGCTCGGGACTCTCGCCCTGGGCCTCCACTTCTGCCAGCGACCAGCAGCACAGAGGGACCCCTCAGCTGCTGTGGGTGATGCGAGTGCAGGGCAGCGCGAGCCCAAGGACACGGCGAGCCTCACCCCGCACCCAGGGAAGCCCAGTCCACGCGAGCCGGCCGCGCAGCCCTGCATTAACGCTCGGTAACAAGGAACGTGTCACTGTCCCTCCAGAAGCTCACGTCCAGGACATGCTGGCCACCAGCACGGCCGGTGCACTCTGAGAAGGACAGGGCTGTAGGGGGTACACGGGCCAGTCCTGGGGAGAAGCTGCTTAGTTGGCAAGTAAGGGAACCCCCACAGCTCCCAGGGCTGGCTGCGGGGAAGGGCAGCTGTCCATGGCCGGGGTCAGCTTCCCCAGGCTGCTCTGCAGGGCAAGGCACAGGCTGGATCCTCCTCGGGGCCCAGGGCGGGGAGAACACTCTCAAGGGAAAGTGCAGCGAGACTGACAGCGCCACAGGCTTCAGGGCTGCCCGCCAAGCCCCCGTGAGTGACGTGTCCATGGAAACCGGCCAGCTAGCTCCACCGGCCCTGGCCTGAAAGCGAGGGGGGAGGACCTGGGCTAGGAGGGGAGCCCACCCGCACGGCTGACCACCCGCACGGCTGACCACCCGCAGAGCCGGGCCCACCGCGGACGCCCTGGGTGCAGAGACTCACGTCTGAAGAGCTCATGGCCAGGAGCGTGGGAGGGAGCCCTGTGGAGGGACACGTGGCTGGTGGGCCAGAGCCGCCCAGCCCCCTGGAAACCACATCACAGTGCTGCGCAGGGGCCTGTCCTGCCGCCTAGCTCGCGCTGTCCGTCCACCCTCCTGCTGCATCCTGAGGAGTGGGGACCCCCGCACCCGCCCCAGGCTCCTCTGCCAGTCCCCTAGGGGCAGGGGACCCACAGCACACACGCCACAGTAGAGGTTATGGGCTGAGTAGAGGGGGTGCATACGGCACTCCTCTACCTGACCTTGTCTGGACCCAGGGTCTTTAAGTGGAGGACTCATCCTGGGTCAGGGTGGGCCTCATGCAATGGCAGTGTCCTCCCAAGACACAGAGAGGGGACCCACACCCAGAGGAGGAGCCCAGGAGCTGGAAGGCAGGAGGGAGCCTCCCTGGGGCCCCGGAGGAGCAGCCCAGGTCTCGGAAGTGTGCCCTCAGGGCTGCAGTCAGCTGGCTCAGCTGCTGGTACAAGTCCCCGATTCTGGAGCTTCGTCACGGCGGCCTCGGGAACCAAGGCACAGGTCCGTCTTGACTGTGACGGAGCAGCACGCACGCAGGGCCAGGCGTGTGTAAAGTGTCCCATGTGAAGACCCAGGCAAAAGAGGGTCCTGCTGCTAACAGGAACAGCCACGTGCAATCAGGGCTGAGGGAGACGCGAGTCAGGGGGTCCCTAGAACAAGAGCAGAGGCTACAGAGGAGGCAGCCTCGGGACAGAGAGAGCCCTTGAAGATCAGCACCAAGAACCACCGGCCGCCGTCTGGATCGGCAGTATCTCCCGAGGCCTGGGCACTGAAGCCTCGGTCCCCAGGCTGGTGCCAACGGAAGGTGGCCAGACTTTCAGGAGTGAGGCCCAGGGGAAGGTCTTCATGCTTGGGGGCTGAGCCGTGGAAGGGGGCACTGGGACCCCAGTCTCTTCCTCCCCTTCCACTTGCTGGCTCACTGTGAGGGGGAGGGCTGCTTCACCACAAGGTCCCTGCCAGCCATGCTCTTGAGCCTGGAGCCAAGGGGCCATGTGCCCATGGACTGGACCCCCCAAACCACGCGCCCACAGAGAGCCTCGTTCATAACTTGGTCATGTGAACCCCAGCTCTTCAGGAAGCCAGCAGTGGAGAGATGGGCAGGAAAGCGCAGTGACAAGTGTCCCCCTACGGCTTGTGTCCTTGCTGGTTGGAGATCTAGGAGCCACGTAGACTCCAAACAAGGGACCACGCTCACACAACCCAGGCAGGTCCTGGCGGGGGCTCCTGAGGCCACTTCCACTTCCTGGCTATGAAGACCCTCTGGACACCCAGGACAGCCTCTCCTGAGCCCTCCCCCCTCCCCTGGGGGACCCTCAGGGGGGCAGTTTCCTGCTCTGCCAAGGTCCCCTGGGGGCCTCAGCCCACTCTCCAAGGTCACACCCATCCTTGAAGCGGGAGAGAGCCAGCACAAGGTGTCCTGGGCGGCTCCGCCCCTCCCCCTGTACCAGGTGCTGGGCTCCCCTCCCCCCGTACCAGGTGTGCGCCTCAGCCAACAGAAGGGCAGTGACTTCAGGGGAGCAGTCGTGACAGGCACCGTCTCCCTTCTGTCCTGGGTCTGTCCCAAGGCAAGCGGAGAGGAAGCAGGCCGAGTGGGGGCCGGGAGGCCAGGGCTCGGCCGGGCGTCTGTGCCCTCGGGTCCTGCACTCTGCGTCAGGAGGCATGGGATGGGGTGGCTCTCGGGAGAGCCGGGCAGGCTGCCCTAGGTCCATCAGCGGGAAACTCACAGGAGAGTGCTGCGCAGGGTTCTCAGCACAGAAGACAGCAGCAGCACGTGACGTCAAGCCTAGGACGCAGCCACTGGCAACTCTGTACGAGAGGTACGCGCTTCCCACCTGTGGATGGCCCCACGCTGTCCTAACCTCCCAGATGGGAGCCCCCTGTGGGACCTTACACTCAGCAACCAGTGATCACACACCTGTGTCACAGTAGTCGACATCTGCCGAGCAGCAACCTCGGGGCTCCGCAGGTTAAACGTGAATTCAGAACTGCCGTTCAGTTACCTGTGCAGGGGCAGGGAGTCTGTCCAGGGCTGGCCCGTCCTCTCCGCGGGCCTTCGTAAGAAACACTGGCATGTGCGGCGGGGTCCTAAGGCGTCCCCCGTGTAGGCGGAAGACAGCACTTGCTCTGACACCGGTTCCTCCCACAGCGGGCCCTGGCCTCAGCTCTGACCCAAGGCTCCCGAGGCTGTGGCCTGGGGATCCAGTTTCAGCCCGAGCGCCCCCCAGGACACACACACAGCACCACACCCACGCAGTGTTTAGAATGGTAATGACAAACATCACACAGATTTGTAAGTGGCTGAAACACAGGCCTTTTCTGTTTAAATCTTGCACCTGTGCCCATGCCTAGGGAAATGTCCTGCACAACACGCCGTCTGCTTGTGGCCCCTTGCAGGAAGGTGGGGTGGCCACACAGCTGTGTGTGGGCCTCTCAGAGTCCTCATTCAAGGCTGCCGACCCCACGGGCCTGGATGCCAGCTCCTGGGACCGCGCGTCCACCTAGGCCGTGGCTGGTGTTGGCAGGGCCCCCTCCTTCCCCAGGCGGTCCCAAGGACTTCTGCACTGCGGGGAAGGCATGGGCTGCGACAGGGCACCGTGACCGTGCCCAGACCTGCAGCACTCATTCCCAGGGGCCTCTGCAGAGCGTGAACAGCTGTGGAACTCGGGGACCTGGCCCCGTAGCACGGGAGGCAGGGGGTGGGCAGGGGGTGGGCAGGGGGTGGGCGGGGTGGGGCCAGAGGGAGGAAGAGGGCTGGGTGCACAAGAGGAGAAAGACTCCTGCAGGACGGAAGGGGCTCTGGACCTTCTGCAGCAGGGGCCCAGCTCAGGGCAGAGTGGGAATCCGCAGCAGGGGCCCAGCTCAGGGCAGAGTGGGAATCCGCACCAGGGCCATTGCAGGCTGGGCTTGTGGGGGGATGCGGGGGACCCCTGGTGAAGAGCCCAGCTGCAGCCTGCTCTGGATGTCCCCAAGGATCCTGGGTCACAGGTGTGGTCCCCAGCCTGGGGGATCCTGGGAGGTGGTTGGTGGAATCTGGGGAGGCCTGTTGGGGGAGGTATCGGGAGGTCCCAGGAGGACCCCTGCGCCTCAGAGGGAGTGGGGGGGCCTTGCGCCTGGGAGGGGGAGGGGGCCTTGCACCTGGGAGGGGGTGGGAGGGGGTGGGACCCTGCGTTTGGGAGGAGGTTGGGGGGAGGGGGCCATGCACCTGGGAGGGGGTGGGAGGGGGAGAGACCCTGCGCCTTGGAGGGGGTCCCAGGGCCCTGCGCCTTGGAGAGGAGGTGGGGGGGAGGCGGCCCTGAGCCCTGCGCCTCCCGGCTCTTTGCTCCCCGCTACCCTGAAGGGAGCAGGTCTGCCTCCGTGCAGCCCCCACCACTGCGACTGGGCTGCCCTGGGCTCAAAGGCCCGCAGAGACCAGGCCACGCACTGGAGCCTCTGAAACCCGGCGTCACTCACCTCCGCTCCCTACACGTCTAACCTCAGGCGCGGTGTCCCAGGGAGGGACCCACTAGCCCAACTGTCCTGCCCTGATGCTCAGATCCAGGCAGCATCTGGACGGATCCGGCCGGCCACAGGGCCTTTGCAGAGTCCCCCAAGTCAGCCTGAGGCCACTGGACTCCTGCTAACACTCCGTCAGCTCCCCGAGTCCCAGGGCTGCCTCTGCGACACCTCCTCAGCACGTGTCCCCTGACTGCACCAGGCTGCCTGACCCTTCTCCCACCCGTGCCCTTGCAGGGAAGGCCACACCAGGCTTCCCTCAGGGGCTGCCTGAGCAGAGCAGGGCTCTATGCCGGGACGCGCCAGCTGGGTGGGCTCAGAGAGGTGCCCCCAACACGGTGGGCTGCCACGCAGCCTGTTCTGAAGTCAGGGCCACGGGACTAACCTCTGTCCTGTCCTCTGTCCCTGGTACCTCTACCGCCCCCAGCATGAGTCAGAGGAACCCTAAGTCCCGTTCCCTGGGCAGGTCAGAAAAACAGCAGCTCTTTTGCCCCAAAGCAAGCCGTAAATTAGTAGCACCCTCCCTTCTCCCTGGAAGGCCCTCTTTCCAGAAGGCCCTGCCTGTACCCAGGAGGAAGGTGCACTGCCCACGGAGGCCGAGAGGAATCTGATGGAGCAGGCTGAGCAGTTGGCTTTCTGAGCCTGGGACCACAGCACCTGGCAGGAACAACTCAGGAGAGATTCATCACGGCTCATAGGAAGGAGGGAGGGAGGGAGGGAGGGCCGGCGGGCGCTGGCCAGAGAGAAGACACAGCCCTCCAGGACGCGCCCAGAGGCCTGCTCCAGCACTCAGGCTCCCCATCGCAGCTGCCAATCACAGCTACAAATGACTCCTCCATCGACAGAGTCAGAGGCCTCCTGATCAGCGCCTGCCCAGCTCTAAGGTTGCTGCTCCAAGGATTTGTCGCTTCAAACCAAAGTACAAAACATCTACTTAAACAGCACGCTGTTATCAGCAAGAGAACAATGTAAGTCAGAAGGTGTCGACGGCTTATTGAATCCTCTCCATTCTCTGTTGCAATTCCATACGGCAAGACCATCCAAACTCACTTGTCAGAAAAGGACAGAGCTTCATGGCACAGATCTGAAGACGACGCTGGATTCATCACACAGAAGACCCCACTCGATTCTCTCAAGGTGGCCCTGCAACGGCCTCCAAGCCCAGAGGTCAGCGTGCCACCCTCCTCCACTTCTCTGCATCCTGAGGCAACCTCTAAGGCGTGAAGTGGACCTGCCCTGCCCAGTGCACAGAATGAACAGAAAACTGGAGATGAGTGAAGACGCGGGAAGACCCCCCAGTTCAACTCCCGTGCAGCGAGGCACTGGAGGAGAGGCGAGAGGCGAGAGCCTCTCAGGTCAGTCCCATGCAAGCCAACTGCTCAGCAAGCCTCCCATGCAGAACGGACTCACCTGCCTTGAGCATGCTCAGCAAGACGGGCACGGTCCTGCGTCTCCCCATGGTGACCTCAAACCAAGCTGGACATCACTGACCCAGCCTCGGGCTTGTACAGGAAACCAAGACTGTTTCCTTTCACTATTCTTCCCGGACAGCACCCTGCAGAGACGTCAACGCCGTGGCCCTAGCGCGTGCTGTACCGTGTCTGTGGGGACATTGAGCCGGTCCCCCCTAACGTAACCCCTGCCCTTACGCTTCCAAATCCATGGGAGTGCCTGCCGCCACGTGTTTACAAACAGAAACGCAGTGCAGATGTCCACATGCCCAGTCACGCCACATCTCGGGTCACTGGGGGCAAAGACCCGAAGGTCATTCCTTAGTCCAGGATGCGTGCGGTAGTTAGCAGCTTCTTAGCAGAAGGACTCCCGCCCACATCACCCCAGAGCTGGACTCCCCAGGGGACAGGAGGTGGAGGCTCAGGGCGTGTCCCCTTCTCCAGGGACACAGATGTCTGCAGGGCTCCTTCTCTGCTCTGGGCACAGATGTCCCTAGACCCAGGCACAGTCTGGTGAAATACGCAGGAATGTTGGCGCGTGGCCGGTCACCTGCGTGCTTCTTGCCAAGTTGGCACAGCTGCCCGTTAAGAACTACAGAGGCCCAGCGTGATCAAGAGTCAGCTGAACAACCCCAAAGACAGATGGCCACCAGCAGAGCCTCCGGAGGCAGGGCCCAAGTGCAGGGGCTTCTGCGACCAGAGGGTGATCCCCAAGCCAAGCCATGGCCCAGGGTACCTGGCTCAGAGCACCTCTGCATCTCCACCTCCGTAAAGGGGCCTGCAGGGGCTCGGGTGGTCACGCAGCCCCGCGGCCCCCACGCCCCCCTGTATGTCAGGAATGCCAAGGGCAACCACTTCCATGGTGGGGCGGGCAGGAGGCTGAGGCCACACCCAAACCTGTGACCCCAACTAGCAGGACACTGTGATGCTCTGGTGGCAAGGGACCTAACACCACTCAGGCCAGCTTCCTAGACGTGGCAAAGGTCACTCTTCTGGGGTCCATGGCTGTGCTAGTGAGACTGCAGCCCCTAACCCCTGTGGGGCTGATGGGCACAGCCCACAGCCGGGTACGGAGACGAGGGAGGGAGACTGGGGAGGGAGCCGGGGGAGGGAGACTGGGGAGGGAGCCGGGGGAGGGAGCCGGGGGAGCTGCCCCTGCAACGGGACCTGGACAGATGCCTTCTCTCTGCCAGAGTTCCTGCCTCCTAGAGGTCATGTCCCCCCACCTGCCGCTGCCCCCACACAGGAAAGCAGTGGACAGCCAGAGGGACCCATAACTGAGGGCTGGGATTCCTCCCCTGGGCCCCCCACTGCCCGGAAGCCGACCTTGGTGCCATGTGGGTCCTAAAGGTCTCGGCTTAGTCCCGACCCCACCAGGTATGGCCCCCAGTTGGGAGGCTGCGTGCCAACCTGGAGAGCAGGCCTGCACAGGAGGGGACGGTCAGGACTCTGGTGTGACCGCTGCTCTGTCCCAGGGCGTCAGGCCCTAAGTGCAGGGCAGCATAAATCACGGCTGGCCACTGCCCCAGGCTGGAGTCCGTGCCTCCCAGCCCCCAGGTGCATGAGCAGGCTGCCACCGGTCCCCGGCAGTGAAGGCAGAATCAGGCAGTGTCCGTAGGTAAGTGGAGTCAGGTTGGTCAGGGAGGCCCATCTTGAGCGAGTCTGGGAAGTTGGAGACTGTCCCCCCCCCCCGGGGGTCTTATCAAGAACCTGCCCTGCTCCAACCTGTTGCCAAGGTGACCTGTCCCAGGACCTGCCCCTCCCACAGGGAGCTGTAAGGGTGTCCTGGGTGCTCCACGGGGAGAAGTCTGTGTTGCCCTTCTTAAGTGGGCCCCGCTCTGGGTGCTGGCCTGGGTGCTTCTCCAGCGCCCACACTTCAACCTGAGGGAAGCAGGACTGTCACAGGTAGTCACACATGACCCGCAGTGTCTGCAGGACCAGTCCCTGCCGCCCAGCCCCCCAGCCCCGGGGCAGAGCAGCAGCTGGCCCTGGGCAGGTCGCAGAGGCTGGGGGACAGGGCTGGCCGAGCCCTGCACAGAGCAGCAAGCCACTTGGGGAGGCCGGCAGGGCTCAGGGGACGCCCACCCTCGTGCCGTGCCAGGCAAGTGCAGAAACGCAGACGCGAGCCAAGAGGAGTGGGCCCTGACGTGGCCTGTGGCCATGAGGGGACACTGTCCCCACGCCCGACCCTCCCGTCCTGCGTGGCGGCAGACTTCCTGAGGCACAGGAGCATGTGCCTGAGAGTCTGCCTCCTCTCCTGGGAGCGGACCCAGGCCCTGGTGGCTCTGGGAGGGCCCAGCTCCTCAGCTCAGAGGCCCTTGCTGCCAGGGCCGCAGGTGGGTCTAGTTGTGGCCAGCAACACGCACCCTGCCACCCCAGGGCTCGGGTCCACTCAGACCTTCTGACCCACCCCCACAGGCCAGTTCTGTGTCTTGGCCACAGGGGATGGGAATGAGCCTTGTCCTGGGAAAACCTGTTCCGGGGCACACAGCTACCCTGCCGAGTCATGTGTCCTACCAAGGTCCTCGACTCAGCAAATGTAAGACCAAAAGAAGGCTTGAGGCCTACCTCAGAGCACAGCAAGAACCAACCAGTGAGAGACAGGGACAGTATCTGGAATGCAGGTGACCCTCCCAGTAGTTTAGGGGATGGATAACGTGATCCGGCCAGGCAACCCCTCAGGGTCTAGACCCATCGGTTCAAATGTGTCCACCTCTTGAACTCACCAGTCACCCTGACCCACTTGTTCCTCCAGTGAGCGTGCTGCTCAGTGCTAAGAGTTCTTGTCTGACCTTTCCCTGGTGTGGAATGACCTGCTGTGTGGCGTTGTGGCGCACAGAGGGTCCCCTAGACCTATAAATCCTCACTCAACTAAGGGCAGGACTCACTCCCTGGGACGGCTGCGGGGGAAACGGCTGTGTGTCCAGCTGGAGCTTCTGATGAAGATGTGATGTGATGTGATGGCATGGGCTCCTGGAGGTCTGTGGGGCCCAGGAATCTGGCAAAACAATGCTCCCTTCAAAGGCCCCAGCCCCTCTCCTCCCCGGGGAGCGGCCAGCAGGTCAGAGGTCAGCAGGGGCCGGGACTTGGAGGACAGAGAGGTCCTGGCCTGTTCCTGGAGCCGCCACAGGGAGGAGGCGGCTGGCTTCCGGGAGGACAGAAGCGTCCCCTTCCTGGCCCTGCAGACTGCAGTGTGCTGCTCCCCCACCCCCCCACCCAGGGCGCTCCCCTGGCCCCAGCTCAGACCCCCAGCCCCACTCAGGGAGCTGTCCCCTCCCCCCACAGCAACCAGCTTCTCCTCCCCCACCCCTCCAGGGACCCCTCCCTGAGTCCTTCTGACAGGAAGCTGCCAGGGGGGGCCCACTGCCCTGCTTAAAGCACAGCCCCTGAGGACAGAGACCCTCCAGGGGCTCCCAGCACCTGGCTCTGGATGCCCAGGTCGAGGAGGGAGGGGCGCCGCAGCCCAGGAGCAGGAACGCCCTCCCAGGGTGGGGGTGGGAGGCAGGGGCAGAGGCCAGGGCAGGGGCAGAGGCCAGGGCAGGGGCAGAGGCCAGGGCAGAGGCAGCTGCAGACAGCTCTGGGACCAGAAGGGAAGGAGTGAGCCAAGAAGGAAATGATCCTTCCACAAAAGGCAGAGGGCGGGTCCCACAAAAGGCAGAGGGCGGGTCCCACAAAGGGCAGGGTACAAAAGGCAGAGGGCGGGGGCTGTGGCGGGTCCCACCCCCCACCCCCCACCCAGCAAGTCCGCCCAGCAAGGAGAGGGCCTGGGGTACCAGCAGGCTGCAGCTGGGCTTCCGTCCTGGCTGGTGCTCTCCTGGGCACTGTGCAGAGGGAGGGAGGCCACAAGCAGGGCGGGCTTCACAGGAGGGCTGAGCCTTCCCTGGGGGAGACCAGCCCCTCAAGAGCCAGCCAGTGCTCCCAGCACCCCCAGGGAGTCTCGGGGTGGGACCAGGGCGGGGCCAGGGGTGTGCGTAACCACACACCTGAGGCCAGGCGGTTTGTGAAGAGGACAGACCCACTTCTTTCAGTTCTGAAGCTGTAAGCAGCCTGAAGTCCAAGAGAGGAGGAGCTGGCTCTGTCCCCAGAGAGGCTCCCTGGCCCCACACGGCCTGGCGCCTCCTTGCCTCCTTCACGAGCTCCCTCCCCACCCAGGGGCAGCACGCTGCGTGCTCACAGGGCAGCGGAGAGAGAGAAGGGCCGGAGCCGCTCTGTGGGCCCTCTGTGAAGCCAGCCCAGATCCCACCCACGGGGGCTGCCCCCTGGGGACCTGGCCTTCCCCTAAGGGTCCCACCTCTTAACCCCACGCTGTGCCTTCACATGCACCAGGTCTGGGGCACAGTCAGACCAGGGCACTGCACAGTAGGGATGTCAGTGCTCCCGCCTCCTGCGGTGACCGAGGGCCAAGCAGGACATGAAGAGGACTAAGCCCCACTGACCAGTCCCCACTGTCTGCTCCCCCCTCAGCTCTGTGCTCTGCAGAGGGCGGCTGTGGGCAGCGGACGTGAGAGCGCCGAGCTCAGGGTTGCTGCAGCCGCAGGCGCGGTCCCCAGCCCCAGGAGGCCCTGCGTGGCACAGCGCCCAGCCTGCCCAGGAGGGACCAGAGCTCTGCGGCCCGGGGAGGGCGCCCAGGACCTCGGCGCCTGTCCCACTCCTCCCCAGGCCCAGACGCCACTCTCTGTGACAACATGGGAGAGGAGAGGGCCAGGGCCCTGGACACGGTGAGGCCCTGGCTTTCTGGTCAGTGGCCTCCCAGTGTGAATCTCAACGTTCAGGGACACCAAACGCAGCTTCATCCATCCCAGAGGACCCCCTCCCAGGAAGAGGGGCTGCAAACACGAGGAGGTAGCCACAGGGTGGACACACTGCTTGACATCCCAGGTGGAGATGTTCTAAGGCCACGCGACACGCGACTCGGGTCGAGTGACAGTGACTGTTTCAGAAACTCAGACAGCTCCCAGGACGTGAGCCACATGCTCTCCTGCTCAAGGCCCCTCACCTGAGCAGCTCTGCAACCCTCGCTGCTGCCCACAGCCGCGAGTCCGGCCTAGGCGGGAGGTCTGCCCCGCCCTCGGGCAGAGGGCCCCTCCTCACCACCCTTCCAGGGGCCCAGGGCACTCGGCGATGGAGCCCTGAGGTGCCGGGCGCCCTCCTCCCGGGCCTCCCTCCACCCCACCCAGGGCCCTGCTGGCAGGCTCAGGCCCAGCCCAGCCTGGAGACACCCTCCTGAGGGCGACAGGGAGGGCCACCCACGGCGTCACAGCCAGGGACACCACTGCAAGGACACACACGGAGCCCTGACCCCAATCGAGCAGACAGGCCCACAGGACACCAGGGCCGCCCGCTCCCCCAGCTCACTTGCCGAGACCTCCCTGGCCCCAGGGTGGCCCAGAGAGCAGGAGGAGGAACAATGTGACACGAGGTCACCCTTCTCTGCAGGCCCCTCCTTCCTGATGAGCTCCTGGTGACATCCAGGTCCCACACTGTCCTCCCACAGGACGCTTCCAGGGAGAAGCACCCCTCCCAGCGCAGGAGGGGACAAAGTGGCAGGTGCGCCAAAGCACCTCTCCAGACCTGGGAAGGGGACAGGGCCCTTCTGTGCACCTCGTCACTGAACAATGACACAAGTGTCCCCCAGGGTGGGACTGGGGTTGGCTGAGGGCAAAGAGGAGACGGGTGGATGCAGAAGAGGCGCACACCCCACCAGGAGAGGGGCGAGGAGCAGGAGGCTGCGCTCCGCCATCCCTGCGCTCTCGTCCCCGCCCTGCGCGCCCATCCTGTCCCTATGCCCTCTTGTCGTCCTCCTCTCCCTTCCCCTGCTCTGCCCCTCAGGCCACCCTCCCCCTCCTCGGCCTCCCCTCAGGCCACTCCCCATCGCTGTGGCCTGTGACGCCTGCTCTGACGTGACTCGGTCTCTGCTCCGCAGGGCCACCCTGCACCGCCCTGCACCAGGTCCTCTGCCCTCTGCTCAGGGTCCTGCCGAGCAGAGTGAGCAGAGCCCGGGGGCTGCCTGGGGCGTGGCTAGGGCCGCGGGCTGCGGGGACACCTGTGCCGTGGCCGAGCAGGGCTCCTCCGTGTCCCTGGGAGGTCAAGCACACAATCTCCAGTTAAGGGACACAGTGACCGACTAAGGGCGCTCTCTCAGTACCCCCGCCCTCTCACAGGAAGGGAATAACAAGAGCGCCCTCAGGCGAGTGCCAGGGGCCAGGCTGGCTTTGAAGGACGGGCTCCTGGTGGCGTTCATCTGCCAGGCCCTCCGTGACCGGCCCCTCGTCACCGGACACCTGGCCTCAGGAGACCCACGAGGTCAGCAGCTGAGGGCACTCCAGCGGCCTCCACCCACAGACCCTCGGCGTCCCAGCCAGGCGTCCAGGCCAGCAGGACGAGGGCTGCGCGCAGAACCAAAGCAGAGCACAGGAAGGGCAGGCAGGGCAGGGGCTGCGCGGGCAAGACCCGGCGCTCCCGCTGCGCGCAGTAGCTGCTTCCTCAACCCCAAGAGAAGGAAGGCCACGGGAAACGGTCTCCACAGGCCCTTAGCCATCTACAGGAAAAGAAGACCTGGACACAGGAAAAGAGGGGGCACTGCAGCCCCACAGCAAGGGAGAGCTAGAGAGGGGGCCGTCTGCGGGGTGAGCCCAGGAAGCGCACGCCCTACAGGAAGGGCACGTCCCAGAAGCTCGGCCTGCAACGCCCGAGTCGTGAGAGGACAACTGAGCATGCCCGTGACAGTGAGGAGACTCACAGCGACCTCCAGTCCCAGCCGCCTGGGCCAGGGCTCCACGGGGAACCCCACGGACCAGGGTACAACCGCAGGTCACACCCCTGATGAGGCGAGGCAGAGCTCAGGTTCAAGAGCAAATCAAGAGAGTCAGATGCCAGCACAAGAGGGGCTCGCTCAACACAGGGAGAGCAGAGGACAGCGCCCACGGTCACCCCCCTGGGGCAGGCAAAGCACTGGAGAGGCCGAGCACGGAGAAGAGCCAGCGGCTTCCCAGAACAGACGGTCACAGTCCAGCAAGGGGCCGGAGCCTTCCCCCCAGGCCTGGGCAGGACAGGAGGCCTCCCCAGCACGCACGGCAGGTCTAGCTAGAGCAACAGGGAGAGGGAGGGACACAGGAACCCACCCTGGAACAGAGGTCAGAGCCCTGTTCACAGGTAAGATGGCGGTGCACACGGAGAAACTTGCAGGGGGACACACCTGTGCACACCAAACTGCTAAAGCAAACAGACCCACTCAGAGGAGTTGTAGGACACAAAGCCAACAAAATCGGCCACATCTGTGCACATACAACCAACAGTTCCCGAGGCAGTCACTGAATCCAGGGCGTTCAGATGGCCTAAAGAACACAGCACTCGGGGACGACCCACGGCGGTGATCGGCCTGGGCACCCAGCCCCCAGAACGGCAGAGAGATATCAAGGGGGACGCCCACAGACCACGCAAACGCCACGGCAGCCGACGTGCTCACAGCCAGGACAGCAGCCTGTGAGTTCAAACCATCCCACCCAAATCCCAGTGGGGTCTTTTCAGGAACAGAGAAACCCACCCCGAAACCTGCCTGGAATTTTTAGAGACCCAGAGCAGCCAGGAGCCATCTGGACAAACAGGCCAGAGTGGGAAACCGTCACTTCCTGCTCTCAACAGGTGTCACAAACCTGTGGTCACCACAACAGTGTGGCCCATGGAGTCCACATGCCCAGAAATGAGGCCTCCCACGTGGGGACGGACACTCTGTGACAAGACAGCCAGAGCCCTGGCCACAGGAAAGAGAAGACTGGAACACACGGCAGGGGACAAAGGGACATTCCCACGGGAGAGAACACAGTCGGACCTGTAACCAGGGCCACGTTCAGAATTCATCAAAGTGGACCCAAGATGGGACCCAAGACGTGCAGTGATCAACTCGTGGGAGGAGACGAGGAGCGCACTGGAGAGATGGCACAGCAAGAACAAAAGACCACATCACGGAAGGACAAAGGGCGCGAGGAGGATTTCTCCACCGCTAGAGATGGGCAGAGCTCGTTCAGATGCTCTACATCCCCAGGAAACGCCAGTTCACAGCCACAGTGAGACGTCACCACACCACTGTAGGACACGTGTCACCCACTGTGAACTAGGCACGCGGAGGGCTGAGGCGGGAGAACCCAGTTAGACGCGGGCCTCAGCAACTGAGACTCAGCAGTCTGGTGAGACCCTAGAGCTCAGCGGTCGAGCACCCTGGATTCAACCCCCGGGACCAGCAAGAAGAGAAAGGGGATGTGCGGCCTCCGTGGCAGTTCTGCAGGGATTGCCACCTGCTGCAGCACCTTCACTTCTGGGCACACCCCTGAAAAACTGAACGCTGGCCCTCAGGGACGGCCCAGCCCAGGCTCAGAGCAGCATTCTTCAGAGGCCGGGAAGCAGGAGCACACCCCGAGCCCCCAAGACGGCGGCGAGGAAAGGAGGTGCGGCCCGCACACGAGGGAACGCTACTCCGCCTCAGGGAGGAGACGCGTCACGTGCTCCAACGTGGTGCTCCCAGGACGTGGTGCTCCCAGGACATGGTGCTCCCAGGACATGGTGCTCCCAGGACATGGTGCTCAGTGGGACTGGCCCATCCAGAGGACCCACCCTGCAGGATTCCACCGAGCACAGGAGCCCACAGGGGCCAAGCTCCCAGAAGCAGTGGCAGGGGGCTGGCTGCAGAGGCCGAGGGGGTGGTGTCAGATCTGCGAGGTGAAGGCCCTGCGGACCCGCGAGGTGGCAACAGAGTACAGGTCAACCACTCACCCGCAGCAGTGGTGAGGCGCCCGAGGAGGCCGTGCCGTGTGAACCCCAATGTAAAACACAAGTGTTAACTCTCCAGATGGGTTCCCTCAAGACTCGCCAGGGCTACTTCATGCACAAATGGTACAGGAAGGCCAAGATGCAGAGAAACAGGATCATACAAGTAAGAGCGCGCCTCCGCGACTGCGCGATTCCCCTGACACAGCTGCAGGTCCACGGTGACCTGGTGGCTGCAGATCCTCTCCTCTGGCCCCAGGAATCTTAGAGAGCACTCCCTCTTCACCTAGAGGGGTCAGAGAGCCCAATTCCTGGCCTGTACTCAGGAACCCCTGCCCTTCTGTCTTTAGCAGGCGATCCAGGGCCGACCGGACCTCAGTTAACAGGCCCAAGGGACTGGACTCGGGCCAAGCAGCAGCCTGAGCTGGGGCGGGGAGGAGGGCAGCTCAGGGGAGCACTTCCCCGGCACAAGGCAGGCCGTGGGTCCATCCCCAGCACCCCTCCAGAAACTATTAAGAATTTAAGGGCTACCTGACAGGCATACAAACACGATAAATAAAAATGAATCAGGGCTTTAACTTTTTGAAAATCAAGGCTCTTTGGAGAGATTTAGCTGCTTATCGCACCGTTAAAAGTTTGAATAGTTGCTGAAGTATTCATCCTATATCTGATTTTGCAAAGACCAAGGCAAAGCCACTGCTGGAGCTCGACTCTGGAGTAATTCCAAGAGCAACACAGCCGTTAGAGACGGCTGACAAAGAGCCGGGGGCGACTCGGGGTAGAGCGCCTGCCTCGCATGAGCAAGGCCCTGGGCTGGACTCCCAGCCCTGCAGGGAGGGAAGAAAAAAAAATAAAAGGCAGGATATTGATAAAAAAACAAAACCCAGGTGTGTTTGGACCCAGACATGAGTGAAACTGACGCATGTGGTTTTAGCAGCCCCCGAGAGAGCACAGCGTCACCACACCCCACGGCGTCCACCCAACTCTCTGGGGTCCCGAGACTGTAGGGGACACAGAAAGGTAAGCCGAGCGCGTGGACCTCGAGCGCCTCCGCAGGTCGGGGGCGGGGTTCCCACCGTGGCCCCGGGGCCGGCAGACAGGTACCTGGCATGAGCTGGGCTGCGGGGAACAGCGCCTGCAGCTTGGCCTGGCTCTCCTCCACCAGCTCCTCCTTGGACATGGGCAGCTGCAGGACGTCGATGATGATCTGAGCCGCTTCCAGGGCCGTCTTGCCCATGACCAGCGACTTGACGTCCCAGCTGTACTCCTTCTCGTAGCGACCACAGATTTCCTGGAACACCACGGAATACAGCCGCTCCGTATCTGCAGAGACGGACAGACGGGGAGTTCTAGTGCACAGACACACACCGACAGGAAGTGGGAGGCCGACACCACGCAGGCCTCGCTCTGTGCAAGAGGCTCCCGGGGAGACCCAGGCAGATGGTGGAAATGGCTGAAAGTCACTGCCATCGAGGGTGCCGGACGCAGCCGGCCTTGCAGTGCTGTGTACCCCCTGGGCAAGGTCCCAGTGTGGCCTTGGGGACCTGCACTCCATCCCACGGCACTACCTGGCTTTCCCCAAGTATGCCGGGATGGCACCACGCACGGTCAGGCGTGAGGTCCCCACCGTCAGAGACTTGTCACACTGTCCCCTGGATGGACTCCTAGTCACGAGGCACCTGGCCATGGACACTGCCACAGCCTTCCAGGTGAGAAGGGAACACACACAGGGTGTGTCCTGGCATGGGGACAAGCTGGCTGAGCACTGAACCCAGCTCTAAGGAGGGGGCCTCGCGAATGTCCACTTGTCCAGGGACACGGATGCAGATGCCTAGGAACCACTAGAAACACGTCGGCTCTTGTGTCTGTGCTCCCCTGGAACTGCCCGAGTCGGCTCTGGAAGTTGTCCGAGTGCGAGATGCTAATAATTGAGAGTCTCTGCAGCTCTGAACCCCAACATCCTCCTCCCAGACGCCCAGGCCGCCAGCTGCACTGGTGGGCAGGGTGCCGGGTGGGCCTCGTCTCCCGAGGGTGGCCACCGCGGTGCCAGCTACTGCACTTCCCCTGGCACCTACCTCACGAGGGGAGGGACACCTGTGAGAGCATGGGTCCCAGCACTGTGACCCTCACCCCCTGTGACACCCCAATGCACCCAAGGCAGGGAGCAGCTCTCCTGCATGGGCTACGCCCTCCACCAGCAGGGATTTTTTTTTTTTGGGGGGGGGGGGGGTTACCGGGGGTTGAACTCGGGGCCCTGGACCCCAAGCCCCCTCCCAGCCCTCTTTTGCATCTTATTTGCAGACGGGGTCTCCCCAGCTGCTCAGGGCTCGCTGTTCCTGGGGCCCTACCTGTGCCTGTGCCGGCTGCCCTGGGGTCTGCTCTGCACGGTGCTGGGTGCTCGTGGTCGGCCTCAGGGTCACCGCAGGCCGCCCTCCTGGCCCAGGGCTGGCGGCCCTCCCTCTGGGAACGCTGTACCCTACTGACGGGGCGATGGTAGCCCCCGCTCCTGCGTGGAGCAGCACAGGTGGCTGGTGGGGGCTCAGCTCCTGCCTGGGCTTCAGGGTGGGCCACGGCCCTGCCCGCCCCCTGCCCACCCCCTGCAGCCCTGTGTGGCAGCCGTCCTGCTCCTGGGACCCTGGGCAGGCAGCAGGACAAGAAGAGCTCCCGTCTGTTCCTTCTCTGCTCGGTGGCAAGGCCGCCCACAGGTGGGTGACATGGGGTGTGGTGTCCGCAGAGGGATGGCTCCGGCCGGCTCCTCTGCTGCGGCCGTCTTCCATCAGACTCTCCAAACGCGGAGAGAACCCTCGCGCCTCTGCCCCGGGGTGTTTGAAACCGCCGAGGCTGGGTCCCAGGGCCGAGTGGAGGCCCTTTTCTGGGTACAAAAGATAACAGGATTCTAAGAGGAGTCCTCCGGGTGGCTCGGTGGCTGCTCAGGAAGCCGTCCTTGGACAAGAAGGGGAGTGGCCGGAGACGCCTGGACGGGCTGCTTCAGCTCTCCACAGGCCGGATCAGAGGGGGCGGCCGCTGTCCTGGGGCCAGGCAGGAAGGGACTTGTCAAAGGAAGGTGGCGCACCATGGGCTCCTCTGCTCCTCCACGCTGCGTGAGCACGGGGCTGGGGCGAGGGCTCCTGGGCCAGGAGATGGCCGTCGGGCTTTCCCAGGGCTGCTGCACCTTCTCTGTGGCGGGCAGGCAGCGAGAGTGACAGGGACGGAGAGGAGAGCCCGGGGAGGCCCAGGCACAGCCCTAGCCCAGCCAGGGTGAGCTCGGGGCAGGAGGGGGAGCGCGAGGAAACGCGACTCCAAAGCCAGAAAACTCTGTCTCCTCTCAAGACGGTTCAGACAGTGTTTACTCAGAGCCGGGAACGTCAGAGAGCTTTTAATTTAAAACACACAGAGCTGGAGGACTATCAATCTGTCGGGGACTGCGCAGACAGCCACTTTCCCCACAATTTAGATAAAATCACCCTAAATCCTCGGCAGAATAGGGACGGATCTAAACAAGTAATTAAATTCCTCAGATCAAATGATCCGACAAGCTGATGACAGCATCCTGAAAATTAAAGGTACAGCGCTTTCGAAGAACCCAGGGGTCAAGGTACAAGCACCAAGCACGCTGTGCCAGGGACCCCGCGCGTTCCCCAGCCCACGGAGGAGCGTCACCCTCCCGCCATCTCCACCAGGAAACCCAACTGGGTTTTCAACGCGTGGCAACCAGGGACCCAGGAGCTGCCTTAGGCGACACCGGACCCCACCCAGAGGAGCTCCAGGCGGCGGCGCGGCAGGTATTGAATGGAGCAAGCAGGCAAGGAAGGGGCAGGTAGGAGACGGAGCCACAGAGGCTGGCAGCGTGAACCCCAGCCAGCGCAGGCAAGCTCCCAGGTGGGAGGACACAGCATCCTGTCCACATTCACAACAGGGCTGCAGGAGGAGCCCTGGCCCCTGGGGGAGGAGGAGCCCTGGCCCCTGGGGGAGGAGGAGCCCTGGCCCCTGGGGGAGGAGGAGCCCTGGCCCCTGGGGGAGGCGGAGCCCGTGGCCCCCCAGTGCCTGGTGCAGGCCCAGGGTCTGCGGCCGCAGGACTGTTCAGTGAGGCTGCCTCGGCACGCGGCTCCGACCATCTGTGGTCCCAGCAGCCCCGCGCCCTGCGCAGCACAGACAGACGGCTCTCTCGCCGTCACCCCCGCGCGGAGGCGACTGAGGGTCAGGGCGCAGGGCTGTGGGTTCCAGGCAGACGCCGCTCACTGGCATGCACGGGCACCGTGTGAGCAGCCCTGGGCTGTGCTGTCACTGGGCGTCCACGGATGCCAAGGGAGACTTACGGGGAACCAACCCAAGAGCCGGCCGACGTTGCACTGCTACCAAACCCAGCCACGGTATGACACTGCAGTCACAGAGCCGTGCCCCTTCTCTAGGTCACTTTTCACAAGCACACACAGTCGGCAAGGGGCACTGCTGAGTAGGTTCAAACGTACCTCCAGGAATCCGCTCAGCTCGAGAGTCCACCACCTGCCTTCTTTACCCCGCGCCCCGTCCCTCCACGTGAGGTCCCTGGGCCAGCGGACAGCGGCCGTGAGAAGCTGTGTCCAGAGCAGAGCCCCGGGCCGCACCAGTGAGCCACAGAATGGGAGACGGGGGTCGGTCCGGTGATGGGTGCCACCAGCCCTCCAGGGGAGGGCCCCCTTGCCCCCATCTGACTCACGCCCACACGTGATGGGAAAGCACACTTCATAACTAACAAATCTTAATAAGCCCCACGATTCCCAAAGGTCACCCCAGCAAATGATCCCAATCAGTGGGAGCTCTCAGGCAACCAAGGTGCAGAAACCACGTGGCACCCCATCACTGAGAGGGGAGAGCCGGGAAAATCAACACACCGCCTTCTCAAACAAGGCCCGGGTGCCCCGGCTCTTCTGAAAGGACACCCCAATAAGCTGGCTTCTCCCCGAGAAATATGTATCTAGAACAAAAGCATCGGCACCTCAGTGGACACGGCGTGTTTAAGGAACTGGTTATTGGGCGCACCTGTCTTAAGTGGAAATCAACCAAACAAAAGAAAACACCCCCTTTTTCTAGAGGCTGGTTCATCATGTAGGAGACCCCGCGACTCCTGCCTTGCCGGGAGACTACGCGGAAGCCTCAGGACTTGCTCTATGTGTATGGTCACGCATGGGCCCTTTCCTCCAGCAAAAGCATCCCCAGCTCTATGACGGCTGTTATTGGAAAATGAGAGTCCACTTCCAAAAACCGCCGTTTGGTCAGCAGCAAAGTCATCAAACCGCAAGCTCGGGCTTCCGCGCGCTGCCAGCCCCTCTGAAGGGGGAGGTCTGTCCTCAGAGGGGAGCCCAGGCAGCTCATTCTCCTCGGCAGCCTGCTCCATAAGGCCTGGCTCTCCTCCTGGAGGCGCAGCAGGGCACGGGCTGGGAGGGGGCACAGCAGGGCGGGGGCTGGGAGGGGGCACAGCAGGGCGGGGGCTGGGAGGGGGCGCAGGCGGCCACCCAGCAGCAGCAGCAGCAGCAGCACGGTGGTGGACTCGGCCAGCCCGCCGTCACCGCCCATGGACAGGAAGCGCCTATCTGAGCGCCCTGCCTGAGCACGAGGCACAGGTCACAGAGGCGTCCTGGGGAGGCACCACCCGTCTGGAGGAGGGCGGGAGGAGGAGGGAAGGAGATGCAGTGCTGCAGTGGCCTGGCCGTGGGGATCACCCCAGAGCAGAGGAGGGCGGCCAGTATGAGCTCCAGGCAGAGCAGCAGGCCCAGGGCAGAGGGCAGGGGGACGGTGTCGTCCAAGACACCAACACAGGCTCGCTCCTCTCCTGAAGCTGGCTCTGCAGACCTGCATCCAAGATGCCCCTCAATCCGACATTCACCAACTGGGACAAGAGCTACCGTGAGCCCCGGGTCCTCCCTCGTTGCTCATCTACGCGTCTCCCTCTCTCTCTCTCTGAAATGGCACCAAGTGAATGTGAACTAAGAGCACCCGGCTCCCACCTAGATCCCCGTTCAGTGCGAGGCTCACCCAGCAGAGAGCTCCTCCTGGACCAGCGTTTCCAAGTTGGAGACAGCGCCACGGGTCCCAGGTGAGCCAGGAGGGAAGCCAGGTGCCCATCTCGGGAAGACGGCGCAGGCGCAGGCGCTGGCCCGGGAGGCGATGGGTGCGTCACACAGGCCCGGGCCGAGCGCCAGGCTGTGCTAGGCCTGAGAGGAACAGGGCTCCGAGGCCAAGGTGAGATCCATCCACGCACAGAAGGAAGACACCGTCTACGTTACTCAAGCAGCAAGGGACAAAGGAACACCTGCGAGGTGAGAGGCTCCCCCACACAGTGGTGGACGGAATGGCTGCGTGTCCTCAGCTGAGCGTCACCTGACGCGTCCCCTTCGGCCAAGCTCAGTGACAGTGTCCATACCAGGCCCTGCCCTGCCACAGGTCGACAGCGGGGATCACGAGTGTGGCCGTCCTGGCCACGTGTCCCTGCTGCACTGTGATCAGGGAGAGGGACCCCAGTCCTGGGCCCCCGCCGTCTGACCCTCCCTGGTGAGTGAGCAGGTTCAGGGAGCCCAGGCCCCACACGAGCCATGGACCCGCAGGAAACCGAGCACCCTGACCCCTGCCTGGACGGAGCCGCTGGGCCGGGGGAGAGTGCTGGGTCATCACCCGGCCGTCAGCCTCCCTGCTAGACTGAGACCAGACAGACACGTCACCAGGGACGACCAAGGAGCGGCCCTTTGCCAAGGAGCGGCGGCTGTGCTCAGCGCCTGGCACAGCACACTGCACCCCAGGGCACGGGCAGGGCTCTGGAGCCAGGAGCCTTCCCACAGCCCATGGTTAAGGAAGACGCCATTAATGTGCGAACTGGCGCAGCGAGGTGGCTGGGTCACTCCTACGGGGACACGTCTGCAGGGGGAAAGTGAACGCGACTCGCAGGATCATGAACCCAGTAGGAACCAGAGCTGTGGGACTCGTGGAGTCCCAGGGAGGACAGCAAGGGGCCACGGTGACAGAGGCAGGCTCGCTCGCGGGCCAGAGGGCCAGGACCCAGCTCCTCCAGGTGCCTCGGGCGGTGAAGGCCCCTGGCTCCTGGACCCACCCACAGCCCCCCCTCGACTCGGCCTCCCGCAGTGTGGGGTGGCAACAGACTGTGGGGCTCCAAGCCACCAGGGTGGTGAGACGATCTCTTACAGCAGTCACAAGACGCGCACCGCCCAGGAGGAGAGCGACTCCTGCCCTGTTAGACACTGAGGCGCTCACCAGGAGGACGGCCTCATTCCAGGTCCAGCAGTGGCCGTCCCCGTGGTGACCACCTGAACGGGGGAAGTCTGTGTGGGCTGAGCCTCGGCGTCTCGGTCCCTGAGCGACCGGCCCTGCTGCTGTGGACCTGGGGGCACAGCCCCCATGGGGGGGTGGCTGCCAAGGAGGCCTGTTCCCCCCGCCCCCCACCTGGGAATCGAGAGGGCCCAAGACGACTGGGGGCCCCAGCACCCTGAGGACAAGCCTCCATTGACCAGAACCTCCCACAAGGCCCCCTCCTGAAGGTTCCCCAGCTCCCGACAGTGCCGAGCTGGGCACCGAGACTGCCACCCAGGTCACTGGGGTGCTCTGCAGATCCAAGGACAACCAAGCCATAGCTAATGTGAAGACTTGAGCACGAGGCCACTGCAGCAGCTTCATGTGCAACAGAAAGCTGGAAATGACCCATTCAAACTGCGGAGCCTCCACCCAATGGGATGGTACTCCGCAACCAAAAAGGATGCACGCGACTGGTGGCGGTCCCCAGACATACACGCAATGGAAACGGAGGACACGCTGCTGGGACAGAATCCCTGAGGCGGGGTGCGGTGTGAAACCAGAGGGTCGCCGAGCTCCCATTCTGGAGGTTCAAGAGCGCGGTGCCCACACCAGCTCAGCCCCGGAGGCCCCGTGGGGATGACGCCTCAAAGGTGGGGAGTGCCGACGGGGATTCGGGGGACCAGGCTTGCACACACAACCAGTCTCCTGCAAGGTCACGAGGAGCCTCCGAGCCACGGAGACGGAGGACATCAATGTGGAGGACACGCTCCCAGCGACCTGCTTCCCTGGCGGGAGGCTCCCATCTTAAAGGTCCTGCCACTGGGACATCACCACGCTCCAACAGAAGCAGGCGCCACCAAGTGAGAACCGGGTCACACAATCCCTCCAGGGACCTCTGTGGAGCCTGGGATTTCTGGGGTCTCGTCCCCATTCCTGTCCTTCCCAAGGCACAGGGGAGCAGAGGCACCTTCAGGGTGACTGGAGGCCCAGCTCCCGCCCACGCGGCCGGGCTAACAGCAGGCTCCGCTCGGTGACAGCGCCGCCTAATTATGGGGCAGGGGGAGTGAGGAGGAGGGCCAGTGAGGTGCCGGCTCCAGGGTGCAGGCTCCCGGGGTGCAGACGGCGCTCAGGAGCACAGGAGGGAGGCTGCTCCAGGAAGACACCCACAGGTAGGCGGCCGGCGGGGAGGTAGGCGCGGCGAGGGTCCCGGGGCAGCTCAGAGGCGCGCTGGTGGGCCTCTGGCGGGCTGCACAGCGGGACCCAGAGGTGGCCAGGCACAGGGTCAGGACACGAGGCCACCATTGCTCCCCGCTCATCTCAGGGCAGTGCAGGGCAAAGAAAGGCTGCTCACCTCTCCTGGACACAGCTGACCGCGTGTCCTCCTGTCCCTCTCAGAAGGTGCAGGTTCTGAGACAAGAAAGCCTTGGTTTCCCTTAGGGAGACAGCAGGTGCTCCCTAAACGCACAGAGTGGGCCCTGCACCCTCTTTTTGAACCTGGGCTCCATCGGCAAGGGGCACTCAGGGGCAGGATGTTCAAAAAAACCCTGTGCCGGCCACAGTGGAGCACACTGATCCCAGAGGCTCGGGAGGCTGAGGCAGGAGGATCGCGAGTTCAAAGCCAGCCTCAGCAACAGCGAGGCGCCAAGCAACTCGGCGAGACCCCGTCTCTAAATATAAAAAGAGCTGGGAAGGGACTGGGTGGTGGCTCAGTGGTGGAGCACTTGCCTAGCATGTGAGAGGGACCGAGTTCGATTCTCAGCACCACACAGAAGTAGTCGAATTAAAGAGGTTCACTGACAACTAAATATGTACACTTTAAAAAGGGAGGGGCTGGGAATGTGACTCAGTGGTTAAGCACCTCTGGGCTCAGTCTCCAATAACCCCCCAAAAAAGACCATGTACACAGGGCATGCTCGGGCACAGAGTCTCTGGACCACTTATGCTCCACATCCTCTGGGAGAAGACTTTCCTCCCAGGCCAGACTCACGGGAGACTACTACAGTCGAGCGTTTGAATCTGTTCCCCTTCAACGCCGCTTCCACTATCTGAATAGAGGTTTGCAAACAAAAAAGGTGCTGACTCAGATTTGTGGCTGATTTTGGGGGGCTGGGGGTGGAGCACAGTGGTAGAGCCCACCAAGGCTGGCATGCCCAAGGCCCGAGTGGTATGACCAGGACCAAAGACAAACGAACAAACAAAACTGAAAAAAAATTTTAAACCGAATTTTACTTCACTGTTTTGGGAAATATCATCTAACCAGGTGTAAAAACACTTAAAATGTAACCCTTTCATACACGGACTTTTGAGAGGTTCGTTATCAGACAACAACTGGCCAATCTGCTTGAAATGAGACAAGAGCAGCGACACTCCTACACACAGACATATAAGTACAGATATATTTTCATAATCAGGGATAATGTAATCGTTTTCTTTGTTTATGAATCTTTTTTTTCCCTTTTTGTGGTGCTGGGGATTGCACACAGCCATGCTGTACCACTGAGCTACCTCCCCAGCCCTTTTATTTTGAGACAGGGTCTCTAAGTTGCTGGGGCTGGTCTTGATCCTGCGACCTCCGGACTCGGCCCCGCGAGTCGCTGGGATTTCAAGTGTGTGCCTCTGTGCCCAGTTATAAGTCTCGTTATTCTTCGTAGCTGACTTAAAATAAAACGACAAGAATTAAAGCTTATAAATCTCTCCTGATGGCACCCAAAGTGTTAAGGTATGATTTGCCTGTCACCAGCACAAAGGGGATCTGAGGACGAAGCTACCTGGGAGAGAAGGTTGGCGTCCCACTTAAAGTCAGCTGTGATTAACACAAACTAGGTGACCGTCCATTAGGACGTCCAGCGTAATCTGCAGAACCACCACACTAGGGAGGTAGCTCAACTTACTCCCAGGCGCATCTGGAAAATTCTCCAGGAGTGGCCATAACAGAGCCTCAAACACAGGAGAACTAAGATCCACAAAGAATGTTCCTAGTCCCCATGGACGGAACACAACTAGAAATGAGGGACAGGAGACTACTGGGGAACCTGTGCACACGCGCAGACTGCACACGGCCCGCCCTCCTGAACACTCCTGGCTCTAACCTCACAGGAGAAATCACAATGTGCCCTGAGGAAGTGTCACAACTGAGGGGATCAGGGAGAGCCAGGCGTGGAGAGGAGTCTGCGCCAGACGCTGCATTAACATACCACGGCCAGGAGCTCAGAGGTGGGAGCTGCGAGCCCAGAAACCTGGTGGCCTCTGAGGGCCAGGCCAGGATTGTCCCCAGAGCCTCCTCCAGGGTTGTCCAGGGCAGGAGGTCTCGCCTGCGCCCGAGTGGGCACCTGGAGGCTGCCACGGGACCTCCAGAGCCTGCAACCTCAGGTCCCCCCCCATCAAGGCCACCTGTTGGAGAGTGATAGAAACAAATGAGCGTCAGCGACCTTCATTTCCCCTGATCAGGCCTCTATAGGACGACCCTCAGACCATCACAATCACAGTCCCACAACAGGGTCTTCCTAGTGCTTCCTCACACACAAAGGAGCACGGGGGCTACAGATGCGTGTGGCCGCGTCCTGGGGGAGCCCAGTCCGAGAACCCTGTGCCGGCCTCGGTCAGTGCTGCGGGACAACTGTGCACGCGTCATCTTGCCCGTTCCTGCCGTCACCGGGTGGGTGGGTGGCCTCAGGGTGCGTCACTGAGCCGACCTGCACGACTTGAATTTTCAGTCACTGCAGATGAGCATAGGGTCCCAGGCTCCGAGGGGACGTCCCTTGGCCCAAACGCTCTGCTTCCGAGCCAGGGTCCCGGCAGGCCCTGTGTGGGCTCCTGCTGCACCCAGCTGCCTCGGGCCTCTGAAGGCAGGGAACCACGGGCTGACCTCACGGTAAAGCGTGCCCTTTAAAGGCCACTCCATCCTGCCATCCTTCCTAAGGGCCCCTGGCAGGGCCACCTCTTGCCACCCTTCCACTTCTGTCCTCCACCCTCGGCTGCGCTCCTGAGAGAGCCGTCACCAGGAACGTAAGCACCACGGGGAGGGTGACCAGCCCATGCAGAAGGCCTCCCTCCAGGCCGGGCCTCACGGAACCTAGGAGACGGGCCGAGGGCAGACGGCGACCCACAGGTGAAGGGCCGGGTCTGGTCAGGGCCGGCTCCTGGCGATCACGTGTTCTGCTCACGGACGTTTCGTGTCTGAGTCGGGGGAGGGCGGAACGTCAGAGGACTCGTGTCGAGGAGACGGGGTTAAGGCTGGAGGAGCCCCGGGAACCCAGAGGCCAGGGCAAGAAGGGTTCCGCCTCGGCCTCACCGCCTGCTCCCTGGAGAGGCGAGCCCCACCTCGGCCAGGTGCTGCCCAGAATGCGCCGTCTGTCCTTCCAGAACGCGACTCCTGAAGTCCTGGGGGCGCGACCCACTGCAGTGCAGGGAGACGGACGGACGGACGGACGGACGGAAAGCCATCCCAGGCTGGGCTGAGGCCGCGGAGCCTAGTCTCCCCCGTCCTGCAAGCTAGACCCGAGGTCCAGGCTGGGCAGGGCCGGCTCCTCCCGAGGCCTCTCCCCTGGGCTCGCAGACGCCGTCTTCTCCCCGTGTCCTCCCGGGGCCGTCCCTCTGTGTGCGTCTGTCCTCATCGCCTCCTCTACCAGGACCCCAGTCCTGCTGGGTCAGGGCCACCCTGGGGCCTCACTGCACCCCATCCCGTCTGCAAAGACCCGTCGCTACGTACAGAGAATTTTGAAGCACTAGAGGCTTAGACCTCAAGATGTGAATTTGGGTGGTGCCGCTGGACGCAGCGCACCCTCTGAGACGGGCTGATCACGGGGGTGTGGCCCGGGGCAACAGCGACCCTGTTCTTTCGAGGTGGATGGTCTGATGCACCACACATTCCCCGGCGATGCGCGATGTGCTACCACAGGCCCAGGCAGCAGCGTCCACCTCCCAAACTGAGCCAAGATGAAGCCCTCTCCCTTTTCTTCTGCCCCCTGGGACGGAGCCCAGAGGGGCTCTGAGCCACCTCCCTGGCCCTTTTCATCGTTATCCATTTTGAGACAGGTCTCCACCTGCCGTGGCCAGCTCACACCAGCACCCTGCCAGCTGGCAGTACAGGCGGGTGCCGCTACCTGTCACCTCTTCTCTTCACAGGCCGACTGTCGCGGGCGTTTTGCCAGTGACACAATGTTGAGCACCATGTTGCTCCGCTAGGAGACAAGCTGTGTGTGTTCTATAAACGTGGCGACCTAGTGCCGAGGGTCGGGTTTATAACGCATGGGCCCACAAGTCAAACACGGCAAGACCTCTCCGCGGCGACCTGTGAACGTCCTCGATTGACAAAGACCACAAGCAGAAACGGAAAGTCTGAGGACGGGGAAAGGGTCCTAGTGGCCGACTTGGGTGGCTGATGCATTTCCAAAGTCCAAGTGCAGGGGACCAAACTGAGGACACAGGACGTCCCAGCAGGGATCACAGGACGTCCCAGCAGGGATCACTACCCGCCCATAACTCCTCACCCTCGATGTGGGGGCTTTCTAGAGGGACAGAGAGTGAGGGACAGCTGCATCCCAAGGGCCCACTGGGACAGAAGCCATGCGAGAGCAGGGCTATGCTCCTGCCCTTCAGAGCTGGCACCAGAGGGAGGCTCCCACGAGACCTGAAAGGTGGCCGCCCAGAGACAGCCGTGCAGAGGCAGGGGGTTCTCTGAACGGGGCAGGGTCGGGGGCATTGACCTCTATGTGCGGCCTCTCCGCCACCCAGAGGCAGTTAGCCGTCCCAGCACTTGACCCAAAGAGTTGTTTGCGGCCCTTCGTTTACGCTCTGGTAGGGGGGCTGACGACGGGTGCTGGGGACCAACTTCAGGCAGGCCCGAGAGGCCACCACATGCACCACGCAGACCTCACATCCCTGTCCAAGTTCACGTGGCCATGCCCACGAGTGCACCCCCAGGACGGGGTGATCGTAGCTGCTCGTTAAGTGATGGGACCCAAGTGCTAGTGCCCGTGAGCCCCGACGGGGTTACAAGTCACAACGCAGACCTCCCAGGGGAGAAGGACAGAGGGCCCTGGCCTTGGGCAGTTGTGCCAGCCGTGGCTGGGGCATAATTAGAGAGCGGACATGGGAAGCAGGTGCCAGAATATAATTAACGACGCCCCAGCACGTCATTAACCAGTCTTAATGACACCCCAAGATCACAGGCCACTCAGGGCCACCTTCCCTCTTCCTGGTTTGTGTTCTCGCATGGCCTGCGCTGTGTGGAGGGGAAGTGTGAAGGAAGAGGGTCCCCACGTGTGTCCACTCTTGGACCAGGTGCTCCAAGAGCCATGGGAACACTCTAGACCAAAGCCCTGCAGGGAGCCGGGGTTCAGGAGCCGGGGTCTATGGGAGCTCTGCTCGGGGTCCCGCAGAGGGAAGCACCGCTCTGTGCCTCGAGACTAGTGCCAACCTGCTGCCCGCCCACCCGTGTTCCCGAAGGACTGCAGGCAGAGACGGGACCTCAGCACCGCCCTCTGGGCGCACTGCAGCCGCTGGACCCGTCCTTGGAGCACAGCCTGCTCCCCACTCACTCAGCACCCTGCTCTTACAGCACCCTGTGCGCCTGGGCGCGGCGACTCCGCGGAAGGGAAAGGAAGCCTCCGAACCTGGGCCACCCCTGGAAACCATCCTCTCGGGAGGGGCCTCGTGCCCCTGGGTGTGACTGGCATCAGCTGGCAAGTGGAGCCAATGTGGGCACAACGCAGCAGTGCTCTGTCCAGCAGAGCCCCCGGGTGACCGCCGTCCAGGCTCCCCGCACTCCATCCGGCGCCCGGCACCGCCTTCCCCCGTGTCTGGAGACCAAGCCACGGCGGGCGGCACCAGCACAAGAGCAGAAGGAAGGGGGTGGAAGCCCAGGCCACTGTGAAGTCCCTCAGGGCCGGTGTGACCAGAGGGGCCTGCCATGGCAGGGTGGGCACAGGAGGGAGGGCCAGCGGCCCTGCATCAGGGCAGCACACCTTCCTCCTGGCTCTGGAGGCCTGTCCTCCACGTCGATGGGGGGTGGGGGGCGAGAGGGAGGGGGAGGGAGGGGAGGGGAGGAAGAGTGACAGGAAGCGGAGGGGCAGCGGGAGCACAGCAGCCACCACTGAGGGCCCTGTCAACAGCCGACCTGCTGGACCCTTCCCGGCAGCACCCGGCCACCTGTGGGCCAGGAAGGTGCCCTGGAGCTGGGGGCCTCGGGGGCTGCTGCAGGGCCAGCCGCCAGCCCCGCGCCCCACCTGGGGTCTGTCCTTCAAAGTGAAGCTCATGAGGTTTCCATCCCGGTGCTGACCTGAGAGACACTGGACCTTGGGTCGCCGGCACTCAGCCTGCCCGGAGCCCAGGCCACCCTCTCCGTGTGGCCACTTCCTGCCTCCCTTGCCCTGCTCCGGCGGCGCTCTCCCAAGCCTTCGGGAATCCTCGCCGTGTGCCGAGGACCGTCCCCTGTCCCCCTACACCTAGGGTCAGCGCAGCAGCCCCATGAGCAGGCCTTCCCTGTCCCGCCCACTCCAACCTACAGGCCCTCCACGTGGGCCAAGACTGCTCCCCAAGACAGCCGTCCACCCCCAGTCCCTGACCTGGAAAACGGCTCTCCGCAGACTGATGAGGACCCCACAAGGCAGCCTCTGCGTTCCCCGAGTGAGGCCCGAGTCCAGCGTCAGCTGTCCTGACGAGGACAGGAGACAAGAGCTCGTGAGGCAGGCGGCAGGAGGAGGGGGTCCCTGGAGGGGACTCAGCCCTGCTGGCTCCCTAGTTTGAGGGACCCGGCCTGCACACTGTCAGAGAACAGCATCTGCAGCTGTAAGCCCCCGGGTGTGGCTCAGTGTCACGGCAGCCCCAGGAAACTCCTGCAGACCTCCGTCACCTGAACGGGGAGGCGGCCACCAGCCAGCCTCCCGTGCCCAAGCACCAACCGCCAGCACTGTCCACTGTGAGGAAAGCCTTGCACCGAGCCCCGGCTAGCAAGGCCACAGGAGGCCCCAAGACAGGATCCAGAGTCCGCACCTGTCCCCAATGGCCTTCCCAGAACCTCTGATGCTGCCTTGGCAGTCACCTCCCGCCGCACGCACCCCGCCGCCTGCGCCCACCTATGCACAGGAGCGCCCTGTCCCACATCACCCCGGGCCCTTCCTCCTCCTCCACCTGACACCCACAGCTCTGCCCGGAGCTCAGGATGCATCTCCCGGAGGCCACCCAAGGAAACTGAGTCACCTCTGCCAGATGACTAATGGCGACCTCTCAGGATGGAAGGTGTCCAGCTCCCTACAGGCTCCTGCACTGTGAGTGACGCAGTCCCCACGAGGCAGGGATCTGGCCAATTGGGGGCTACGGAAGCTGCAGAGGCCCTGGTCCCCAGGTGCCTTCACAGCCCTGAGGAGGGGACGTGCCTGCCCCGAGCCTTCCACCCAGCACACAGCCACGTGGCCTCTGGATGCAGGCACTCCATTTGCCCGCCTGGGGACTGACCACCTGCACTGCTCAGAGGACCCAGGGGTGGCTCTCAACGCTCCCAGCACAGGCCAGCACAGGTGGCCGAACAAGAGGTGGTGAGACACGGCACAGCCGCAGAGGGCAGAGCTTCTGGGCCGCAGCCGGACAGCTCGCCTGTTGGCATCAGAGCAGAGCAGAGCACGGCAAGGCCTCGGGCAGAGACGCACGCACACACACCCGCAGACCACACTCGGGCTGAACCATCGCAGCAGCAGCCCCCACCCAGGAAGCACCTGGGGCAGCTCAGGACCAGATTCCCTGGGGGGCAGTGGGGAGAAGAGGACGCCCCGGGAATCCCACCCTCTACCTAACCCACCCCCAGGACTCGCAGGGTCACCTGTGGACACCAACACGCAGCCGCCACCCTGCCCCCTGCAAGCAACACACACACAGAACCATGGGTGCAAAGCGGCCATCCCCCAGAGGGGGCCTGAGAGCCCCAGACCCGATGGGCATCTGGAAGGACACCAGAGGGGCTTGGAAACACTGCAACAGGCAGGTCCTGGGGTGACTGCGCCGCTGCGGGGGCACAGAACGCAGGATGGGAGACTCCCGGCTCAGCTGTGGGCCCCAGGGGGCTCTCCAGAGACCGAGAAGCCTCAGGGCTGGAGAGAGGCCACGGCGCAGCACAGCAGGCCGAGAAGCCCACCTGAGAGGGGAAAGGAGCAGGAAGGGGCCCACCCAGGGAGCCCGGCCGGGAGTGGAGGCAGGGAGGGAGATAAGCCAGTTTCAAAGTCGCCCTGGCAGGGACGCCCACCTCGCGGCAGCCCAGCTGGGAGACACCTCCGTGGGCCAAACACAGGCCAGGTGCGTGCAGGCGTTGCTCGGCGCCAGAGCCAGGGTGACGCGAGGACGCTCCCTGTCAGCTACTTCACAGGTAGCAGCCTCCACCCAGCGAGGGTGGAGGCCATCTTGCTCTCTGCCAGGGGGACTTTGGACGTTCCCCAGGGTGAGCTGCGCTCGCACAGTTAACATGGGCTTCCACCTGGTTCCTCTGTTATAAGCCCCCACACCCCGGGAGATGTCACCCATTGCCTGGGATGTGCCACACACAGGACAACGTGGAGACTGCACAAGGGCTCTGGGACGCTCAGGATGGGGACTTCCCCAAGTCGGCACGGGGCCAGGCTTAGGAATGGGGCTGCCGTCTCCCGGGAGCTGGCGGGGGCTTGGGCCGTGGCTGGCGCCTCTCTGTACAGCACCAGGAGGTCAAATCACCGGCAGTGTCAGCTTGGAACCCCGAGAGGGGTCAGCGTGGGCACTGTATCCGGCCACAGCTGTATACTCGTCACCACCTGGTCCTTTCCAGACCCCCGGGAGGGAAGTTAGGTCCCTTTAGAGTATTCGTCTTGGTCAGCTATGGTCACTGTCACACACCTGAGAGAACTGACTCCTAAAGAGAAGAGGTTTGTTTCCACTCACAGTTTGCAGGTTTCCGTGCAGGACTGATGGGCTCGCAGCCCTCAGGAAACAACGCCACGCCCTGCCCTCAGAGCCAACCCAGACCCAGGGGCCCATGGGTGCCCCAGAGCAGCCCGCTGCACACCCTCCTGGCCACAGCCCCTCCTGCCTTCAACCCCGTGTTCTCGGCTTCCCTGGGTGACGGCTGTGCCCAGCGCTTAAGGTGGGGACTTCAAAGTGGGGACCACCCACCTGCACCATTCTCCCCGTATCACGTTGCGTTTTTCCTAAGGGAGCCTCCCTCCGCCAACCATCACGGCACGCAAACCTCTTTCCCCCACGTAGAATGTCACTCTGTCCGCACTTTCTACCACACAAACTCGTTCTAGTATGTTCTGTGGAAGACAGAATCCATTCTGTCACTCCTCTTGCTCTCTGCCAGGGGGACTTTGGACGTTCCCCAGGGTGAGCTGCGCTCACCTTGTTGCTGCTGGCCCTGGACAGGGCCCCGGCGCTTTTCTGGGTCCCGTTTCCTTCCACTGGGCGACAGGTCTACAAACCCAGTGCTCACTGCTCCTCAGTGCCATGAGCGGGCCTCGGCCGCCATGCTGAACGCGAGCCTCCAGCCTCGGGGCCAAACGCGCACCTGGGGGGGGGGGGGGCGGGGGGCACCAAGCCGGCCTTCCACAAGACACCAAGTACCAGCACCAGGATTGCTTCTCAGAACCTACGCTTTCCAAGGACAAGGCCAGGGCCACAGGTGTCCAGGGTCTCATGGCAAAAGGTCCTGCAGAGGCCGCGCTAGGTGACCCTCCCTCCCCCCCTCCCGGCTTCACACAGAGCTTCCTGCTCAGCCCTTCCTCCTCCGGGGGCTGCAATGTCCCTTCCCTCTGCTCCCACACCCTCCCCAGCACACAGCTCCAGACACTTCTCTGTCCCGTCTCCCACAGCCACCGCCATGTCACCGAGGTCCTAATGGGGTCTGGGAACCCCAGCAGACTCACTCCGAGGCCCTCCAGCACCTGGCGATGCCGCGTGAGCTGGCACGGGTGGCTGAATCGGGGCACAGGGCAGAGCGCTGGTCAAGGCTGGCAGAGCACCCGCAGGGAGCCGCTCACAAGCCCAGCTCCTCGGGGAGGCCGTCCACAGGGCCCACCTGCCAGCGGGGCTGTGCCTGGGGCAGCGCAGACCAGGGCATTCCCACCTCGGCCCCCGCCAGCTGGGCAGTGCCAGTCTGCAGGGCAGGTGGGTGCGGGGTTCTCATCGACAACACCTCCTCCTGCCTGCTGCTCATGTTGGCCTCGGGCTCCCGGCCCCAGATCAGCTGAGGGCCATCACCTGTGCCAATCTGCTCTCGCTGTATGGGCGAACCCGGCAGTGTCGGGGGGGGGGGGTCACACGTACCTGGCAGTGCCGGGGGGGGGGTCACGCGAACCCGGCAGTGCTGGGGGGGGTCACGCGAACCCGGCAGTGCTGGGGGGGGGGTCACGCGAACCCGGCAGTGCTGGGGGTCACAGAAGCCTGGCAGTGCTGGAGTGGGGGTGGGGTCACACGAACCCGGCAGTGCTGGGGGGGAGTGGCACGCGAACCCGGCAGTGCTGGGGGGAGAATGTCATACAAACCCGGCAGTGCTGGGGGGGGTTTGGGGGGGTCATGCGACCCAGGCAGTCCTTGGGGGGGGTCACGCAAACCCGACAGCCACGGGAGGGGGTTAGGTACACCAGGCAGCCACGGGGGGTGGGGAGGAGAGTCACAGGAACCAGGCAGCCACGGGGAGAGTGGGGGTGTCACGTGAACCCAGCAGCCACGGGTGGGGGTCAGGCGAACTTGGTTTGCTCTCTTACCTATCTGGATGGCTGTCACCTGCGGCAGATTTTAAACAGATCACTGATTGCACGAGAGCACGTCACCCACCGAGTCCAGCTCCCAGAAGTAGGGGCAGAGAGTCTAGGGGTGCGGGGGCCCACCTCGGCGAGGACAGCAACAGCAACGCCGGACACCTGGTAACTCACAGGGAAGGACCACGGGACGGGAGGCCGAGGCGTCCTGCGCCCAAACCTGGCTGGAGCACCCCTGTAAAGCCCAGGGGAGGTCACGCTGCCCTGGGGGTGGTCTATGGCAGAGACGCAGGGGAGAGGACAGGGACAGTCTGTTTTAGTCAGCGACTTCACTGCTGTGACTGAAAGACCCGACCAGAACAACTGTAGAGAAGGAGAGCTGGACCTGGGGGCTCACGGTTCAGGGGGCTCCACTCCTCGGGGCCCAGGAGAGGCAGGACCCATGGCAGAAGAGGTGGCTGAGGGAAGCAGCTCACATGAGGGTCACGGAGCAGAGAGGCTCTGCTGCCAGTCACAAAATATATGCCCCAGAGCCCCGCCCCCCATGCCCACCCCCTGCCCCTGCCGCCGTCCCACCTGCCTCCAGTTACACCCAGCTAATCCCCATCGCGGGACTGACTCACAGGTGGGTGAAGGCTCTCACAACCCACTCCTCCTCTGAACCTTTTTCCATTTCCTCGCACATGAGCTTCTGGGGGTCACTCACACCCACACCCTAACACTGTCCAAGAAGATTCTTGGTAGGAACCAAGGTGACAATTTTAAACCACAAGAACGTGGACCCAAATCCCTGCCCCCGCCCTGGGACCCAGGGGGACGAAGCTCGTGGTGGACAGGTGCCACGCGTCAGGCACAGCTGATCACCGACACCTGACGTGGGAGACGCCCCTTAAGCTGTGCTTCCCTCTGGCCGGACGCCAGGCTGCTGTCCCAGCTGCTGCAGCACAATGCCTGGCGCTGGGCCGGGCTTGGAGGGGAACGGGGAGTGCCCCTGGTTCTGGAGACGGGGTCCAAGCCCAGGTGTCGGCAGACCTGGTGCTGGAGAGGCCTGCTCTCTGCTTTGCAGACGGCACCTCCTTGATGTGGGCTCCTAGGGCGGGCAGCTGGGGCCAATCAGCTCCAGGGCCTCTCCAAGAGGCCAAGAGGCCCACTGCAGAGGCTGGAGCCCTGGTGGCCTAGCCCCCCACCCCTTTCATGCTGCTGCACTGGGGACAGGTTCCAAGGCAGCAGTGACTCAGGCCACAGGTGAAGAGTCGGAGAGGTCACCTGGGAACCTAGAAAAGACTGCCTTCAGCAGACATCTCTCAGGGGCTGGCTCCTGATGGCCACGGATCTCCATCTACCCCTGACTAATGACAGACAGGAACTGAGACTCGAAGTACAGAAGCTGAAAAGAGCGAATCGGGGTCGAGAGCAGACGGTCAGAAAGACACAAGGAACCGACAGTCCCCTACCTACACGCAGCTTCTCCAGGAGAAACGGCAAAGTGACACCTGTCCCCAAACAGCAAACAAAGGCCAGGAGCAGGGTGCCTCCACTCTGCCCAGATCCCACCCCAGGGAGGAGGAGGAAGGGAGGGGCGTGGTGAGGAAGCCCCCTCCCACCTGCAGCGCGGCAAGACGCTGTCCACCGCCAGCTGGACACGAGGCCCATCGGCCTGCGGAACCTGCAACTGAAACCGCAACCGGCTCCGTCACTCAGACAAGGGCAGCTGGGCTGGACACTCAACACGGACACAGTGACAGACTGGGCTGCCCGGTCCAGGTCTGCGAGGAGACAGGACGCCTGGGGCTGAGGCCTCAGGTGCTCATGGGCCTCCTCCACGCAGCAGGCCCCCGCCTCCAAGGCGCTCCTGTCCTCAAGAGGCACAGAGCTCTCCAGAAACCGGACCCTGGCTCACCCAGGACACCCTGATGAGGAGGCCCCTTGGAGGCAGCTGGCCTCAGTGTGGCCCCACGTTTCACCTCCAAGGTGAAGTAAAACCCAGGCACACTTAGCTCTCAGGAAACCAGGGCAAACCCAGAGCGCAGGCCAAGCACGCGGTCGCCCTGATTCCAAAGCCACCCCCCAGCACGGCGCGGGGGCTGCAGGCCCAGGAGGTCACTGCTTCCCTCCGGCCAGCATCTCGGCAGGTTTCCAGGACAGAGGAGAACCACACACAAAGGCCTGCGCGCCCTGAGAGATGTGCCCAACGCACAGAAACCCCAGGGACTGGATGACTGCATGACGTGAGGTGACAGGGACCCTCTGACAGCCAGAGCTCCTGACCTCCCCTCTCAAGCCTCAGAGGGATCCGGGTTCAAGGAAAACAGGGGCACATTCTTCCAAAAAATAACCCAGGGCACGTGCACGTGCTGAGGTTGCGTAAGGGGAGTCTATTTTTGTCTTCAGGTCTGAGGACGTCTGTCCTGGGGTTTAAGGCAGGAGTCTGGGCCAAGTTAACAGGACACGGGACCCTGAGCCCGCTGACCTCCTGTCTGTGGGTGCGGGACCCACTGCCCACCGCTCAGCACACCAGTGACTGCCTGGGCACACGGCTCCCTGAGCACTCCAGGGACCCTGCCCCCAGGACCTGAGGGCGTCACCTGGGACCCATCAGAGGCGGTGCCATTCCCTAGAAAGAGGAAGCTGTGGGAGGGCGAGGGGTAGAGGACAGGCCTTGTCCCGGCACACGACGGTCAACCACAAATCCTCCTGTCACCCATCAAATCCTGCCATCTGGTACATCTGGGGGTGTGAACACCAAAACCAGAACACACATATTTTTACTTCCCCTCTCAGATTTATCATCTTGGTGTTTTCTGGAGCTACACGCGTGTGCACGCGCGCGCGCGCGCACACACACACACACACACACACACAGTGTGATGCTGGGGATGAGACTCAGCACCTTGTACGGGGCAGATGTTCCACCACTGGGCTACACCCAGACCTTTCTGCCCATTCTTCAAGAATTCAAAAACACATTTATTTCCTTGGTGACTCTCTAGGAGGTTTACATAACGACTGTAGGAGACTCCTAAAAACACCTTTCACGTTTGTGCACACCAAAATGGCTCTTTCTGTGCCTTGTTACATCCACCTCCGCCTGGCCCTCCCACCTCAGCCTTCATCCAGAGGGGCTGCTGTCCCATAATCTGGGTCTGTGCTCTCCAGCCAGTAAGTGGCCAGTGACCCCTCAAAATGAGGCTAGCTCCCCAGCAGCTCAGGAGGCTGAGGCAGGAGGATCGCGAGGTCAAAGCCAGCCTCAGCAAAAGCAAAGCGCTAAGCAACTCAGTGAGACCCTGTCTCTAAATAAAACACAAAGTAGGGCTGGGGATGGGGCTCAGGGGTCGAGGGCCCCTGAATTCAATCTGCAGTACCCTCCCCACCAAAAAAGAAAAAAAAAAAACAAAACACATCACTCTGAGATGTGTCGAGTGTAAAATACACAGATTTTGAGGACTTAGTATTAAAAACAAGTGTGACAAAACTCCAAGTTTCTTATACTATGTGTGAACAATATTTGGGGGAACATTGAGTTGTACAAACACATCATCCAAATCAGAGTTGTCTAAATCCTTCTGCTTGTTTGAAGCTGCTCAGAAAACACCGTGGCTTCACTGCATTCCTGAGACCCAGCCACTCCGGAAAGCAAGATCCCTCCACTTCTGAAGAAACCGGGATCTTTGGCTCTCGTCCCTACCCTGCTGCTGAGGGGCCCAGACACTTGGCCTCTTCCCTCAACATCATGTCCCTCTTCTCTTTCTCTGATGGCATTGGCTATTATGTGAGTCACAGCCGATTCATCGCTACCTGTGTCAACAACCACCACCAAAAAAAAAAAAAAAGATCGAGAAGGAGAAGTGTGCTTTCTGTTTAAAAGGACAATCAACAGCACAATAACACTCACTGTAAAGTGCCCGGGCGGGCGTCCTTGAGAATCTCGCTGAAGTCCTGCTGACTTCCTCATTCTTGCATTGCACAAGTTCCCAGGAACACAGCATTCCCCTAGAAACTGTTTTGGATTTCACTTCCCTGTGAACTGCACTATTGGGGCTACGCGGGACAAAGCCGGCCTCCTGGGGAAGTGCATTCAAAACTCCAAAGACAAACAGACCCACGGAGAAAGGAGCCCTTAGAAATCCGGGATCCATTGTTATGCAAACAAGATATACTGCAGTCAGAATTAGAGGAGGTACGATTTGGTCCTTGGGAAAGCTAAAAGGAGACTTGGGGAAGATAAGAGGGCAGAAAATGGGGGAGGGTAACAGGGTTAGGTCTCTCTTTCCAAACAACAGGAATGCAACTCTCTGATCAGAAGAGAGGATCACCAGGGTAAGGGTGCTGATCGGCCTCTGAGAACCCGTCCAGCTCAGCTGTCAAGAGACCCTGGTCCATAACTCCATAACCACCCCCCCACGAGCAATGCCACCCAAGTCACATCCATATGGCTCTACGTGAATCTAGGATCAAAATCAGGCATCAAGCTAATTTTACAAGTTGACTTTAATGAGAGATCTCGGTTTGCATTAGAATTCATGAGCCTCTTAGGACAGGTCACCTGGACCGACCCTTCACTAGGGGGATAAGGAACGTATTTGACAATTAAACTTCTTGACCACTTGAGTAAGAAAATTCACATCTAGGAACTACACTTAGGAATCCCAAACGCTTTCTGAAATGGAGTCATTTCAAATTGAGCACCTACAAGACACTGCTTGTTCCAATTAGGGACCTCTGTGGGGATTTCTTCAACCCTTTTGAAATTCAGCAATTTACATCTGTGTCCATAAAATGAAGAGACTAGTTGGTGTGTGTTAAAAAAAAAAAAAAAAAAATCAGTCTCATTACCACTGAATACTCAGCAGTATGAACAGAGACCAAGGTCACATTCAAACATGAAGATGAGCTAATTATCACACATATTTAGAAGCAAATCAATTCAGAATCCTTCTCTGCTAACTTCTGTACTGGCTGTGAGACCTTGGGCAAGTACTTTTAGGTGTCTTATAATTTGGAAATTGAATGTTCCCTATTGGTCCCCAATTGCACCAATGTCCAGAGGTGGGGCTTTTGGAAGCCACGGGATCCTGAGGGCTCTGATTTGTAATTTAATGACATTTTGGGGAGGTGGTGGAAACTGTAGGGGGTGGGACCTGGTTGAAGGGTGTGGGTCCTTCAGGGTGTGCCCTTGGGGACTATATGTTTCTCCCCATCACTTCCTCTGTCTGCTTTCCAGTGGCCACAAGGTGAACAGGTCGGCTCCATCATGGTGTTCCTCCTCACCACAGGCCCCGGGGCGGGGGACACAGCCCACCACCGACTGAAACCGTGAGCCAGAACACATCTCTCCTCCTTGCAGGTTGTTTTTCTCGGTTGCTTTATCACAGGGACAGAGAGCTGACTTCACAGCTCTCTGAGCCTCAGACTTTGTTTTTGTTTTTAGTTAGTCAAAGGCAAATACTTCCTCCTACCTAGCCGTGTTCTGAGATCAGCAATCAGCTATGCACACGCAGAGGTCGGCCGTGGAAGGGCAGTGTGTGGGATGTTGACTCATCTGCAGGTCTGGTGTGGATGTGAGCGTGGGACACTGAGCGTGGCTCACTCTGTTGGTTCTGCTGAGGTTGGGGGGTCGAGTTCCTGTCTGCAGTTATCTACCTGGTGTTGTCTTTGAACTCTCCCTGGCTTCCTCCAGGCTAGCGAACTGTCCACGACCTGCACTGACCCGGGGTACACCATCCAGGATCTGTTGGGCCTCAGATCCGCAGAGCGGCACTGCTCACCCTTGCAGGCGCTTGGGTTCAAACGCAGAGTCCAACGGGGCAGGTGTGGGCTGGGGCACCAGCCTCTGCACTTCCCAGGTAATGCCCTGGCTGCTGGCTGGCCAGGCTGGGCGGCCAGGCCACTTGGCAGGGCTTCCCCACCTCTGCACCAACCGGGACACCTGGGGACGGATAAGTCCTTGTCATGGCTTGCTTCTGAGCTGTCTTGTGCAATGGGCTGGAGTCCACTAGGTGCAGGTAACCCCACCTCCGTGCTCCAGCTGTGACATTCAAAAATGCCTCCGATTGTGACCAGGTCCCCAGGGGGACGAGGCCACCGGGGTGAGAAGCCACACCTTGCGGGGCGCGACAATCAAGGTGCGCTCACCTCGGCCGGCGGCCCGGGGGCAGGTACCCTCCGCGCCCCTTTGCAGTTGGGGACACTGAGGCTGGGCGCGGGGCGGGTGGCACACCGGCCGGGGGTCCCCAGGGGCGGCGCCCCACGTGCTCGGGCCCCGCCGGAAGCGGGCGCTGGGGCCGCGGACGACGCGGCCGCGACGCGCACCCGGCAGCCTGGTCGTGGGACCGCGGGCTCCGGCCGCCGCCCGACTTCGGGGACGGCCCGGGGCGGAGCGCGCGGAAGCCCGAGGGTCCCGGCCCGGACGCCGCCGCCGCCGCCGCCGCGCCGCGGGTCCCCAGCCCTGAAACTCCCCGTCCCGCCCCGACTCGGCCGGCGGCCCTCGCCGGACGCTACCCACCCAGAAGCAGGCCGTCCATGTCAAAGATGAGGTGGGTGACGGGCCGCGGCGGGGACGCGGGCGCGGGCGCTGCCATCTCTGCCGGGGAGGGGGCGGGGAAGAGCGGCGCGCGCCCGGGGTCCCCGCGCACGCGCCGCAGCCTCGCTGCGCATGCGCACTGCCTGCCTGCCGCCCGTCGGCCGCGGGCCTCTGGCGCCCCCCCGCGCACGCGCGCTCTCGGGCGGACTCGCGCGGCTCCGAGCACGCGCGCTGCGTGCCCGGGCCTCTGCAGCTTCGGCGGCCGCCGCCGCCGTCGCCCAGCACAAAAGCGGCGCGGGAGAGGGGCAGGTGTTCACCGGTTTCCAGAAACTGGCCGAGCCTCGCAGCCTCAGGCCGCGCAGAGGCGAGTCAAGGAGGACTTGGAAAGGGAGTCAGGGAGGGGGCAGGCAGGGGTCAGGGGATCGGGCAAGGGGCCGGCAAAGGTGCTCCGAGTGCCACCGCCGCCCGCCACCGATTGCACACAAATGGCCTTGCCCACCGCCACCCGTAGCGGGTCGGTCCGAGCCCCCTGGAGCCGACTCCGGGTCACTGGGCCAGGCTCCCTTTCGGCTTTGCCCGCCGGCTTCCCTGCAGGGCCCGGAGCAGGGCCCGCGGCGCATGCGCAGTGGAGCATCCGCCTCTCTGAGCTGCACTAAGCAACTCAGCGAGACCCTGTCTCTAAATAAAAGGTGCAAAGTAGGACTGGGGATGGGGCTTGGGGTCAGGTGCCCCTGAGTTCAATCCCTGGTTCCCCCCCACCAAAAAAAAAAAAAAAAAAGAAATGCATGTGCCAATCCTCAGAGCAGTGTGCATTGTCCAGGGGGCAGCTGGGCAGAATCCAGAGAGGAAAGGAGGATCCTGGAATGATAGGAAATGATTAAAAAAAAAATGTGCTGCAGCTGTTCCTGTCTTAGGGCTTTTTGCCTGCCTTTTCGCCCCCTTTTCCAATGTTTCAGGGTGCAACCTGGAAAGCTTGTCTCCCCCCCCCCCAACTTCAGAAATTACTTTCTGGTCACCATTTTTACATCTTCTTCTCATCCATTGCGGATGGGACCTTACAAGAAGCAGAAACGATAAAGTTTCACTTTAAAACGTGAGGGTGTGTTTCTACTTAAGGGCATAGTCAGTGGACACAGAAACCCCAGAGTTCAGCTTATATATGATAGAGATGGGGGGGGGCATTTAGGCCTTAGCTCCCTCATGTGTAAAATGAGGGTGCCAAATGAGCAGAGGCAAGGGAATCCCTTGGTACTAAGGAATAGTAAGTGGTCGACAAAATTACATTTTACAGTCTATAGCCGCTTTCCACCATGTAATGCAGTCACAATTTCCCTCTGAGGATGCTGGGAAGACAAGGGATTGTAACCCAAATGCAGTCATTCGTGGATTCTGCATGAATTTACTATGGCTATTATCACAAAGTCCTACAAATTAGGGGATCTGAACAACAGAAATGTGTTGTTAGTCTTATGAAAGCCCGGAGTCCTAACTCAAGGTGATTTCAGGGTTATTTCCTTCTAAGTGCTGTTGGCAAAGGGTCTATTCCAGGTCTCTCTCCTTGGCTTATGTGTGGTTGTTGTTTCCTGTATCTTGTAGTATCCTATTCCCTCTGTGAGTCTCTGTGTCCAAATTTTCTCCTTTTCTAAGAACACCTGTCATATTGGGTTAAAGTCTACCCAAATGATCACATTGCAACACGGTTATCTCTGTAAAGACTCTGCTTTCAAATAAGGCCACTTTTTCATGTATTGAGGGTGAGGAATCCAACATATCTTTGGGGGAGATACAGCTCAATCCACAGCAAACTCACTGCAGAAATATCTGTGGGATGCCGGGCGCGGTGGTGCATGCCTGTAATCCCACTGGCTTGGGAGGCTGAGGCAGGAGGATTGCATATTCAAAGCCAGCCTCAGCAAAAGCAAGGCACTAAGCAACTCAGTGAGACCCTGTCCCTAAATAAAATGCAAAGTAGGGCTGGGGATAGGGCTTGGTGGTCAGGTGCCCCTGAGTTCAATCCCTGGTACCAAAATAAAATAAAAAATGCTGGGTTTACTACCAATACTCAATAGCTGGAGTCTTTAGAGTTCTCCTCAATTTCCTTCCATTCTCTGGAATGGAAAAAAAAATGGATATTCAGATGAGAAAGTTGTTTTTCTTCGTTTTGGTCACATCATGACATTCTTGTTTGTTAGGTCTTTTTTTTTTTTTAAGTTTGTTTTAAAAACTTAAAACAAAAATCAGAAGGCTAGCTTACGTGTCATAATTGATCCCTAGGTCAGGGGTAGTTCACTCCTAGCAGTGAGCTGAGGGGTTTGCCTGTCTTTTGAAGCCTCCTAGAGATGTGCTACAAAAATAAGCCAACGTTTAGAAGAGGTCGAGGGTGTCAGACTTCCAAGGACTTGAGATACTTGGGAGGGTCACGCTTGCTCGATTTCGTGTACAGCAGCTCGGGGCAGGAATCGCGGGAGGCGATTTCTGTGAACCGCAGTTGCCACGGCAGAGCCTCTTGTGAACTGCAGAGGAGAACATCAGAGAAATGCGTGGCCTTCATCTTTATTGTTCCCCAGACGTGAAGACGTGGTGCATGTCATTGTGTTTTTTAGGAGTATATCTTTCTATTCATCTTTGTACTCTCAGAAGCTAGCACACTGTTGTTTTAAAGGCTCATTTTCCACATTCTTCTGAAACATCCCTTGCATGCATAAGACGGAAGACAAGCTCTTGAAAATGGAATCAACCGCAGGGTGCAGTGGTTTATGCCTGCAATCCCAGCTGCTCTGGAGGCTGAGGCAGGAGAATGACAACTTGGAGGCTAGCCTCCGCAACTTGGCAAGGCCCTGAGCAACTCAATAAGAGCCTGTGTCTAAATATCATATAAAAAGGGCTGAGGATGTAACTCAGTGGTTTAGTGCCCCTGGGTTCCATCCCCAGTACCCCCCCCCGCGACAAAAAAAATTAAAATAATCCAGTATGATGATGAATGCTTCTCTATCACAAGCTAGATTGGGGTGATAGGTCTTGTACACAATACTTTAGCTCCTTTATGACCCTCCTAACAGCCAAACATGGACGGCGCCTATGCAGAGGTAGGAATCGTTTCCTTCTGTGAATTACAGTTTATGTTGGCAAAATCGTGTTTTCCTCATGGGACACGGGGGCTTGCTGCTAAGTGATCCTTGGATGCCGTCCTGGCCTTAAGTTCACCTGGGAGGAGCCCGTGTGATGCAGGAGGAAGCTCCTCTCCCAGGGTGCTGGACACTTCCAGTGGGGAGCCCCAGGTCCCCATCAGCCACAGGATCACCAGGGGGAACACAAGACCCTCTCCAGGGTGCTGGGTGGAGAAGATGGGCTGTTTGGGAGGTTGGACGCATTCAGTACACTTGGCCTTACAAAGAGTTTCACCTCATGAACGGGTTTATGGGGACGGGATCCAAGTGCAAGTTGGGAAAGGTCTGCATCTGCCTGGCGCCTTGGAGAGGGAGGTCGTGAGCTCCCGGCCCAGGAAGGATGCAGGCGCCAGACCTCGGACCTGCAAGCTCCCCTTTACTCTGCAGAGAAGCTGATCCATCCGGCACGGGAGGGCTCCTTTTCTGGGTAGGAAGATGGCCCCCCCCCCCCCCGGGTGACAGAAGGAGTTTGGGCTTTACGGTTTACGAGGAGGGTGAATCAGTCACTGGAGACTGCTGTGGACATGCCGTTGGGACGGTCGGGTTGAGCCAGGTGGATCTTAGCTCAGGAAAGCCGTTGGAAAAACTTTGAAACTTGTTGTCACTGTGAAAAACTCAGAACTGGGTGGGTGTTCAGTGCTTATCTCTGGGACCCACTGTTTCCTAGAAGTCTACTGTTTGCTTTTCTCCCTCCAGGACACATCTGCAATGGGCAAGGGTCAAAGGCCACGGTCCACCGGGGTGGGTAGGGGGGTCAGTATCGGCTGGGGATCTGTCTTGTAGAAATAGACTTTTCCGCAGCCCGTCAGAGGTCGTCCTCCTTGGCTGGTGTCACCACGTGAGTACAATCTGCATTCAGGAAACAGGTGAGGTCTGCCCCCCTGCACTGGGGGACATCGAAAGTGCTCCCCAAACTGACATCCTCCAGAGCTGCCTAGAAATACAGCATCCCAGCACACACACCCCACCCCACTCAACGCCCGCCCTCCCGCTACACCAGGGGGTCTGTGGCGTGGACCGCCCTCCAGGGGCACACGGGGATTCTTCATGAGGGGGAGCAGGCCTGGGAGAACCTCTTCAGAGTGACTTCAGTGTGAAGCATAGGAAATACGTAATATGCAAATGCGCATTCCTAACACGTTCCTAACAAGAAAACTGAACTTCGGATATCAGCCTAATAATAATGGGGAGAGATCCATGCTTTCCAACCTCCAAAACCTTAGTGCACAGGAGAGGCGGCTGTTGTAAAGGCCGGTGCAGAGGGAGTCTGAATACTGCAACCCGAGAGACGCTGCATTCCAATCCCTGCGTCTCCCTGGGAGTGGGACTGGGAGGACTTTGCTTCTGAAGGGCTCAGGAGGAGCTCAGATCACCCCGGGGCTGGGGAGGTCCTCTCCGCCTCCCCTTTAGGCCCTGGCTCCCCTATTTCCTCTCCCCCGTGTGGGTGCCACTTGCAACAAGTGCCTTGCAAACTTGCTTCCGATTAAACCTGCCTTGCAGTCTGTGTTTGCATCTAGAGTTATGTAGTAAGTATTCCAAGGGAACGGAATTTTCCGAATTATTTTGTTGTGGCACGTACGAATGTGTCACAACGAACTCCACTATTACGTATAATTATGAAGCATTCGTGAATTTTTTTTTTTTTTTTTTATAAAAAGAAATATTCTAAACGGCCTGCGCTGAGAGTCCAAGATTAAAGAACCATCCGTTGCTCCAGGGAAAAATGGTCTCCTTATTTCAGAAATTGCGTAGACTAGGAGTAACCACGTGTCATTCATCTCTTGTTCCGTCAACCATCCTGCAAAGTAGGCGATGCAACATTTCTTCTAGAAATAAGGACAAGGAGCTTCAGAGACGTTCTGGTTGGACGTCCTTGTCCCCAGCTTGCTCACGTCAGCCTGGGCAGCCTTGGATAAGGCTCCGTCCCTCTGCAATCCACAAGCCGCACGCTCATTACACAACTCCCATTCCTGTGGCCAGAGACTGTCTTCAGATTTCCCAGACTTCCCAACAGAGACCTTCATGCACCATCTCTAGCTATTAATGTCCCACTGATTTTGGATCCCTCAAACACCCTTTTAGAAATGCCAGATGAGCGGGATGCAGTGACACACACCTGTGATCCCAGGGACTCTGGAGGCTGAGGCAGGAGGATTGGAAGTTGGAGGCCAGTCTCAGCAACTTAGTGGAGGCCCTAAGCAACTAACACTTAGGCTTCCTTTTGATTTTCAAATCCCGTCTCCCCCCCACCAGATATCTTGAAGCAATCAATTTCTAAGAACTTGGGATGTGGGCAAGGAACAGGAACATCAAACACACGGAAATCACAGAGTAAATTCACAGAGTAAAATTCACAGATTCTCAATCTTTTGGAGGCCCTCAGATAGTTGAAATTTTGAGAATATTAAGGGTAATGGGATGTGGGCGTGTATACGTGAGTATGTGTAGACACAGTCACATGCACATTTATTTTAGAAGTTTGTAATCGACTGATGTGAGGACGTTGAGAGACCTGAAGGGTAATTTAGATATGTTTAATCACGTGCAAATACCATGTTACGTGTTATATGAAATTTGTTATATAATATATAAAAAGTAATGTGTCTGCTTTTAAGAAAATTAAGAAAAATATTGTATGCAGATTAAACGTATTTAATTTATATATGGTGCGTATTTATAGATACTATATGTGTTAGTTATATATACATTATATGTCATATGCTAAATACACATAGATATTAAATAGATATGTATAAGTATATAAATATATGTTATATATTAATGCTCATTTATGTGGCATATATATTTTGTATATATTTATATATACATTTAATATATATCATGTATTTAAATATATGCACCACATACCAGATTCATATGTTCCTTAACTATAATGGGATTATATCTTTAGTCAATTGAATATGTCTTTAGTTGGAAATACATTTACTTCATTTATCCCACCAGATGATCCCAGCCTATTTTTGAGGGGGTATCAGGGATTGAACCCAGGGGTGCTTAACCCCTGAGCCATATTGCCAGACCTCTTTTTGCAGGGTGGGGGGGTGGTAACCAGGGATTGAACCCAGGAGCACTGGACCATTGAGCCCCATCCCCAGCCCTATTTTGGATTTTATTTAGAGACAGGGTCTCCCTGAGTTGCTTAGGGCCTCACAGTAGCTTTGAATTTACGATCCTCGTGCCTCAGCCTCCCAAGCCACTGGGATTACAGGTGTGCACCACCCTGCCTGGCTCATATCTTTTTATTTTTAATTTTGAGACAGGGTCTCACTAAGTTGCTTAGGGCCTTGCTAGTTGCTGAGGCTGGCCTCCAACTTACGATCCTCCTGCCTCAGCCTCCCGAGCTGTCAGAATCTCGCACAACATATCACTAGCCCAGGAATAAGATCCAATCCAGTTTTTGGGGTACAGTTCTACTGAATGTCTATCAAGTTCACATCATTGTAGAGTAAAAAAATAAATTAAAATAAAATAAGAAGACAATCCAACCATCCCAAGTCAGGGTCCCCTTGGATAGAGACACAGGTGGGTGGTTACATAAGAGACTTAAAACCTTGCATCTAAGGTACTAAGGTACGTGTGTGCCTCTCTATATTTAAGTTAATATTGATTGCATGGGTTGTATAATAGGTAAAGTTGTATAACAGGCGAAAGAAGTAGAAGGCTCACACAGGTACAATGTGTGCCTTCTTGCCGTTTGGTGGGCACATTTCATCGGCTCTGGTTGTTGAGGGCCGTGGTATTCATGTATAAAGAATAGCGTTTAAGAAGCCTATATTTCAGCTCCATTTCCTGGGGCTATTGAAACGACTCTGGAAAACCGTAGAGGCCATCAATTTCCCGGGCTCCTTCCTCCCGGAGTCCGACTGGAAGGCTATTTAAAGAAAGGTAATTTACGAGGACTTAGTTTTTTTGCTTTAATAATAAAGCTATAACTTCCAACGGCAGAAGGCAATACATCAGGGGGAGAACCATGATCAGGCCCATGTAGAAGCCCAGGAATGGAACGATAATTAAAACTCACAGTAACCCCAAACCACCGAGAGGGCTCACAATTCTCCGTCTTGCTTATCTGGTGGGCCCTCTCCCATGTCACTAGTAATGGTGGAAGCCGGATTCTGGGAGGGAGGGGGTTTCCCTTGGGAGGGGTTTCCCCCCTCCCCGTGCGACCTTCTCACCTTCATTTCAGTAGCTAAGGAGGGTCCTCAGGCCACGGACAGGACACTGAGAAGCCGTGTTAGCTTTCTGTTACTATAACAAATGCCCACAGTAATCAACTTATAAAGAGAAAAGGTCCATTTGGGCTCCCGGTTTCGGAGCTTTGATCGTGCGTTTCTAGGGGCACCAAGCGAACAGAGCCTCTCTGCTGTCTGACTTGGTACCGGTGAAGGTCGGAATGAGCCAGCATAGAGTGCATTTCCAGCACCCATCCAACAAGGGCATGATCAGAGGACCTCCCAGAGCCGCTGGGAACCGGTGCGGAGGAAGGTTTGCCTTAGGATAGACCTTTGTTTCACAGAAACTCTTGGGAGGTGGACTATGGCAGCCCCCACCTGTGATCCCAGCAACCGTAGAGGCTGAGGCAGGAGGATCCCAAGTTTGAGGCCAGCCTGGATAACCTAGGGAGACCGTTGTCTCCAAGTAAATTAAAAACAAGAGGTAGGGGTTGGCTTGGTGCTTGCTTAATGAGGCCACGGCTTCAATGCCTGTTCCAAAAAGAAAACAAAAATAGTAATAATAAAAGCGTCCTTGGGAGGAGGAAGCAGGGTGGCCTCCAACAGAGAAGGAGAAGAGAGAGATGAGAATCCTGGACCATGCTGGCGGCTCTGGAGGCTGAGGCAGGAGGATGGAGAGTTCAAAGCCAGCCTCCGCCAAAGCGAGGCCCTGAGCCACTCAGGGAGACCCTGTCTCTCAATAAAATGCAAAATAGGGCTGGGGACGGGGCTCAGGGGTCGAGGGACCCTGAGTTTAATCCCTGGTACAAAAAAAAAATTTAAAAGAATGGAAAATAGGTCAACGCCAGCCGCGTTACGTCACACAGAGTCATTCGCAGTGAGCCCTGTTTGGTTGCTGGAAGCAGATTTAGGAAAACAGGCTGAGCGTGCCCCTCGTTTTCTTCTTCATTTCCTAAATGGGGGGAGTGGGCAATGACATGAAAGAGAAGCCCTGCAGGTTACCGTGTGAGGTGTGGGTTTGGAGGCTCCCTGGGGATTTCGTCACCGTCGCCAGGGCACCTCCCTGCTCTGCACCCACGAAGGAAGCTTCCTGACCTCCCGGGCCCATTGCCTCACCTGGGTGTGTCCACAAGAGAATGAATTCCTCGGGGCTCTTTGGACTGGGTCCCGGGGAACTCTCTTAGGTGCCTCCCAGACTCTGAACAGATCATCGGGAGCAGCCACCGCGATGCTTCTGCACAGAGGACAAGCGGGGACCCGGTGCCCGCCTCTCGTCACACCTCTGGTGCACACTCAGTGTTTTCTTGCAAGAAATGCAAAGTGCAGCGTGTTCAGGAGACGCTCTCGGGGACCTCGTGTGCGTCCCCACTTCCCCGAAGGTCCCCAGAGTCCGTGGGTGAATTCGGATGGCAGGGAAGGACTCAGAGGTGACAGCAAAGCCCCCCCCCCCCACCCAGGGGACCGCGGGTCAGGAAGCGCACCTGATCTCTGACTGCCATCTGAGGCACGTGGGGCGTGAGGCCAGGCAGGGACACGCAGGCAGCCACATAACTTCTCCATGATGGATGGGTCCGTGACCCGGCGATGACTTCTGCACCAGGGATGGCCTGATAAAACGGCCAGGGCTGTCGGGTGGATCTTCACACGTCGGGAGCTCCTGGCCGGGCGCTGTCCCCGGGCGATAATGTGACAATCTGCCCCCGAGGATCCTGAGAGCGCAGGTCCAGAACTCGGGGAGCAGCCCCGTGTGAAGCCAGGCGTCCGCGGGTGAGTTGGACGGCTGTCACGCTGTCGCCGTCGTCGGCCTCTGTGCCAGGGAGATATTGAGATAGGACAGAGAGAAAAAAAGATCAGGGCGTCTGGGCTGCTTACCTCCCTGTACTGCCTCCAAAGGAGCCTCCGGGCTTTGATTTCTTTGGCTCCTATATTTGCATTATAGCTTATATAAAGAAAAAACAAGCTGATGAACCTGATGTATCCAGCGTTAGGACCGCAGCCTCCAAACGGGATACAACGTGTATAAATGTGTGTCATGCAAGACTGATGTTACTCTGAGATTGTCATTGGTTGCTATTTTGGTAGGGAAACAAAAGGATCGTGAATGGGAATTAATAGTACTTCTGCTTCTTTTTATTTGTTCTTTCCACTTTGTAAGTTTTTCTTAAATGTTAAAGATGTCAGCTGGGCGCGGTGGTACACGCCTGTTATCTCATTGGCTCGGGAGGCTGAGGCAGGAGGATGGAGAGGTCAAAGCCAGCCTCAACAACAGAGAGGCCCTAAGCAACTCAGGGAGACCCTGTCTCTAAAAAAAGAAAATACCAAAAAGGGCTGGGGATGGGGCTCAGGGGTTGAGCGTCCCTGGGTTCAATCCCCAGTACCAAAAAAATTTAAAGATGCAGATTCCAAACTTATTGTGGACACCATGAACCTGTATCCTAAAGAAACATGAAAAAGAACAGACCTTTGTCCTTGATTAAGAGGCGTGCACAGAAATTGCTGGGTGTAAGCCCAGGACCACGGAGACACGTGTTTGTGATCACGCTGTGCTGCATTCCTTGTAGAATGTGGTCTCTGTTTCTGATCGTCAGCGCATTGTGTAGGTCTGCGTTTCCCTGTTCTTTCGATCATCTCTATTAAAGGACTCAGTTTGCTGAGGAATGAGTATGAGGCTTAGAAATTTGTCCGTTTTCTGAAAATTTGTACGAATTCCGTTAAGGGAACGTTAAGCTGATGTTGGCAACGCATGCTGAACGTGAATTAGGAACCAACCGGATATATGATATTTTTCTCCAAAGAGAGACGCTGAGACATTTGATGTACGTGATCCCTTGTAAAGTAGACCCCCCCAGATAAGAGGCTGAGCTTTATAGGAGTCCACAGTGAATTTCGATGTCCACTTTGTGCCCATGTGACATCATATCTGGGTGTTAAGAGATTCCGTGCACTTACCAATTACGTCCTCTGTGTCATGCCTTACCAGATGGAATTCGAAGGGTGTTAGAGACAATTTCATTGAAAACAATGTTATTAAAATGCAGAAATTATTTTATAGAAAGATTGCCCCTCCCGTAGCCCTGTTCTGCATGCTCTCTCTTTGTTTTGGCAAATGCTTGATCCTTGATAGATGATCCCCAAGAGCTGGTGTCCGTATTGACATTAGCCAGAATGTCCCCATGGGAAAATTAGCCGATATTCATTTACAACGTGATTATGACGTAATCGCTGGTGACATCTGGGTGCAGAGATCTCTAGATATGAGTTCTATTTTCCCCAAAAACCAGAATGGTAAATGTCAGGCATCTCTTTAAAACTGAAATACAGCAAGGATTTAAAAGTTGGCAGGGACGCTAGGCACAGTGGTGCATATGCCCCTAATCCCAGCACTTTGGGAGGCTGAGGCAGGAGAATCACAAGTTGGAGGCCAGCCTTGGCAATTTAAGACACCCTGTCTCAAAATAAAGTGTAAAAAGGGCTGGGGATGTGGCTCCGTGGTTAAGCACCCCTGGGCGGCTCAGTCCCCAGTACCAAAGAGAAAATCATCATAAGTTTGCTGAGCAGCCACATTTTTTCTCTTATTATTATGTATCATGATAATGCAGTAGTAAAAAGCATGATTAAAAAAATAACGTAAGCGTTTTGCTACATGGGCAGCTTCTTCCAGATTGCACGGAAAAACAAAGGCAGAATTTGCAGGGTTGAAGTCAGGGCTCCATGGCTGGGCAGGGGATCAGCCTGGGGGAGACCTTGGCTTTAATTCCTTGGGCGGCGGGGGTGGGGGGTGGGGGGAGTGGGGAGAAAGAAAGACAGAGGGAGCGAAAACCAGTGCTCTGCACAGCGTGTTTGGAATCAGCCCTTGGACACCCTGGGCTCTGAGTCAGGGGAGCTTCCCGTGGGCCCTGGGGTTATAAGTGACAGGATGCACGGTGTCATAACAGGGGCCAGCTCACCTCCGGTGCTGTCTGCGGGAACAACAATGCTCAGTGCACATACGTCAAGTGCCAATGTCAATAATAATCCGACGCTGACCAGGAGACGGAAGTAGACGGAGGCAGAGGCTTGCTGCCGGATCCTTAGGAGCTGCTGTTCCCTGGACCTTGGAGTGTGCCTGGAAATGTGCAGACCCCGGGTCGCAGGTCGCTGATTTGCAGATAGACCACAGGAGGCTCTTTGGCAGAGAATTGGTCGCCTGCAGGGTTTCTGGATGCTGAGGTGGTGCATTGCAGCCCATGGCTCTCTGTGCACAAAGTGTCCCTGCAGCCCACCCACCGGGGACCCCTGGTGTGCCATTGTGTATATGTACATATATATATATATATATATATATATATACACATGGATGTCTGGTGTTTTGTTTGGGTTTGGGATTTTTTTGATACCACGGATTCAACCCAGGGGCCCTTAACCCCTGAGCCCCGTCCCCAGCCCTATTTTGCATTTTATTTAGAGACAGACTCTCACTGAGTTGCTTAGGGCCTCCATTTGGCCGAGGCTGGCTTTGAACAGGAGGCCATCCTCCTGCCTCAGCCTCCCGAGCCGCTGGGATTACAGGTGTGCACCGCCGTGCCTGTCTCCGTTGGGGCTTTGAACATCAAACAAAGATTGTGTGACATGTCTCTCTGCCCCTGTAGTACGGAAAAACTGTATTGTTTTTCTGCACTATTAACCTTTTCAGTATGAGGATTTTTCCCAGTTGAACCCTGGCAGGGCTGGGAGTCCTCAGTCCCATTATACAGGTGGGAAAAGCAGCCCCTGGGCATCTTGAGGTAGCGTCCGAGGTTTTGCAAAGTCATTGATTGGCCCTTGGTGGCAGACTGGGTCACATCAGGTGATCTGCATATTCCAAGGCCGAGTCAGCACCGTCAGCAATTTGGAAACGGTGCCAGGAAGTTCCAATTGCAGACGAGTCCAGGTGACAGGGGAGCTCATGAATGTTGCATTTCTAAGTCCTGGGCGCCTAGATCCCACAGGTCGCGTGACTCATGAGTTTTGAGCTGCCCCGGCAGAGAGCCAGGGCATTCTTGCTCAACCCCCAGAAGGGATTTTTTTTTTTTCAGTTGCAAAAGTAAAGAAGCTCACAGAATAGAAAGATGAACCGTGGGTGAGCATTGATTGCCTTGAAGATTCAATACTCTAACCGTAATCCATTGCCAGAACCAGTTCGCCTAGACAGTGACTTCCCATCTGTTCTCTCTTTTTGAACCTGCATCCTTTTCCACAGCTGAATACTATTCCGCGGTGTCGATGAAATATCTTCTGCCTGTCTGTCCCTCTCTTGACAGACACATGGGTGAGGGTGACCTCAAAGTCCATATCTTAGGGAGGGCTCTCTAGTTTGGTCCAAGAGTCCAGAGACGTCAGTCCCCTGATCTGCAGGACCACGTGACTTCAATCTCTAGAGACAGAACGGCCAGAGGATGGGTCCAAGGGTCTGTGAATGTCAAGGTCATTTCATTGGGTTTATCGGAAAAGCACCCCTCGGCGTCCACAGGAGGTGGGTTGTGGGAACCCCGCTGCAGATACCAAAATCCAGATGCTCTTTAGAAATAATGGAATAGTATTTACCTAGAAACAATGTGTGTTCTGGACACTGCAAATCCTCTCTAGACGACTTACAAAACCTGATACAACGCAGATGCTGGGGACACCGTGGTCGTGCTGTGGTGTTTAGGGAATATTGATAAAAAAAGAGGCTGCGTGTTATGTTCCGGGCGTTTTTTAGGTTTTATTAGAGACAGGGTCTCACTGAGTTGCTCTGGGCCTCACTTTGGCTGAGGCTGGCTTTGAACTCACCATCCTCCTGCCTCAGCCTCCTGAGCCACTGGGTGACAGGCATGTGCCATCACACCAGCTCCTAGATGTATTTTTGCACTTAGTGACTTGTGGATGCACCTGACGTACATTTGTATAGACGTATATGTAAATGGAAAACTTAGGTCAGATTATCCCTCTGTCTTTCCCTACCCCGTCCCTCTTCCCTTCTGTTCATGCCTCTTTATCTACGCCACTCATCTTTCTACTGTCTTCTTCTTTTTAATCCCCCACCCCACCCCTTACGTTGGATAAACTTCCACATATCAGAGAGAACACTCAGCCTTTGGTTTTTCGGGATTGGCTTATTCCACTTAGCATGATAGTCTCTAGTTCCATCCATTAACCAGCAAATCCCATCATTTCATTCTTCTTTATGGCTGAGTAATATTCCGTTGTGTACATACACCACATTTTCTTTATCCATCCATCTGTTGAAGGGCACCTGGGTTGGTTCCACAGTCTAGCTATTGTGAATTGTGCTGCTATAAACATGGATGGGGCTGTGTCCCTGTAGTATGTGCTGATTTAAGTCCTTTGGGTATAGACCGAGGAGTGGGATAGCTGGGTCACATGGTGGTTCCCTTCCAAGTTTTCTGAGGAATCTCCATCCTGCTCTCCAGAGTGGTTGCGCCATTTTGCAGTCCCACCAGCAACGTACGGGTGTGCCTGTTCCCCACATCCTCACTAACGTTTATTGCTGATTTTAGTCTTGATGATTGCCATTGTGACTGCAGTGAGATGAAATCTCTGTGTAGTTTCAATTCGCATTTCTCTAATTTCTAGAGACGTTGAACGTTTTTTCATGTATTTGTTGATGGATGGAATTTCTTCTTCTGTGAAGTGTCTCTTTGGTTCCTTTGCCCATGTATCGATTGGGTTATTTGTGTGGTTTTTTTTTTTTGGTGTTGGCTTTCTTGAGTCCTTATAGATCCTGGAGACGCGTGCTCTGTCAGAGGGGCAGGGGGTAGAGATTCTCCCGTTCTGTAGGCTCCCTCCTCACCATCTTGAAGGATCCCTTCACTTTTGCATTTAGGACGATGTTTGCTTTATTGCGTGGCCCTGTGAACCCTGTGTACAAATGACCCTGAGGATGTCGCTCTGTATTTTACCAAAAAAATCTTGGCTGTGTGCATTGCGTGAACCAAAGAGCCTCGGCGACTTATTTTGCAAACCGAGTCAACACACACCCCTGTCTGTGTCCCCTGGACCTCCACGGAGCCCCCCCGTCCTCCTGGGTCCAGTGCCCGTCACCACCCTCACAGTCTCAAGTGCCTCTCTGTCCTGCAGCGAGCAGCACCGGTCCCCAGACGTGACCTGGAGCCCTGGCTGGGGTCACCTCCCGCCCCCCCCCTTCTCCTGCAAGGTGAACTTAGCTCTCCCGGGTCCCCGCTGCTCGTCTGGCCTTTGTGCTAAGACCAGTGCCTGAATCATTGCCTCCGCCATCATGTGGCTTGTCCGTGCTGGATGGTTCTGGAAGGCAGAACAGGCTCACTGGACCTTCGGGCAGAGCATGGCCATTTCTGCGCTGGACTTTGTAGGAGCTGTCGTCAACCAAGACTCAGAAGGGCATTTCTCTAGGGCCACTTTGTGCACGGAAAGATGTGGGGGAGTTACCGTCCCATGTTCAGTTTGGTGGCCGGGAAGTGTCCCCACCCACCTTGGAGGGGGCCTAGCACCTCCCTGTGTCACCCATCAGACACTGGATGATGGACCTGAGGTCCAGTCCCTGGTGGCCGACTCCATGGCTCTGGCCCAAGGGGAGCAGAACAAGATGGCGGCAGGGCCTGGAGGAGGAGAGCAGCTCAGGACAGGGCACCGGGGAGCAGAGAGAGCTCTGCTCACCAGGGACAGGACAGAGACCCCAAAGGCACAGCCCAGGGACCCCCTCCTCCAGCCACCCCCCACCTGCCTAGACTCATGACGTCGCTGATCCACTTGGATCATCGGTACCAAATGGATGAACCTATTGGTGTGGTCCTGGCTCTGAAGATGAAGGCAGTTTACCTTGATCATAAAAATGGGGGTTTTGTGGGGAGATTCCTCCACTGCAACCCCCCACCCACCAAAAACAAACAAACAAAAAAAGATTTCTCACGCAGCTGCTGTTTCAGGGTGTTTCTTTTAGTGATTTTGCTGGAAATCCTGTTGACAACTTTTCTGAGTCCTTTTTTTTCCATTTGATTTCATTCGCCCACTTTTACAATTCAGAGGCTTTTATTGAATCGCCGAGCCGCCTGATCATCTGGGCCAGTCGGTTTGCGCACAGCGCTCGCTGTTCACCCCCGTGAGACCCCACCCCCCGTGCCCAGGGCGGGAATCTCTGTCCCCACGCTCTGCTTGCATATGGCCGAGTGGCCTGACGCGCTGGGCTCCCTCGGGTCCCTTTGAACAGCCGAAAGAGCGTCAGGCCAGGTGGTCACAAACCGGGGGCCTCCATTGGGAGGCTGAGGCAGGAGGATCGTGAGTTCAAAGCCAGCCTCAGCCAAAGGGAGGCCCTAAGCAACTCAGGGAGACCCTGTCTCTGAATAAAATACAGAATAGGGCTGGGGACAGGGCTCAGTGGTTGAGTGCCCCTGGAATTAGTCCCTGATAGCACGCCCCCCCAAAAAAAGAAGTGTTTGACGTGATGGGTATATTTGTAAGCTTGATGTACCCATTTCTAAATGTTCACCTATGTCCAAATGTCATGCATATCTTCGATTTATGCAACTGTCATTTCTCGGCTGTGCATGAATGACAATTTGAAAATAAAATAATATTCAAATAAAATCAGAGTTTGAAATTAAATCATGATTTGAAAAAAAAAATAAGAGTAGAAATTATCTCCTCCTTTCATCTGCTTTCTGGGGCCAGGTAACAGTTTATTGGGGGGATTTGGGGAAGCTGAGATCCGGCCATGATTTTTGGACCTGCGTTCCTATGTGACATTGGCGTGAGGCACTGGGTCTTTGGTATACAATGACGCCTCTGGATTATGATTCCTGCACAGGGTTTTTGTGATTTGTTTTGTTATTATCTTATTTTTTTTCCTGGTAGCTAGAGCCTGAACCCCTATGTGCTTGTGTGCTCTTGGGGAAAGTATTAAAAAGATCCAGCGTCCGTCCGGAGGTTGCTTACAGCCCAACTGCGTGTTAGTTTAACTAAGTGAATGCACTGGGGTGAGGGGCACGGTGTGAGCCGGTGGGTTGATCCAGGTCTCCGCGGCTAACTGTCCAGCGTCTCCTTGGCCTTGACTGAGGGGCCAGTCCCTGATCTGGGCTCCCCCACCACACACCTGGCACGTCAGGAGCTCAGGCCAGCATCGGGGATAAGCCGTGGGGTTTGGGGCATTTGTCAAGTTACCTGTGACCTTGAGCATCAGCCGCAGGTCATCTGAGAGGCTGAGATAAGACCCACTGGTCCTGTGCATTGATGCCGGGAAGACGTCTTCCACATGTGAATTGGGTACCACGGATGGAACCCAGGGGTGCTCAACCACGGACCCTCACCCCCAGCCCTATTTTGCATTTTATTCAGAGACAGGGTCTCACAGAGTTGCTCAGGGCCTCGCTTTGGCGGAGGCTGGCTTTGAACTCACGATCCTCCTGCCTCGGCCTCCGGAGCAGGTGGGATGACAGGCGTGAGCCACCGCACCCACCCTGTTTTGGTATCCTCATGGGGTCCTGGACCGAATTTCCCGTGGACACTGAGGACATTGGGGGCTAAATACCTCTGTGTTGTGTGGAAGGGAAAAGATGTGGGGCTTTTGCACACGTGGTGCCTTGGATGATGGCTCCATATTGACACTGTATCCGGCCATTGCTGATGGATGCGCCTTACCTGGCGAGATTCTACCCTGCAGTGGGCCTCTGACCAGACCTGGGGTACAGCTTTGAGGCCACTGTGTGGCTCAGAAGAGGCAAGACACTGCAGCACTATGCTGTGACCCTTAAGCCCTGGGGACCTGTCACCCGTAACGGGGGAAGCAAATACAGCCCAGCTCTGCGGACACGGGTGGGAGGGAGGTTGGACGCCCGTGTGTGGTGCACACGCACTAAATGCGTGCAGGTCGCGGAGGCTCCCTGGGGTCCGATGACGGATGCTGAGAACATCTGTGGACACTCAGAGCCGGGGAGGGAAGCAGTGGGTTCCGGTCCCACGCAGGTCTCTCCACAGACTCAGGCGGGGCGCCTTCCTGCTGTGTTTTCTGCTGCTGATCGCATGATACCAAAGACTGGACTAGTTACTGAGCAAAAAGGTTTATTTGGGTTCCGGAAGTCCAGGGTTGATGGCAAGCTTCTGCGGCTATGTTCTGGCCGGCAGGGTCCTTGAGGGCAGAGCCCAAAGGCCGTTCAGAGCTTCCACCTGGTCCCACCTCCTAATGTCTCATGGTGAGCTTGAAATTTCAACACGTGTTTTGCGGGGGGCAAAGAAGAGTCGATTGGTTAACAGACGCAATCAGGAAATTCACGATGAGCTCAGCCTGGTGTGGGGGTTGTCTCTGACTCGGGGTGACTGCTGTCCTCACGACACCAGGAAATGAGACCCAGAGAGGGAGTCACACGGGCCGACGGGAACACAAGACAGAGACGCAGCCACATTTCTACAGGCAGACGGGACGGCTACATCCAGGAGCCAAAGGCGGCCACAATGTGTTCTAATAAAACTTTATCGACAAAAGCAGACGGTGGCCCTCACTGGTGACCCCTGCTCTGTGGGACGGGTTCACCGCTCCATGATAGACACCGTGACTGTTATCGTGATGCATAATCACTGCATTGCAAATATGAAGTGGCTGGAAATGTGTATCATGGGATGCTTCATGGAATTCTGAATGCTTTGGCCAGAAGACTAGATTATGGATTTTGCATTGGGGAAAAGATGAGCAAATATTACATTTCCAAAAAGCGTAGGGTAAGGAAACAAGACCGGAAATAATAATGATTTTTTAAAAAATAATGATAAATTTATTTTTATTATTAATTATAAATATAATAATAAAATTATTATTATTATTATTATTGTTATTATTATCATTATTATTTAATGCTGTTCTTTGAGCCCAGGGTGCCTGGTATTGATATGTCAGTCTTTGGACGACTCCAAATACTGGTCAAGGAATTCTTCTCCTTTGCACAGTGAGCAGTGAGCATATGGAAATCATATTTTCAGGATCATGCGCGTTGGCGTTTTCCAATCTCTGACCCATCTTGCATTTTTCCTGAAGCATGGAGAGGCCCTTAGACTCTCAACGTGACCTTGAGGACTTGGGCCCCCTCGACCTTTGTTAGGATCTCTCAGGGATTATAGCCGAGTGGCCCGAAGATGCTGTTTCCTCAGCACGGTGGTGTGCGTGATCAGGACAAAGTGTTTTATTTCACAATGATTCTTAGGTTGAGTCCAGGAAAAAAGATTGTGGGGTGATGACTGCCGGGGTGCGGGGGGGGGTTGGTTTGTGGGTACATTCTTGGGATGGCCACAGTGTGGTCCCACGTTGACCCCCCCACTGTGCCAGGGACTGTGACTTCATCGATTTCGATGTGATTCTTCTTCTTTGTCCAGCACCAGGGGCTGGTAAGCACCGAGAAGTGAGTACAGCTCACACCCTGATCTCTCTAAAAAACTCCTTTCTGAGACCGAAAGGTGTGGGCCAAACAAACGGAAAATGATATTTGGATCTTCCATGGGTCACGAGAGAGGGTCACCCTATTGTTCAGATCCACGGCCGCTGAATCCCGGTCTTATCAACTGATGTCGTGGTGGGTGGGCAGAAAGACATTCTCGTCATCCCCGCAGCGAGAAGCCAAAGATCAGCTTCGACAGCACCCCATTCCATTTGTGCAAGAATCTAATGTGAAAAGGCACTCTTGGAAGATGGATTGCCGCTTCAAATGTCACCTCTGCACGTGGGGGGGACATGTTTCTGGGATGCCGATGGAAGCTAAGAAATTGTGGCTGGGATCTTAAACAAGATCCACATTTACCCAGATCTATGCTGTCGCGATTTTTCCCTAACGAGATGTTCTCCTGTGGGTAGGTTCCGCAGAGCGGGACGATATTTCATCAAGCATCAGCGATAGGTCGGATGGGTTCACACACTGTGGGGGACACGGGCTTGTGTTGGTCGAAATGTCAGCTCTTACGCATGGAGGGTCTTTAAATTAAAAAGTTCTTCCTCAAGTTCAAAGCCACCTTCTGGGCCGTCTTTGGAACTCTCTTTTGGATTGGTGGGTAGGGATCCGCGTCAGAGGTCGGAAAGCCTTCTCTGCAAAGGGCAGATTGTAAGTATCTCCACCCTTTCGGGCCGAGCAATCTCCCTCACAAGTACCCAGCGTGGACACCGGAGCCCAAAGGCACCCGTGGATGACATGTCAATGAATAGCACGTCACTATGTCCCAAGACCTTTCATTTGTGGACGCCCAGATAAGGGTTTGATTTACACTCTGCACATCTCACAGATGTTATTTTTTTGACCACTGGAACATGAAACGTGGTGAACTCGCTGCAGAGTCTGGTCGTGGGATGGATTTGTCCCATGGGCCATCATTTGTGACCCTATGTTTATTCAGAAGAATTCAATGAGAAATCAGGGACCTGGGGCCGATGTCCCGTATGACCCCCAAGTTATTGGAAGTCAGGCCAGGGTGCAGTTGCATGGTAGAGCACTTCACTAGCATGTGCGAGGCTCTGGGGTCCATCCCCAGTAGCACACACACACACATACAAAAAAAAAAGAATGATGGAAAAGCATAATATATATCCATAGTTCTTATGCATATATTTATATATTGACATGATTCATCCTACTGTTTGTCTCTGCCTGTATGCCATTCCATTCTTACCAAATGATGTCATGGTGGGTGGGCAGAAGACAGGCGCCTGGCTAGTTACTTTGTCATTCCTGTAGCAAGAGGCTAATGCTCAATGTAGATAATGCTGAGATATCTATGTGTCTATCCATTCATTCCTCCATGCATCTATCCATCCATCTGTCTGTCCATTCAGCCATCCATGTATCCATCGATCCATCCATCCATCTATGCATCTATCCATCCATTTGTTCGTCCATCCATCTATCCATCCATCTGTTCATCTATCCTTCAATCCATCCATCCTTCCATCCATCCATCCATCCATCCTTCCGTCTATCCATCTATCCATCCTTCCATCCATCCATCTATCCATCCATCCTTCCGTCCATCCATCTATCCATCCATCCATCCATCCATCCAACCATCCATCCATCTATCCACCCTTCCATCCATCCATCTATCCATCCATCCTTCCATCCATCCATCTATCCATCCATCCATCCATCCATCCTTCTGTCCATCCATCCATCCATCCATCTATCCATCTATCTATCCATGCATCTTTCCATCCATCCATCCATCCACCCATCCATCCATCTATTCAGTCATCCATCTATTCAGTCATCCATCATCCATTCATGTGTCTTTCTATCATCTATCCATTCATCCATTAATCCATCCATCCATCCATCTACCTATCCATCTATCCATCCATCTATATTTCTATCATCCATCCATGCATCCATCCATCCATCCATCCATCCATCCATGCAACCATGTATCCATCTATCTATCCATCCATCCATCCCCACCTCCATCCATCTATCAATGCATCTATCTATCTCTCTCTCTCCCTAGATGGCATATGTATATATGGAGAGATGTATCTTTGTCTCTCTCTTATGCACAAACATGCAGTACACAGAGCCAATCAAAGATGGCATGGTGGTACACGTTAGTTTAAAAACAGTGCCCAGTAAACTGATCATCCCGTTCCTAACGACACACATCTGCTCTCAAGGGGAAAAGAGGTCGTCTGAAGGTCAACCATGGGGGACTCTGTTTTTCCGTGGATTCACTGTGGGGGGCACTTCTTGGAGGCAGTGGCTGGAAGGTAAGGCCCGAGGATGGAGGAGACTTAAACAGAGTAGAGAGAGTAGTTGAGGCCGAGGAAACTTCTACGCAAGAGGGAGCTCACCTCATGTGAGTATCTCGCACACGTTTTTGAAGTTCATGAATTTTTCTTCTTTTGGACAAATTTGCAGGGTGAGCCTGGTGCCGCTGGCCGATCGCCACTGACAGCTGAGCGCAGCCCAGCACATGTGATCTCCTTTCCTCACGATCTTTGGAGGACGAGTGCTGGAGACTGTCGGAAATCCAGCCCCAGGTGAGTGAGCGCATTGCCTGTGTGGGTCGCCCGTCCCGGAGAAGCACCCGGGGCTTGCTAGGTGCCTGGCTCGCCCCAGGTGCATGTGACACGGTGTACGTCTGGGATCTTTGAAAGACCGGTGAAATCGGCAAAGGTGGCAGACGCAGGGTGCAGAGGGAAGGCTCTTGGTGCATGCGCTGCCGTTCACCCACTAGGCTCAGGGCAGGCTCACGGCTGTAGGCAGAGGGACTCCTCTGGTGGCAGTGAATGTGTGCAGGGTCAGGTGGGAGGAGATGCGCAGGGTTTGCAAGGTCTCCAGGTGGGCAGCTGGGCTGTAGCCTGTGCTTAGCCTGTGTGGGGCTCTGGGTCCACCCCCAGGGCTCCCAAATGTGTGCAGACGTCAGGAACAAAACCAGGGCTGGGGTGCGGCTCGGTGGTAAAGTGCCCGGGGTCCAATTCCCGGTTCCGCAACAATAAATAGATCAAAACAAAATCTTTAGACCTTTTGTTAAATAATCGGCAGCTCTATGTCACGATGTCATCGAGGTGAGCCACCTTGGCGGGGACCCTGTGGTCACCCTCCTGTAGCAGCAGGCTCAGAGAAACGGAGCAGACAGATGGCTTCAGAGGGGACAGGTTCAAGTCTGTATGGAAAGGTCCCCAAAGACAGAACCGTGCTTGCCCTCGGAGAGCCCTGGCGTGGGGTCGCAGCCCACCAAGTCACTGTGTCTCTGGTGTCTCCCCTTGGTTCTGAATCAAAATGAGGATGAAGAGACAAGGTGGTGTCCTAGGATGGTTCTAGAAAGCGGAAAAGTTTTGGATGAACCTTGGGGGATGGAAAGTGGGTGGTTTTAAAAATCCAGAGGCAGCGTGGGGTTTGTGGTCACTGGTGGTAGGTGGCTCTTCCCCACCAGGGTGGAGACCACCTGGAGATGCTTGGGGTTGTCAGAGTTGGGGCCAAGTCTCAGTGGCATGTCCTGGGCGGGCCAGGGTGCTGCTGAGCCACGGGTGAATGCGTGGGGCACCTCCCTACGCACCCTGTGAGGTAGGTCCTTGGTGCTCCACCTGGGGGTACCTGTTCTGGGGGGGCAGGAGGCTGCGGCTTCGCCTCCTCCTTCCTGGATCTTTGGGGTACTTCTATTTTCAGGGATCTGATTTAGAATAAGAATTTTTTTTTTTTACTTGTTCTAATCAGTTATCCATGAGAGCAGAATGCATTTTGATTCATGGTACCCAAACGGAGCACAGCTTTTCACTTCTCTGGTTGTACACGATGCAGAGTCGCAGCACATGTGCAGTTGTACATGTACCTGGGGTGAGGGTGTCCATCTCATTCCACCGTCTTTCCTGCCCCCATGCCTCCTTCCCTCCCCACCCTCCCCTTTGACCAATCAAATTCCTCCAGCCCCCCTCCCCGCCCATTATGGATCAGCATCCACTTATCAGAGAGAACAATCAGCATTTGGTTTTTTGGGGATTGACTAACTTCACTTAGCTTGATATTCTCCAACTCCATCCATTTACCTGCAAATGCCATGATTTTATTCTTTTTTATTGCTGAGTAATATTCCACTGTGTATAGATAGCACAGTTTCTTTATCCACTCATCAGTTGATAGGCACCTGGGTTGGTTCCACAGCTTGGCTACTGTGAGTTGAGCTGCTATAAACATTGACATGGCCGTGTCCCTCTAGTATGGTGATTTTAAGTCCTTTGGGTATAGACTGAGGAGTGGGATAGCTGGGTCACATGGTGGTTCCATTCCAAGTTTTTGGAGGAATCTCCATCCTGCTCTGCAGAGTGGTCGCCCCAATTTGCAATCCCACCAGCAACGTATGAGTGAGCCTTTCCCCCCACATCCTCACCACACTTATTATTGCTTGTATTCTTCATAACTACCCCAAAAGACAGTGACCTCCTAGCACATATTTTTCCCCTGTTAAATTTAAACCGACAGCTGAGGATTCTCCTTCTAGAAGGTCCATCCTCTGTGGCTAAAAAGGTGCATCCTCTGGGCTTCTATTCCTTCCTAACGCTGAGCAGCTTAACAGATGCATGGGCTCCTGTCATGGCTGCAATTTGTTCTTCAAAAGGATCTCCGGGTTCCTTTTCTCTGTTTTGGAAACCAAAAACTTTCCGGCTCTCTTCAAGGGTCATTTATTTTCTAAAGGTCATTGATCTTACAAGATCCTGCCTCGACTTCTAATCTAGCCTTTGGAAGCCTTCAGCACTTGCAAAGTAATTTTATTTTAGTTGTTTTTTTTTATCCATTTGGAAAACAGCTATAAATTTTGCAGACAAATGCGCATATATATATATATATATATATATATATATATATATATACACATAGAGTGATTTTAGCTTCCAAAGGAGATTGACATTCTTTAGACCCAGCTGCAGAGTGCCCTGAAAAAAATTGACAGAGTCTGTAGCTAATTAAAAATATGTGGCTGAAAAGGTTCATGATTAATTCATGATAAACGAATACAGCATCCATTATCCTTTCTTAACGTCGTGGGGATGAAAAGTGGGAGTCTTTCAGTGTAGCCGAGTTGAACGGCGCCTCCTAGAAACCTACTAACAATACCCATTATGTCTCCCCAACCCGAGCCCGTTCTCCTGGGCTATTTTAACGCGCTTCAGAATTCAGAACTCGGCGTTCCCTGACACCGCATATTAAATCTCTTCCCTCCGCTGAAGTGGATGAAGACTTAAGAGATCATCAGGAAAATGCTTTTATCTTGTCCTCAGATTTTCTAATTTGTCCCCCTCTTTTTTTTAAAAAAAAATGTTGGATGTTATTAAAATAGAGTTTTCAGACAAAGCAAGAGAAAATGAGAATTTTTCGGTGGTACTGAGAGGTCTTTTTCGTGTAGACCGTGGATCCCTGGTGAGAATATTTGAGGGCGTCCAGTGCACATAAAAGGAAGCATATTTTAGAGTCAATCTGTTAATTCCAGCTACAGAAGTGAAGGCTGATTACGGTGTTGTCTCAGGAGAAGATAAAGGAGAAAAATCAAATGGAAGGTAATGGCTAAGTGGGAAATGAGCGCCCAGGACCTTACCCAGGGGATGCCCAGGTGGTGGGCATCGGGCACCATCTTCCTTTGGCCGTGGACTCATTAGAAGGACTCAGGGTCACCTGTGAGGTGACCCTACCAGGACCCTGCAGCCTGAATCTCATCTCAGGGACACCTCAGAGGCATGTCTAATACAGCACACGGTTTTAAGGCAGAGACCCAGGGTCTTCCAAAGAAGTCAGTGTTGTTGGCGCTTTCTACGGAGCATGGCTACCCGACGGTGCCAGATTTTAAGAGAGTGGAGAACTGGACAGTCATGTCTCATCTGTGGATCCTGGATGTCGGGTGGAGGGCGGGGGGCGATGGGACCATTCTTTGGGGGTCTCTCTGCGAGTTGAGTTGCTTAAATCCGTGTTCATCTTGCATCGCTGATGGTGGAGACGTGGTTTCAAAGGGAAGGGCCCTTACTTGGGGAGTCTTGTGCGGAAGAATTGGGAGGGGAATGTTGTAATCCACGCATCTTGGTATAGATCATCACAGGGGCCGAGTGCGTTCCATCTTACATTCCATCCTACACCACACACACACAAAAAAATCAATGATGCGTGAATGCAAATATTTTATTTCTTATCATTTTATATTGTAGTGATGTAGAAAAAATGTAGCATGTGCATGTGTGATTTATCTCTATCTACGCAGATGTATAGTTTCAGTCAGCTTTTTTGGTGCAGTGAATAAAAGACCTGAGAAAAACAATTTTAGAGGAGGAAAAGTTGATTTGGGGCTCACGGTTTCTGAGGTTCAGTCCCTGGTGGCCGACTCCATGGCTCTGGCCCAAGGGGAGCAGAACAAGATGGCGGCAGGGCCTGGAGGAGGAGAGCAGCTCAGGACAGGGCACCAGGGAGCAGAGAGAGCTCTGCTCACCAGGGACAGGACAGAGACCCCAAAGGCACAGCCCAGGGACCCCCTCCTCCAGCCACACCCCACCTGCTGCAGTCACCACCCAGTGAGTCCACTCAAGTGGATTAATCCACTTCTAGGTTACACCTCTCATAACCCAATTATTTCACGGCTGAACTTTCTTGCAGCGTGTCACACATGAGCTTTTGGGGGACACCTCGCATCTCAATCATAACATGTGTGTCCACATGAAAAACATCTGTAAACTGACAGGAAGGAAGAGCCGGAGGCAGAGAAGAAATGGTTTTCCTCCCCACTTCCTGGGTTCTACTAGGACAGAGCATTGCAAGAAGAAGGATTAATAATGAGAAAAACAAGGTGCGTTGGCCTGTATGCATCCCGTGTACCCAGGAGATCCCCAGGGGAGCCTCAGTCAATCTCCAAAAGGTTGTGTTCGGGATCACAGGACACCATCTTCCGAAGCCAACAAACAAGGATATGGGAAGTCCGGGAATGGGAAGTCAGGAGGAAAAGAAGGGAGAGGTACATAACGCAGGTGCACGTCCGTGCCTTCTTCCTCGGGGACCCCTCTCCCCTGACGGTGTCCACTCCTATTTATATGAAGTCTTCCACTGTCGCGTGCCCGCAATGGAAAGTCCTGTGGAAATCTCTCTTTTTTTTAGGGCGTGAGCGCAGTGGAATTGCCCCCATTTTAATAGTGCCTTCTGGAATGTTCTGTGGAAATCCTTCATATTTAGGAGGGCTTTCTAGAAAGCTCTCTGGAAATTCTCCATTTTAGCAGTGCTCTCTGGAAAGTTCTGATGAAACCCTCCATTTCAGGAGTGCATTCTGGAAAGTTCTGTGGAAACCCCTGTATTTTAGGAGTACACTCTGGAAGATTCCGTGGAAATCCGCCATTTGGGGAGTCCATCTACAACACAAATATAAAATGTAATATCATATGAAGTTAATTAGGAAGTGACCCACTACAACTTCAAATTACTCAGCATATATTAGAATAAAATACTAGGTAGGAGGCAGTAATAAAATGTCCTATATTAGATTGATTTTGTAATTCAGGAGCAGAGGCTTCTAGGTTTAAAATAATCGCCTGTTGGTACGGCTGATATAGTAATTTTTTTAAACCTCTACTACTTTGTATCTCTATTTTTATTAAACTCTGAATTTGATGGCACAATGGAAATTCACCATTTAGTATAACATTGTTAAAATTCTTGCATTTTATGGATTAAAACCTAGGGTTTCCCCCCGCTTTTATAGTTTAATAACTGTTTTTAGAATTCAGGAGTCCTTAGATATTTCCCTGTTTATCTGTACAGGCTGAGGGGATTTTCCATGCATATTTAATTGTATATCATTTCATATGAGGTGAATGGAAACTCAATTTAGTTTAAGATTTTATTTAGTTTTTTTAATATTTATTTTTTAGTTTTAGGTGGACATAGTCTTTTATTTTACATTTATGTGGTGCTGAGGATCGAACCCAGTGCCTCAAGCGTGCTAGGCGAGCGCTCTACCACTGAGCCACAACCCCAGCCCCTAGTTTAAGTTTTTGAGTTTCTAATAATTTGGGTGGGGGTTAATGAGCCCATAGTTAATTCACATTTAAAATAACTCATCAGACATTGATTCCTTGCTTAGTTACTTGAGTTCAGCTGGGTGTGGTGGTACACACCTGTCATCTCAAAGACTTGCGGAGGCTTAGGCAAGAGGATCACAAATTCGAGGCCATCCTGAGCAACTTAGCAAGACCTTATCTCAAAGTAAATCTAAAGATGGCTGGGAATGTAGCTCATGGGTAGAGTTCCCCTGGGATCAATCTCCAGTTCAAAAAAATTAAAATAATAAATAATAAATAATTTAAACGAGCGTTAAACTAGTTATTCTGAGAACAGAGACTTGGATTGTAGAATAAATGTATCTTTAAAGGTCATTTCTCTTTGCTAGAAATAGGAAATTGCCTAATAATATCCTTAGCTTTTGAGGACATTATCATACCAATGCAAAAGATAAGTGAGTTAAGCACATTTAATAACACTGAATATCATAATGATAACTCAAAGTCATTTGGATTCTGTATTCAGAAACCATACTTTTGTAGTATTAGAGAACTTTTGTGAACTTTAATTTTTTTTATAATAGTGTTCTATCCCTTATTTTAAAGGTTATTGTAGGTTCCACTTTTTAAGAATATCCAGAATGAGTTTCCAATCCCCCGTTTTCTTCTTGGTCTCTTGAAACTATTATTTAACTCACATTCTTGTCGCTGTGGCTCTTTGATAATGCCAGAAAAGACTCAATAATTTCCCTTGATATAATTGATATAATTTCCCTTAAGACAAAACGTTCACCAGCCTTGGCAGAAAATTCGGATTCTGTATGGTAACTCTGGACTCTCAAATCTCCGAGCGTCTGGCAGAATCTGTGATGTGAAAATCCACTTGAGCTTACTCCACCTTGGCGATGGCTTGAACCACCTCCCGTTGTCACCTCAAGGGGCACAATGGGGTGCTGGTTGGCACAAACATGGAAATAAGTGCAAATCAGTGCTAGGGAGTGGGAAGAACCAAGATCGGCTTGAGCTGTTTGTTGAGTGACGGGGATGAGTCTCCAAGAACCAATATGGAAACCCTGGTGCCTTGGCCAACACGTTTCCTTAGCTCAGAATCTTGGGGTGGGTGAGGGTCTTTGGGGAACCCTGGCTCCAGAGTATGCTGTAGCCCCGTCAGACTCACTTCCCGACACCACAGCTTCTCTTGGACACTCATTGTCTGTTCAGCCATTGTGTCTCTTTTCCTCCATGGCCCCCAAAGCCATGCATGTCCCTATCACCCCGGTTCCAAGACACTAGCTGCCAATCCACATGTGCTTAGCACTGAACCGAGCCTTACGAAAACCATAGACTAGTGATGGAAACAATCATGTTAGGTCACGGGAAAGATGATTGATGAGTTGACAGATAGGTTCACAGCTACATGGACAGATCCATCAAATAAATCAGTAAGTAAGTAGTAAGTAAGTAGGTAGGGGAGTGGGTGAATGGGCAGACAGATCTACAGAATGAATAGGTGGACGAATTGGTAGGTGGGTGGTAGGTAGGTGGATAGATCCATCAAATAAATGGGTAGGTATGTACTTAGTTTGTTAAGTAGATAAATAGAAGATTAGGTAGATAGATAGATAGATAGACAGACAGACAGACGGACAATACATGGATACATAGATGAAATAAATGGATAGGTATGTACCAGTGGACAGACAGTGGACTAGATGGGTAAATAGGTAAGTAGGTATGTAAATAGGTAAATAGGTGCATACATAGATACATTGAATAAATAGAGACTTAGGTGGGTGGATGGGTGGATGGACAGACATACAGAAACATAAGATAGAATAGATGGATAGATAAGATGGATGGATGGATGGGTGGACAGATGGAGGGAGGGAGGGAGGGAGGGATGGATGGATAGATAGATAGATAGATAGATAGATAGACTGGATGGACAGATGGATGGATGGATGGATGGATGGATGGATGGATGGATGGATGGATGGACAGATGGATAGATAGATAGATAGATAGATAGATAGATAGATAGATAGATAAGATGGATGGATGGATGGATGGATGGATGGATGGACAGATGGATGAATGGATGGATGGATGGACAGATAGATGGATGGATGGATGGATGAATGGATGGATGGATGGACAGATAGATGGATGGATGGATGGATGGATGGATGGATGGATAGATAGGTAGGTAGGTAGGTAGATAGATAAGATGGATGGATGCATGGATGGACAGATGGAGGGATGGATAGATAGATAGATAGATAAAGATGGATGGATGGACAGATGGATGGATGGATAGATAGATAAGATGGATAGATGCATGAACGGACAGATGGAGGGATGGATGGATAGGTGGATAGATAGATAGATAGATAGATAGATAGATAGATAGATAGATAGATAGATAGATAGATAGATAGATAAGATGGATAGATGGATGGATGGATGGATAGATAGATAGATAGATAGAAAGAATGGGTAGGTCGGTAGGTACAAGGCAGGGAAGGAGGGAGGGGATGGTTGAGTGGACCAGGGTAGAAACAGATAGAATATAAGGATAAATAGATAGATAGCTTAGCTGATTAATAGATAGATAATAGATAAATGACTAGGTGTATAGATGTAAGTAGATGATAGGGAGGTAGTATATTGATGATAGGTAGATGGTAGATTATAGATGTACATCTAGGTGATTAGAAAGATGTAAGTAGATGGTGGGTAGGTAGGTGACAGATTATAAATGGACGTCTGGGTGACTAGATAGACATAGTAGATGGTAGGTAGGTAGGTAGGTAGATGATAGATTATAAATCTAGGTGGTTAGATAGATGTAGTAAATGGTGGGTAGGTAGGTAGATGACAGATTATAGATGGACGTTAGATAGATGTAGTAGCTGGTAGGTAGGTAGATAGGTAGATGACAGATTATAGATGGACGTCTACGTGGCTAGTTAGACGTAGTAGATGGTAGGTAGATAGGTAGATGATAGATTATAAATCTAGGTGGCTAGATAGATGTAGTAAATGGTGGGGAGGTAGATGATAGATTATAGGTAGACATGTAGGTGGCTAGATAGATGTAGTAGCTGGTAGGTAGGTAGGTAGATAGATTCCAGATGGACATGTAGGTGGTAGATAGACGTGGTAGATAGATGTAGTAGGTACACAGTAGAGACAAGGTACCTAAACAGATTGTTTCTGCCCCCCTGCCCTGTGGTGTCCATGCTGACACGGCAGGGACCCTATTGTGATTGAGTTACCTGAGCCAACAAGGACCCCTTGGAGAATGGTCTCTACGTAGAAGCCCACACCAGTCCTGCATCCCAGGCTCTTAGTGCTGCCTCTCAGGCACGTGGGCCCCTTGGCTTGGCTCTCATGACAGAGTTGTCACTCTGGGAATCCTCACTGACCACGGAGCAAAGTCCGCAGGCTGATTGCTGATGGACAAGGATCTGCCTGGGCCCCTCTTGGCTTCCTGTCTGTGCTGGGGAAGGACGGTCCTTTACCCTCTCCTCCTGAAATGCATGCCAATCCAGCAGGGAGCTGTAGGTACCTTCTGGATTTTTGCAGGAGGCTGCTCTGAGTTCAAGGACTGCAGGGCTCTTTGAACACACTCTTGGGGGCTTCCTGCCCCCTGCTCTGTCCCTGAGTTTCAGGGACACAGGAATTTCTGTGACGTTATGGAGGAACAGGCAAGACTTTGGAGATCCTGCGCCTCCTCGGGGTAAGGACTTGGCAGGGTCCCTCGTGCAAATGACCCCCACAGTCCTGCCCACTGTCTCCCTGGTTAAATCCCTCCTCTGCGGCTCACAGTGCTCTTAATTAGAATCCATCACTGAGCTGGGGGTGGTGGCGCATGCCTATAATCCCAGCGGCTCGGGAGGCTGAGGCAGGAGGATCACGAGTTCAAAGCCAGCCTCCGCCAAAGTGAGGCCCTGAGCAACTCAGTGAGACCCTGTCTCTAAATAAAATGCAAAATAGGGCTGGGGATGGGGCTCAGTGGTGGAGTGCTTCTAATTTCAATCCCTGGTACCAAAAAAAGAAAGAGAGAGACTCCCTCCCTGGACCTTGTATGTATCTCCTTGTTTCAACTGGATGCTTAGGGTCACGTTCTTCTGGTTGCAGTTAAAGAGATCCAGTTTGATGGTTATTGATGAAGGGTCCCCAAAATGGGCCAGATGCAGGAGTTGAGACCTAAGGTGTGTTGGCTACCGTCCTGTTATAATCAGGGCCTTTTCCCACCACAGAAAACCTCTGTGTTCATTCAGTTCTCTGCAACAGGTGGTTGTTCGGCGTTTTGCCGGGTGTCTGCAAAAAGAATAAGGGCGCAACAAATCTCTCTAAAAGGGAACCGTATTCTTTTTTTTTTTTTCTTTCCATAATTATCTCACCAGGGCCAGCTGCAGTCACGAGTGAGCTCATCAGATTGAAGTTGTCTGCATCAGGGTCTCTTCAAGGCAACTTGAAACCCGGCCTCCTTTTCTTTTCCTTCCCATTAGCACAAATTAATCAAGTTGGAGGAGTTTGGGACACTGAAGTGGAGCACCGCCTCATCAGCAGGAAGACAATGGAACTAAATTCTGCTTTGCAGTCTTTTCCCCCTCATTTTAAATAAGTAGAAAATCTGGTAAGTGCACGCATGTGTCAGAAAACAAAAATCTCCAAATAACCGTCATTAGTCCAGCTGTCCCCAAATGAATTACAAATAAAGGTTGTCATCTTGCTTCAGATGCATATGTACACACACCTGGTACACATGTGCACATAATTTTTTTTTTTGGTACCGGGGATTTAACTCAGGGGCACTCGACCCCTGAGCCCCGTCCCCAGCCCTATTTTGTATTTTATTTAGAGACAGGGTCTCCCTGAGTGGCTTAGGGCCTCGCTTTTGTAGAGGCTGGCTTTGAACTTGAGATCCTCCTGCCTCAGCCTCCCAAGCCGCTAGACTCACAGGTGCGCACCACCAGTCTCGGCTCCACATAACGTTTTAAAAATTTGTGATCATTGACCTTTATATAATGATGGGTTCTAACTCTTCCACTCTAAATGCATACCGTGAAGTTTTTCTGCAGGATAAAATATCCTTCTGAAATCGAGAACTTTAGAGGCTACCTAGTGTTCTATTGTGTAATTTATCTAAACATTCCCCAAGTCTTGGAGAAATAAATTTTCTAACATAGGTAAGAGTATACTGATAAAAGGCATAAAGCTTCATTGTGTGTCTCTCTCTATATAGAATAAATCTCCATATAGAAACACAGAGAAAAAGAATGTGCAGATTTTGAGGGACAGGATACCCACTGTCTAAAATGTTCATGAAAACTCTGCCTAAATTTGCATTTTTACTACCATCCAGCAAAGGTCTCTGCTCATCATTTGCCAAGTTGAGTTAAAAATACCATTTCCCTTGTGCTTTTTAACTTGATTTTTGATCCCTAAAGAAATTAGAAATTTTGCATATTATAGTAATTCATAATTCTTCTCTGTGCACCGTATCTTTTTGACATTTGAAAATATGAGTTCAAAAATTTAAAAAATATATATGTAGGTACAAGGTGGAGATGCACTTATAAACCAAGTATCTCTAGCCCAGGAATTCTCTCGCTTTAGAGAGAAAAGCATTTGCTTTCATATTTGTACATGTTTTATGCATTTTGGGGGTGGGGGTACTGAGGATTGAACTCAGAGGCACTCGACCCCTGAGCCCCATCCCCAGCCCTATTTTGCATTTTATTTAGAGACAGGGTCTCCCTGAGTTGCTTAGGGCCTCACTTTGGCGGAGGCTGGCTTTGAACTCGCGATCCTCCTGCCTCAGCCTCTGAAATGTCGGGGATGACAGGCGTGGGCCATGTGCCCGGTTAATTTTATACAATGTTTTCAGTATAGCTATCTGCATTTCAATTATGAGACTACATAGAGGTCAAGTGTGGAATGTTCTCCTTGCATTCCTGCCCTAAGAGTTTGCTGTTTTAAATAGATCCCTCACCCACCCATCCAGCCATACTGCTTCTGATTTATTTGGAATACTGACTTATTTACATCCGTATATGCTCTCCTCATTTTTCTTTTGATGTAAATGGCGAGGAATTAGTTTTAAGCAAACTGATTTCTTTCTAACAAGGGTGGTGCTTGAGGGAATTTGCATGATTTAATTGTAATCAGCAGAACACTTAATGCCTGATGGGGAAATATTGGCACGTGGGGTTGTTTTTGGAAATGATGCCCAATGATGCCATCTCAAGGAGTTTTGAACAACATTCTACTTTCCTGGAAAACAGGTGTGCCTAGTGACTCAGCTACATCCCCAGCCTTTTTAATTTAATTTTATTTTTTAAGATAAAGTTCTTGCTAAATTCCTGAGGCTGACCTCAGCTTCCCAATGCACCACCTGTTACTTTCTTTGTTTTTCATGTTTATTTGTTGTTTTTTTTTTTGTCTTTGTTTGTTTTGGTACCAGGGATTGAACCCAAGGGTGCTTAACCACTGAGCCACATCCCCAGACCTTTCAATTAATTAGTTACTTTCTTTAAGTTGAGGCAGGTTCTCGCCAAGTTGCTCAGGGCTTCCCTAAGATGCTGAGGTTGGCCTCCAACTTGCAATCCTCCTGCCTCAGCCTCCCAAGCTGCTGGGATTATAGGTGTGGGACGCACTGGGAGACAAGCCCACACACATCTACGAAGCCAGCCCTGGATCAGACCCAGTCTGGCTCACGCTGCCTCCTCATTTTGTCATGGAAATGAAACACCCTCTGATCTTACTCTCTGAGAAGTGGGCGGAGCCATTGCACCCACCTGAGGGCCGACAACCTGGTTCTGAAAAAGGGCTTCTGAACCTCCTGGCTGTGTGACCCTGGACAAGTCACTGTATCTCTTTGAGCTGTGCCTTTTTCATTATCAGAAGTAAGGGTTGAGATTTGGCTTTCATCATAAGGTGCCGAAGTTCGGGGCCTTTGTCTTGCAGACTGGGGCACTGTGTAGGATGCACGAGGGGCCAGTTTGCCCTTTGGTGGTCTGTGTTTGTCATAAGCTCTTCATGGTGTCTGTGACATTCTAAGGTGTAGCTGTACCTACTGTGGGTGCAAGTCTCCAAGTATCTCCATCCACCCATCCAACCACCCATCCACCCATCCACCCATCCATCCATCCATCCACCCATCCATCCACCCATACATCCATCCATCCACCCACCCACCCATCCATCCACCCATCCATCCATCCATCCATCCATCCATCCATCCACCCATCCATCCATCCACCCATCCATCCATCCATCCATCCACCCATCCATCCATCCATCCATCCACCCATCCATCCATCCATCCACCCATCCACCCATCCACCCACACATCCATCCACCCATCCATCCATCCATCCATCCACCCATCCATCCATCCATCCATCCACCCATCCATCCATCCATCCACCCATCCATCCATCCATCCACCCATCCATCCACCCATCCATCCACCCATCCACCCATACATCCATCCATCCACCCACCCACCCATCCATCCACCCATCCATCCATCCATCCATCCATCCATCCATCCACCCATCCATCCACCCATCCATCCATCCACCCACCCACCCATCCATCCATCCATCCATCCACCCATCCATCCATCCATCCATCCATCCATCCACCCATCCATCTATATTCCCACCTCAGAATTTCCACTGTTCCTTTGACAAACCACACTCTTTTTTGAGTCATTGTGGGGTGGCACCCAGAGCAAACCAACAACTGAGGCACTTTGTCCTCTTCCTTTCTGACTCTCTTCCATTCGGCCAGCCCTGCACTGCCTTCCTGCACTAGGTGACCCCAGTAGACCCTCATGGACGCCCATTCTCTAACACAGACCTGCCATCTTGGACTTGAATGGAAACCCACCTGGGCCAGGCCAGTCCTTCTCCTTGTCAGCTTTTGTGTCTTCTCTTGGCTCATAGAGTGAAAAGAACTTACACATCCATCAGGAGTGGCGACCACAAGGTGCAGGTCATCTTTGGTGTGTAACCATTTGGGTCACGAGTTTCCACCTTCCTGATGGGGTGAGGGTGGTGTGCACGCAGTGGAAACCATACTTTAAACTTCAAATTTGGATTTTTCCTGGAATTCGAGACTCACAAGGGCAATCAGTGGACTTTACAGAGTGTTGGGTTGCTGAGCCAGTAGTGCAGTAGCTGAGTTGTACTCAGTGAATTCTTGGCGGATGACGTTGTCTTTCTGTGGTGGGTTTTTGGGGATGTGGCCCATCCTAGGTGTAGGAGCATCTGTGCCAGGCTTCCATTGTAATTTCTTTTCCTTGTCCCCCTAGCCCACTGGGCCACTCTTCATTCTTGCACCATTGTCCACCCTGGAAGATGATCAGTGGGCGCCATCTTGTGCTTGGGCGCTGGTTGTGTCTGGACAAGTCAAGCCAACACACTGGAGAGCGATATGGACGTATCCACCCTCCTCTTGCTTTTTGGAGATTTATCAGGGAGGGTTGCACGCTTGAGCCTCGACCATCTTTTAGAGAAAGGGGTGATCAGACATGGAGGGGGGAGGTTCTTGTTCAAACTGGATTCTGCACAGAGGTGGTTCAGGCTGAGAGTGAAGGCAGAAGGTGTTGGCTGTGCCCACCAAGGGACTAGGCTGGGGTCATGCCTCTTAACAAGGACCGTGTGGCCATAAGGCCAATGTGACCATGGGGCAGGGCCCCGGCTGTCTGTCACTTAGCAAGATGACAGAGCCCTGGCGTTGGGGATTTCCAACCTGGATGGAGGGGGTTTCCAGAAAGTGAGGCCATCTCGGTACAAAGGCAGATTTCATCAGCCTTAAATCAGAGCTTGCTCTTGCCACAGTGGTTTGAATTTCCTTTCTGAAAGAGACATCTGGTAACTGACCCTACTGAGTGCATGTGTAGAGAAATGGAAAGAGAGAGATGAAGATAGACAGAAGACAGGTAGGTAGATTGGATGGATGGAAAGATATGAAGCCAGCCCTGGATAACTAGATCAATGACAGATAAATAGACCAGATGGAGATATGATTGATTGATAGATAGATAGATGGATGGATAGATAGATGGATAGATGGATAGATGGATGGATAGATAGATAGACAGTAGATGGGTACAGTGGATGCACAGAGAGATAATCAGAGTGGATGAATGGACAGGTGATAGATAATAGAATGAAAATCGTTCAAAAAAATAGACTGTAATAGATAACTAGACAGATAACTGATAAATCAAGTAGATGTATATGCATGATTGATAGATGTAGATGATGCAAAGCAGAGAGATGGAAAGAAGAATGGATAGATGGATGGAAGTATTAACAAATCAATGACAGCTAGGCATATGGTAGATAAATATATATAGATCAATGAGAGAGACGATAGGTAAGATGGATAGATAACGATGCATAGATAGATAATCACAAAAACGTAGATGATAGGCAAATCGATGTGGATGATACATAAATAGGGAGACAGATAATGATGGGTAACAGAGAGAGATAATGGATAGATGGATGGCTGATGGGTGGTTGGATAGATATGTGAGAGAATAATAGACTGATAGATATAGATGGCAAAGAAAGAAATAATGATAGAAGGTGGATGAATGGATGGATGGGTGGATGGAGAGAAATAGATAAATCAATGATAGAAATATAGATGATTGGTGGATAGATAGTGAGAGATGATAGAAATAGATACCTGTCATGATGTCAATCTCTACGTGTCTATCTACCTGAAGAAAAGGGTCTAGCTAGCTCATTCTCCTGCATATTCAAGATGGCGCCCACTTCCACTTGCTCAGCCCAAGGCCCCAGGCAGGTGGGGTCCCCATGGTAGGAGTGATTTTGAGAAGAAGAGATCCCACAGACAGGAAACCAGGACTGTCACATTGTGCTCAAAATAACCCAAGTTGGGAAGTCCAAGAGAGCTGGCCGCTGGCCTCACGCCTTCTCCCGACCCGTGTTGGGTGGTACTGGTTTCTTAAATCTGCCGTCGCTGGGTGATTTCCATTGATTATAATGATTTTCTGCGACACTTGGCGAGGAAAGGTTCAGGAGGGGTTATAAATGGGGCTAATCAGGAAGATGCAAAGCGCTTTTGTGGCTGTTTCCAAACATCTCAATGACCCATAATTAAACCATGTTGCCAGATTGTGGGTTCATTATCATCTTCCTGTCGAGAGCGCTCCGTGAGGAGCTCTCACTCTGGTCCACGGGGCAGAGCAAGGGGCTTCACGCCAAGCCGTTTGCAAAGGAGGAGGAGGAAGATGGTTCTTTCTTTGGGGTTGCCTGTCCCCCTTTCTGTTTCATTTCGGCTTCTGTGTATCTTAGATGACCATGTTGCTTATGGATGGATGGAATCGTCTGGTTGCAAAGGAATGATTCTGTAATTCTTCTTGCTATGTCCCCCACCTGGGAGGATAAGGATGTGCACAGTTGGGCAGCTCTTATAAGATCCTGCTCATTGCTTTCTACGAGGCCCGTGCTCCGTCTCTGAGCCGACAGGGGAATCCTCTCTTCTGCAGACACACATTTGAATTTGCAAAAAGAAAACAAAACTCAAATTTAAAGACACCTCTATCACTGTTTCCTGCCCCCAGTGAAAAGTGGCTAATTCCAGGCGATAGCACCTGTCAAACATCTTCTGAATGCAACAAAGTTCTTTCAGGAACAGCATCCTGATTAATCTACCCTTGGCATGCCAATTACTAACCCCGTTAAGAAGCACTACAGGAAAACGTTCAACTCAGTCCTTTCTGAGTTACCTTTCTTGTCTTAAAAATATCTTCCTATTAATGGATACAATATGGAGGATGCTAAAGAATCTAGAAAGAAGCTACCCTACCCGAGGGCCCCGCCACCTCTCCCCTGGGTACATACCCAAAGGAAATGAAATCGTCACCTCATGGACACACCCGTGCCCCGATGTTCAATGCAGTATTATTCATAAAAGCCAAGATGCAGGAAGAAACAACTTAAGTGCCTGTCAAAAAAATGGATGAATGGATGAAACATTGTGACCAATAATAGAATAGTATTCAGCCTTCAAAAAGGCTGCCATTTGTGACTATATTGATGAATCTGTAGGACGTGATGCTAAGAGAAATCTCACGCAATCACACCTACAAGTTGTACCTGGATAAAGAAATACTCCAAAGGGGTGTTGATTGCACAGCGTTTCATTGCAAAGGATTTTGAGACCCAAAGGAGGGAGCATGCTGTCCAGCGCTGGAGGCCACCCCCCCCCAGGTCCTGGAGAGTTCAGCATGTGTCCTGCCTGTCCCCAGTTGGGACCCCGATGCACACAAACCATCCATAGAAATGACGACTTGGGAATCTCCAGGCAGGTCAATGTCCGGCTAACGGGTCTCTGGTCTTTTATGTCTTCTGTGGTCTCCTTCGAGTGATAGGGTAACCTCACTGTGTGCCCCTGGAATGTGTCAATGGGACAAAGGACACTGCTATTCTGTGGCTTAGTGGGCACTTGTTGCTTTCCTTTGCATAGGGGCTGCTGTGGTGCTGTAATTCTGACTCTCTGACTCCCCCCACCCCCCCGTCCAATTCCTGTAAACTGAATGGATCTGATCCCAAAATGTTTTCTGTTGGGAAACCTAATTGATGGTATTAGGAGGTGTTGCCTTGCACGGAGCTGAGCTCACAAGGTGCAGCCTATGAATGGGACGAGGGTCCTCATAAAAGAGACCCAGAGAGCCCCCTGCCCTTCCACCAAGGAGGACCCAGCCTACAGAGCTACGAGCACTCACTGTCTGTTTCCACTACACCTAGATTTGAATGAATGAGTTGAAGCCTAGAATCCCGCGGGTGACTGCAGCGCACTGAATGTGTGTGGCATTTGTAAGTGGGTGTCACCTGCTGTGGGGCGTCTTCTTCACTTCCTGTGCCAGCCACACGTGAATACCCTGGCGGGCAGGGATCCCTGCAGACCCGAGTTCCAGGCTTTCGAACTGAATAGCGGGAATGGTGACTGTAGCAGGTGGGGTGAGGCTGGAGGAGGGGGCCCATATGGTAATTCTGTTTTTAATTTATTAAGGGACCGCCCGCCCCTCTGGTTTCAAAGGGGCTGGGCATTTGTACGTCCCCAGCAGCAGTGAGCAGGTGACTCCCCCCCCCCCCCAATCCTCTCCAATACTCTCTCTTTGTGATTTCTTTCTCTCTCTCTGTGGGATAACAGCCATTTTGACAGGTGTGACGTAATCTCTTGCTATGCTTTTGATTTGCCTTTCCCTGATGGTTAGTGATGGGGAGTACCTTTGGAGGGGACAAACCATATTTTAACCACAACAGACGAGATGAAGGTCTTCTGTGGTGTTTTGGCCAGTGCGTTCTGGAAGACTCCACTCTTCCAATTCTGTCTCGACCGAAGCTCTGTTCCTCCCCGTGAGATCCCCTATTTGCCGAAACGGTCTCCGGAGGTGGAGTAACATTGTGCTATTATTTCTAGCTCTGATCCTCCGATACCTCTAGCAAAGGAGATGAAAGTCGCACCAGAACTTGTTTCCTGAATGCATCTTGCTATTGTTTCCTAAGGCCAGGTGTAATGTTGGAAGCCACTGTAGATATGCAAGGAAAGACACATCTTTTTGTTCAACAGGAAAGGAACTAAGAGGACAGAACAAATAAAAGGAGAATGGATAGTTATAGAGGGTAGGGAAGAGGCTACAAGGGAGGAGGAGATGGTGACCAAGGAAGGAGAATTGACCCTGAAGTCGGTGGCGGCCCCGTGGCCCTTAGCTCATTATCGCTCTTAAGGCAGTCTTCAAGATCCTTATCTTCTCTGTACGCCTCCCCTCGGGATTCCGTCCCCTAACCAATGACTTCAAACCTGAGCATCCCTTAGGTCCTATGGGGATGTGGCCTTCATAGGGAATTTTTTTTTTTTTTTTTTTTGTCTTTAAACTTGAGTCTGTCATAGGAAAAGGCAGAGAGAAGGGAGCAGTTGCAAGCTCACCCGGTGGTCAACGTCAAAGTTTCAGTACGTCCTTACATGCGTCTTTCTCACAAAATCCTTCGATAGTTGGCTCTTACCAAATAAGGAGGTCATCAAACCTCACCTTCTCACCCTTTCCTCCATATCCTATCCCAATGACCCATCTGTCCACTCTTCTCCAAGACCAACAGCGTTCCAAATGTAGTGGTCTCCTCCCATCCCTGAGGGAATATGTTAAGATGTTCATGCTCCTGGCTGTTGAGGACCACTTTGTGGAAGAAACTCCTCTCCATGAAATTCAGTGGCTTTGTGTCAATCACCATCCACATCTTCGCCTTGAGAAAGGCACACTCTATTTATTATGCTTAGTAGTTAAGACCAAAATTGCATCAAGAGGATGCAGCATTGGTTGCCAGCATTGAGCTCCTTCAAGTGTACGTCAAGTGTGTTTGGAGGAGGAATGCACACTGTGGTCACTTACTATAATCAGCCCCAGTCCACTGAGCTTGAGAGGCATCACTCACGCTCAGAGACTAGAAAAGACTTCAGAAAAAAAGAAAATATTTGAAAAGGATTCAGTCTCCCAAAGCACAAGAACACTAAAGGCAGTGGAATTGCTTATGGGCATAACCAATGTTTGTTATTCACATTTACACATGTGCCTGCTTCTTTGGAGGGTGCCATTCCATTGAAACAATGCACTTTGCTCTTGGGTTTGCAGAAGGGAGAAAAAGAAATGTGCAGTTTATCATTAAGATAACTACTTGCATTAAAAGGCAACCCACTCATTTCACAAATATAGTTTTAACAATCAGATGCTTTATCAAGACTTCATGACATTGCATATCTTCTAGGGAGTATGATACTGTGACTAAATATTTGCATACTATAATTATGAACTGTTTTGCACAGAGTGGGTGAACTGCTAATCATCTTTTGCCTTCCAAGGAGGCCATGAAATATAAACACAAAACTCTGTGTTATAGATTCAGCTATTTAGTAGGAAAATTAAAAAAAAAAACCATCAGGAGTTCATTGTTTGGTGATATTTGTGAAAACATTGGAATGCTAACTTTTATGAAGCATTGATATACATTGCCCTTTAAAATAATTCTTTCAGGTGTGTTATGGTTTAGATATGAAGCATCCAATAAAGCTCAAATGTGAGCTCATACAAGAATGTTCAGAGATGAAATGATCAAGTCATGAGAGTCTTGACCTAATCAGTGGATTAATCCACTTGGATGGACTCACTGGGTGGTGACTGCAGGGTGGGGTGTGGCTGGAGGAGGGGGTCCCTGGGCTGTGCCTTTGGGGTCTCTTTCCTGTCCCTGGTGAGCAGAGCTCTCTCTGCTCCCTGGTGCCCTGTCCTGAGCTGCTCTCCTCCTCCAGGCCCTGTCGCCATCTTGTTCTGCCTCCCCTTGGGCCAGAGCCATGGAGTCAGCCAGCCATGGACTGAATCTCTGATACCAGGAGCCCCCAAATAAAGTTTTTTTCCTCAAAAATTATACTTGTCAGGTCTTTTGGTCACAGCAATAAAAAAAGCTGACTGAAACAAGATGTCATATGTGTACATGTGTATAATCTATGCTTATATCTAGATCTATGCTCTATTTATCTATCTGTGCCTATCTATACATAAACAAAGGAAGTTGTATGGATTGGCATATGCTGTTCTCTATATATATGCACACACATGTGGTAACACACACACAATTTATAATTTATATCCATAGTGTGCCAAAATTGCATGTCTTCACTTATTTAGAATTCAGTGATAAATTGTGTGATGAATAAAAGTTTTCATCTGTTATATTTCATAAACAGGAGCAAAGGAAGCAAAATACCACGTAGAGTTACCAAACCTGTTATACAGCTTCTTTGAAAGTGTCTGTATGCTTGTAAATTTTAATCTTGCAAATAGCCAAGATAAAGAATGCTCTAACCGTGGTCAGGAGTCCCCAAGATTGATATTAATAGCAGCTAAGCATCTGGCTTCTCATTTTCTACAATTCCCCTTTACAATTGCACAGCTGATACAAATTTCTACAGTCAGTACTCTTCATGATGAATATGATGAATTCTATATTTGCTGCTCATTATTCACACCACCCAGCCACATGCACAGTACATTAGAAGACTCCCTCCAGCCGGACGATGTCCCAATCTTTTCCAATTTGGGGGTGCATAGCGCCCTCCATTTTTCTGGGAGCTGGTTCAGAGTCAGGCAGAGCTGGGCTAGGAGTTGCATTTCATCTGTCACTTGCCATTGTAATCCTGAGCATTTGATTTCACCTCTCAGCCTCAGTTCTATCATCTGTTAAATGGGGGTGGAAACCACGTCCGCCATATTGGTTATTGGAAGTGTGTCTAGAATGGGTAGCTCTCGGCTGGCGGTTCACTACTCTCTGAAGGCTCTGTGTTGCTGATATTGTTGCCTTTGATATTATTGTCATGCTGCCTGTCTGAATCCTTTGCTTCCCACCACCGCTTTTGCTACTGAGGTTGAATTTGGCTGGGTCATTAGGAGGCGACAGAACCATTAATTTGAGAAATTCCCCAACTTCTGCACTGGGCTGAAAGGTATCTGCCCTCATGACAGATTCAGACACGTCTGTGCTACCCATCAACCAGAGCCCTCTTTTGGGTACCTGTCTTCCAGAGATGCAGTCTCAAAGTGCATCTCTGGTAACGAGAGCCCGTCGAGACAGGCAGAGCTGTACCCTGAAAATCAGGGAGCACGTTTATGTCAGCAGCTGAACACAAGGGATGTCACATACTCCTTTGTCCCTGCTTTTCACGCTGCCTGTTGAATTTCTCACTGTGTGCTGATAGATACTCACCGAGTTCACCCCCGTCCTTCCTTGTTAGAAAGTAATGGAGTCCGTTCCAGTTAGACTCGAGAAAAGCCATCAGATGATAGAATCGCAAACATCACGGGGCTGTAGACTGGGAAGGGGCCCTTTTGTTGTTGGATGGCAGAAATCAGGATGGAGTGACGTGTGCAAATGTGACCGGCTACCTGAACAGTAGGCACTGTGTCTGGACCCTTTGGTCTCTGAGCCTCCACTTTGTCCCGAGGCTGTGTGAGGTGGACCAACCGAGAGGAGGCAGAAAAGCAAGGTGCAGTCCACAGGAGAGTCTTCTTCTTGCAGAATCTAGTTAGGTGTCACTGAGCATATTTTAAAATACAAAGAGCCAGGTATCCGCTCGGGCTTGAATAGCCTATTAAAAGAGGTTTACGGAAGCAGAGACATCCGAACGCTTATCTTACAAAAATCACAAGTGATTTGATGAGGCATTGAAGTCGGTAGCGATGCCGGCTACAGATGGGTTTGTGCCAATTTTGCACGAGGCTACCTTTCTTTATCGATTTAAAAAGGACCTCTCTTAGAGGATCACACCTTGCAAGCCAAAACCCATGCATTCCGCAGGGCTCAGGCTGAACGAGTCTTGCATTTTCTTTTCCAAAAATGTGTGGCTTCTCGTGGATGTTCCCCACCCCCCGTCAGCCTCGTTCCCCAATAAGAAAACCGATCGGGAACATTTTCCCCGCCAAGGCGAAGTTTCCCGTTATGTAAGCGCAACGTTCATTTTTCTCTTAATGAACAAATTGAATAGAATTGCATCTCTAGTTATGAAAATGTTCCTTTGTCTCCCTTTTCATAATAATTGTGTTTTAGGAATAGCTGATTTCTCCAAAAAAAATGATTTTTTTTTCTTGGCTCTTATGCCAAATTAAGGGTGTTCAGAAAAAAATAATTTAATTTTTAAAGGGGGAAATCATGCAGGTTTTCTGTGAATGTGCTGTGCTCCTCATATGTTGGAATGGTATGCTTCCATTTAATTTCTAAGTACTTTTGCATCAACTGACTCTGTTCGTTTGAAACCTCTTTATAAACACCTTTTTTTCTAAGGCTTGCTTGTAGGGAAAAATTAATTTAAAATAGAAAAAGGTCATCTGGTGACTTTAGGTGGTGCTAATTTATATGCAGCGAGATTCTAAGTGGCTCTTAACAAACTTAAATTCCCACACCTTCTTCACGTGGGCTAGGTGATAACTCACGTCCTAGCCCTAATAATAGCCACGCCAGGCACGGTTGGGAAGTGTCCTTAGTGCTCTGCTGTGCCACGGACCTGAGCAAGACCATTCTGGGGTTCAGAGATGAGTGCAGACGTTAATATTATTAATGTGCTTTTATCCTTTGGGGGTTCAATTTCAGTAAAAAAAAATCTGCTCAGGAGCAAGGTCAAGGTCATCATCCTGGGCTCCCTCTGTATATCCCATGCATTTGGTTGTACCTCAAGTCTACCGATTGAACCTGTCCCTCTCTTGCCTGCCTCCAGTGGTACCAAGCTCCTGGTGGGATTATACCAACAAGGGTCGATGTCCCCTTGTTTTTTGGATTTTATTTAGAGACAGGTTTTCATTAAGTTGCGTAGGGCCTTGCTAAGTTGTAGAGGCTGGCCTCCGATTTGTGATCCTCCTGCCTCAACCTCCTGAGCCACTGGGATTACAGGTGGGCGTCACTGTGCCTGGCTTCCTAGGCTTGTGGTTCCAAGGCTAGCAAGCACAGGAGCATGCATTGAACCGTCTCTGCACATAGGACAGTTTCTCAGGCCACGGCTCGTGGGAGTAGGCCTTTGTGATGTAATGAATTCTAAGGATTTTATGTCGCCCCCACGTCTGTTTTGAATACAGGCTTAAATGTCTTGTGCAAGGAGCCTTGGGTGACTTTTCCCGCCATTTCTGTTTCCGTATTGTGCTCAAGTGGCTCACCTGACCAATGGCTTTTATTTCCTGATCCTGACTCTGCCCAGAATCTGTACATAAAAATCTTGGCACCTGTTCCTCCAGGGGCGCCATATTGAATTTACACCTTCCATTGGAAAGACCAGCCCCAGCCTGCAGGGAGCCAGGTGTTCCCCCAGGAGAGCAGGGAGAAACACCAAAAGCAAGGTCACAAACACCAAATTCCCTCTCCTGGTTATTTTTAGATCCATCATGCATTAGTAGAAGTCCTGGCCAGAGCAATTAGACAAGAAAAAGAAGAAAATGGGTATGTCCATTGGAAAGCAGGAAGTTAACGGATCCTTGTTTGTAAGAGAGAGCTTCTTTATATAGGACGCCCTCCAGAAGACTGTTGGACTAACAAACCAGTTCAGTCAAGTGGCAGGATAAAAAACCCAGCGCACAAATCTAGTGCTGGACGAATGACCCCCAATTGAGCTGGGGGTTCTCAGAACTGTTCTCTGCCTGCGAATCCCTGACTGGATGATCAGAGCGCTGTTGGATGGTTCTGTGTCCCACTCAACCCCAAGACTGCCCCACCATCTTCTTCCCGGGATGGTCGCCATATGCATTTATGGAATGGAAGTGGATCTGGTGGATCTGCTGGTGAATTGCTTTGGGTGGCAGAAAATAGATTAGGTCAACCAGCAAGTGACCTCTGTCTACCACTTTATCATCCTGGCAACCTTTTATTTGCGTTATCCTAACCGAGTGCCCTGTGGTCAAGGTGGCATCTCAGGATGATGGGGAGGAGAGGGATTCAGAAGGGGGTCGGAGCTCATGGATAAAACCCGCTAGCTGGTGACCCCAGGTGAATCCGTACCCGACTTTCAATTCTGGGCTCATTTTACTAGCTCCCGAAAAAACAGAAGCTGCCAAATTAAGGAGAGAGAGAGGAAAGAGCAAATAGCTAACAAGAACAAACTGAGTGTTTCATTTTATTTTTGCAGCTAGTGCAAAAAGAATTCTTGCTTCCTTTCTCAGCCCACTGTTAGCAGAGAGGAGTGCAACTGGGCTTTGGATCCTACAAGTTTCCCGAGTCTGTTTATTAGTGCCAACTGTTTTCTGGTGAAGTCTTGAGGGTTTTCTGTATACAAGACCACACCGCCTGTAAACAGGGGGAGTTGGATTCTTTCCTTTGATTCTTTTTCTTGAATCGCTCTGGCTACGACTTCCAATAATGCACTGTGTATCTCGAGATAATTACAAGAGAGGGTTTTGAATCTACTCATAATAAAGGAGTGATCAATGTTCGGGGGCATGGATATGCTCAGGGTCCTGGGGTTGATCATCACCCAATACATACGTGCATCAGAAGAGCGTGTTGTATCTCATAAATATTCACAAACAGGAGGTGCCAATCAAAAACATAAAATAAGTAATCATGGAAAAACTAACAAAACTGCATGCATGACTTATTTCCTTGCTTGCTTATCTTTCAAGGAAGGGAATCGAGGGAAATTGAGTTTGCATTTTTTTTATGGAAGTGGAAGATATTTCAAAGGGAGAGGGGACCAAAGGGTCATAAGAAGATGGAGAGCATTAGTAAAGCCTGGCTCCGCGGTACCCATGGGTGGCAGTAGGGATTCTCGGATTTGGGTTCAGACAGAGCCATGGTGGAGCGAGACGCTGGTACTCTTCCTGTGGTGCCCAGATGATGGAGATTTGGCCCCATGGATTTACCAGATAAAGAATGAATTCCCTGGAATCAGAGGACTGAAATGGAGAAGTCTTTGGATCGCTGGTTCAGGTACAGGATGATGTCCTCTGTTATAACCTCTTGCTTGCCGTGGTGCTGACGTTAGGAGAGGTGTTGTTTTGTTTTGGTGCTGGGGACATAATCCAGGGGCACTTTGACACTGAGCTACGTCCCCAGCCTTTTCATTTTGCTATTTTGAGACAGGGTCTTACTAAGCTGCTGAGGCTGGCCTCCATCTTGGTGATCCTCCTGCCTCAGCCTCCTGAGTTGCTGGGGTTAAATCACACCCAGGCGGCTGTTTAGACGGAAGCTTGCTCTGTTTGTATGGATGTTGCTGAACGTACTTGGAATTCTTTTTTTTTCTCCCCTCATGGATATGGGGATGAAGTCTGGGTTTACCAGAGGCAGCATAAGTTAAATAATGGATTGCAATGGAAAATGGTCTCTCAAGGGTAATTCTAGGGGTGGGATGGTGTCTTCCATGGAAGAACCTTTTGGTGGACTCATCATCTGTTGAGACCAGTCCCTTACAAACCCGTTCACAAGGTGGACCTCTCCTCGCTCTTTGTCAACAGGTGTGTGAGGAAGGAGCTACGATTCTGTTGGGACTTTCAACTCCAAGCTCAGTACTCATAGCCCCCCAGCTCAGGCAGCAAAAGATTTTACATTAAAGATGGATGTTTGAGTTGGCTTCTTCATTAATGTGACCAAAAGACCTGAGAAGGACTATTTAGAGGAGGAAATGTTTATTTGGGGCTCACGGTTCCAGAGGTTCAGACCACGGTTGGCCGACTCCATGGCTCTGGCCCAAGGGGAGCAGAACAAGATGGCGGCAGGGCCTGGAGGAGGAGAGCAGCTCAGGACAGGGCACCAGGGAGCAGAGAGAGCTCTGCTCACCAGGGACAGGACAGAGACCCCAAAGGCACAGCCCAGGGACCCCCTCCTCCAGCCACACCCCACCTGCCTGCAGTCACCACCCAGTGAGTCCATCCAAGTGGATTAATCCACTTTTTAGTTTACAGCTCCCATAGTCTTATTATTGCACCTCTGAACATTCTTGCATGGCCTCACACATGAGCTTTTTCATGTCTAAACCATAACAATGTCACAGGGGATGATAATTCTCACCTGGGGGACACAAGATCCTGGACCCACACCCTCGCCCATCTAAGCATCCTAATAGAACATGCTCCCTCCAACCCTGGCTCATCCATCCCCAGACGCCCATCCTGCAGAGGAGAAGAGACCCTGCCTGTCCCCTCCCGCAGCCTGCAGGACGACGGTAGCTCATTACCTTGCCGTCCACTTGGTATTGTGAGTGCTTTTTTGCTGAGTCTCGGTAAAACAATCGAGTCAATCTTCATTGACTCACAGGAGACCTGCCAAGGAAATTTGCTGGCGGCCTCACTCTGGAGGGTCGTGAATACTCAACGGGAAGGCAGAGCAAACATGGTCGGGGGGCGGGGGGAAATCCACTTAAAAAGTGCAAAGCCGGATGGACAAGGTCAGGCCCCGCCGAGTAGCCAAGGGAACTGAAGTGTTGACGGGGGGAGGACTGAGGAGGCCTGAGGGTATCCCATCCTGCTCAGCAGGTCACCCGCGCACCTCGCCGTGGCTCTGCTGGGTGCCCCCTCGCAGCCCCGTCCCGTCCTGAAGTCGGCCCTGTTCCCCCCTGGTTTGCTAAGGCGTCTCCTGCTCCCTCCTACTTCTCCGAGGGAGAGAGGGAGAGTTGGGAAGGTGCAGCCTCCAGGTTCCTCTTGTTCCTCAAGCTCACGCCGCCGTCTCCAGCCGCTCAGGGGCTTGCAGGTCCCTCCCCTGGTGAACACGGGGTCGGCGACACCTGTCTGTGGGCCCCAGAGAAGGGGTGCACGTGCGCCTGGGCCCCCACTGCTTCCCGAAACCCTGCCGATCGTTTATTCCTGCAAGGAATCCAACGCCCCAGGGGACATGTCCTGGGCGGACAGACTCAGAGGGATGGAGAGACGTTCTCTCTGCACACTGCTGACCCTCGCACTCGGAGCGCCGAAAGATGTCTGCGGGTTCTCCTCTTCTAAAACAGTGACCTAAACCGGAATCTGCAGTTGGTTTTAGAAAAGGAGCAACATTGCAGACTTGTCCTGGACTCAATGAGCAAACTCCGAACTCCTCCAACAGAGATGATGGGGCGTGGTCGGAGGCTCCGTTGGTGTTGGGTTGGGGAGATCTGCGGGCCTCGGGGATAGTTTTCTGAGCACAAAGTCCAGTTTGGGTCCAGGTTAGGAAGGAAAGATCTTGGCCGGCCGCTTGGAAGGAACTGCGTGTTTTGCAAATAAACACACTAGAAAGAGAATGAAGTTTATTCTTTCTCCTCCTCCTCCTCCTCCTCCTCCTCCTCCTCCTTCCCCCCCAGGGCCTTGTGCATGCGAGGCATGCACCCTACCAACTGACCTCTGTTCCCAGACCAAGAATGAAGTTGTTGAGTAGCAATTTCCTAGACCTAAGTGTCTTTGGAGCCTATGGCGTCTGGGGTGGCTGGGACGTACGTGTGGCCTCTTATAAATCTGCAGAAGGAGGACGGAGGGTCACAGAGAAGGAAGAGGGGACCCCCACCCCCACCCCACCCCATGCTACCAGCGTCTTCCAATTCTCTTTTGCAGGAAGATGAGGGTCCTTTTCCTCCTGCTGGTATTTCTGGGGGGAACCCAGAGCCACACAACGTCAAGGCCGAACATCGTCCTGTTGATGGCGGACGACCTTGGCATCGGAGACCCTGGGTGCTACGGGAACAAGACTCTCAGGTTTGCACGCCCAGCTCCTGGGTGGGCACGTGGCGCTGTTCACCGGCAACGGGCTCCCGTAGAGGTGGACGCGGAGGGACAGAGCTCAGACCGCAGGACAATGTGGAAGTCCCTTCAAGTGGGGCACCCCCGGGCGTGGCTTTATGTGCACACAGGGAGAAACGGGGAGCGTGGATCGTCCCTGAGTTTGGGCTTGACCTGGAAGACCTCAAAGCCACCACAGGAGTGAGCGTGCCCCCCTCCAGATGTTCTCTTGCTCTGCCGACGTCTCCCTGTCCCCCCTTTCGTCCCGTTCCGTGTCTTTTCTTGGGCATCCGGCTGGGTTCCAGGTGGTCCCGAGCCTGTGCCAGCTCATCGGAGCTTAGGGACCTTTATTGTCACTTCAAGACCCACCACCCGGCTCTCTGTCCATCTCCAACCCACCTGCACTCTCCTGGGCCACGTGGGCTGCAGGAACAGGACACCCCAGCCCGGGGGGGCTTATCAGCAAAACATGTCCTGCTCTCAGCCCTTGAGGCTGCAGCCCGAGGTCCAGGCGGGGCCGACCGGGGTCAGCTGAGGCTGCTTGCTTCCTGCTCCCAGAGGGTGCCTTCTCCTGGGTCCTCCGTGGTGGACGGGCAGGGGGCTCTCTGAGGCACCAACCCTATTCATGAGAATCTCCCCTCACAGATCCTACCTCCTAATACCATCACCTTGGGCTTAGGCTTCCACACAGGAGATTCAGGGCATCAATTGCATTCAGACCCTAGCCCTGGCCAAAAACCCACGAGGAGCAATGTCACATTTTACGGTGGTACAGCTTTTTAAAAACCAGGGATAACTCCAACAGTGGGGAGAACACAAGGTGGGGCAGATTCGGGGCACCCAGCTCACGGGTATTAACCAGCACCTCCTGGAGGAGGACATAGGGTTGGGAAGCCCTGTGCCTAGAACTGCCATCACTCGGGATGTCATGCAAGGGCCCTGTGGTCGCTGTGTGATAGGCGATGGGAGTTCCAGATTCCTTTTCTCTCGTGAACAGTGAATAAACCCTGCTCCCTGTGCAGAAGACCAGTATAACCTAAATTAAAAGAGAGGGCACCCAGCTCTAAAACTGGATGATTCTTCGAAAAATAATAAGAACAACTTGCTCATAAGACATCGCCAAGGGTACCTCACGTTACGCCTGAATCTTCTTAACTTTTAGGCATTTATTCACTTATTTTTTAGCTGTTCAGCTTGTCGGGTTATTGTGTTTATTCGTGGTTGACGGATAAAGAAAGCGAGGGACAGGAAATCAAGCAACTTGCTAAACTTCACACCACAAGTGACGGCATTGAACTTGTTGTTTTTGAAAGAGTCCTGCAAACTGGGTGCCGAGGCGCCCGCCTATAACCCCAGGGGCTCCCCAGGCTGATTCAGGAGGATCCCAACAGTCTGCTTGGCATTCAAGCCTTGCCCCCCTTCTGTCCCACGAGTCCACTCTTCCCGTCCCCCAAGGCCAGAGGGACCAGGAGCCCGGTGCCCTTGGAGGACATGAGTGGACCCACGTGGATCATGGTTTGGTTCCCATCTTGAGTTCCGTGCCCCCACTTGCTCCCCTCCCCTACGTCCCTGAGAGGGTTCCCCGTGTCCCAGAGGGACCAGGTCAGCTTGGCTGGCACGGTCCTCACCAATGGCGTGGTTCTTTCACCCCAGGACACCGAACATTGACCGGCTGGCCAGCGGGGGGGCCAAGCTGACCCAGCACCTGGCGGCGTCGCCCCTGTGCACCCCGAGCAGGGCGTCCTTCATGACGGGCCGGTACTCGGTGCGATCGGGTAGGTGACCATCATCCCGGGGGACGGCCAGCTCCAGGGTCACTCTGGTTCTTAAGGGCGTCTTCCGTTGGCCCCTCAGGAATGGCGTCGTGGAACAGAATTGGCGTGTACATCTTCACGGCTTCCTCTGGAGGGCTGCCCCCCAGTGAGGTCACCTTCGCCAAACTCCTGAAGAGCCAGGGCTACTCGACGGCGCTGATAGGTATGGAGTCCTCAGGAGGGTGCAGGGGGGCGTGGGCAGGGCTAGCCAGAGAGCAGGACAGGCTCGGGCAAGCTCAGGGCGACGTCACCCGCACAGGGCACATCGTTACATAGGGAGCCTCGGGGACGGTGTCACCCAGACAGAGCACATTTTACATGGGGGTGAAGGCACTCGGCTCAGGGCGAAACCATGATGAGCATGTCAGGCTAATTGTGTGTGAGTGTGTGTGTGTGTATCTTTATATGAGTTGGTGTATATGGATGGATGGATAGATGGATGAATAGATGGAAGGATGGATAGATGGATGGATAGATGGATGGATGGATGGATGGATGGATAGATGGATGGATGGATGGATGGATGGATGGATAGATGGATGGGTGGATGGATGGATAGATGGATGGATAGATGGATGAATAGATGGATGAATAGATGGATAGATGGAAGGGTGGATGGATGGATGGATGGATGGATGGATGGAAGGATGGATGGATGGATGGATGGATGGATGGATGGATGGATGGATGGATGGATGAATAGATGGATGGATGGATGGATGGATGGATGGGTGGATGGATGGATGAATAGATGGATGGATGGATGGATGGGTGGATGGATGGATAGATAGATGGATGGATAGATGGATGGATGATAGATGGATAGATGGATAATAGATGCATAGATGGATGGATGGATAGATACGGTGGACACACAGAGTAGATAGAGAATGGATGCATGGATAGATATAGTGTGCATAGAGCAGGTAGAAAATGGATTGATGAATAAAGGGATGGATGGACAGAGTACATGGGTAAAGTGGATAGAGAAATATAGAATGAACGATGGATAGACACATATATCTAGTGGATGGACAGAGGGGATACGTTGTAGATGGATGGATAGATAGAGTGGATCGATAGAGAGATAGAGAATTGCTGGGAGGATGGAAAGATAGACAGGTATGGTGGATGCATAGAATAGATAGAGGATGGATGGATGTATGGACAAACAGACACATACATATAAATAGTGCATGGATAAAAGATAGACAGATAGATGAGATGGATGGATTAGATAGATAGGGTAGAGTAGACAGGATGGATGGGTGGATGAATGGGTGGATGGATGGACGGATGGATGGATGGATGGATGGACAGATGGATGGATGGATGGATGGATGGATGGATGGATGGATGGATGGATGGATGGATGGGTAGATGAATGGGTGGATGGGTGGATGGATGCATGGATGGGTGGATGGATGGATGGGTGGGTGGATGGATGGGTGGATGGGTGGGTGGATGGATGGGTGGGTGGATGGATGGGTGGGTGGATGGGTGGGTGGATGGATGGGTGGGTGGATGGATGGGTGGATGGGTAGATGGATGAGTGCATGGGTGGATGGATGGGTGGGTGGTTGGATGGACAGATACAATAGTGCATAGATGATTGATAGATAGGTAGGGATGGGTTACATAGGATTGAGTAGTTAGAAAATAGATAGAGTGGATGGAAGAGGAGATAGAAAATGTGCGGATGGGTGGACGTACAGAAAGGTAATGCACACCTACAGTGGGTGGACAGAGTGGATAGACGGATGACGGACGGATAGAGTGAATGGGAGAAGTAGACTGGCGGGTGGGTAGATACTGATAAATGGATGGCCGGGCAGACGGAAGGAAGAATGGATAGAGGGGTGAAACGTGAATGGGCCAGTGATCAGTAGGTAGATGATGGATAATATGGCGGCCGAGAGAGTCATGGCAGATGATAGACAAACAGCTGGACATGCACAGAGGACGCTTACAAACCTACACGTACGCACCGTCCTATCATATTTTCAGTTCTGGGGGACGGTCCCATCCACCTGAGTGATGTCCCCTTGTGCTTACTGATCAGTTTTAAGCTGCTCACCTGATGAATCCCAGATGGTGTAGCCAGGCGCAGTAGGGCACAGCTGTGATCCCAGTGGCTCAGGAGGCTGAGGCAGGAGGATCGCAAGTTCAAAGCCAGCCTCAGCAACTTAGCGAGGCCCTAAGCCGCTCAGCACGACTCTGTCTCTAAATAAAATATAAAAAAGGCTGGGGATGGGGCTCAGTGGTTAAGTGCTCCTGGTACCAGAAAAAAAAAATCCCTATTATCTTTCTGCCTGCCCCACACCTCATTTGGTGACACGATTAATACTTTATAAAAACGTTTTGAAATGATTGCTGAGCCACTGGGTGTGACTTCCTCGTGCCCCTGGGGGTAGCTTTAGAGTCAGGGTTCATTTCCCCATTTAATACCCAAAGAACTCGATTTCTGGGTCCTCAGATTTGTTTTTAAGGCACGGTTTGCCCCCAGGTCTGGGGAGGACCCCGGAAGGTTCTGTGGCTGCTCTTTGGTTTCTCTGCTTGTGGGTCGTTCGCTGGTTTGAATCTCCAGGTCCCTTCTCCTCTGGGGGGGGATGCGTGGATCCGACACGCCCGGGACTCAAGTTGTCCCCGCCACTTGTCTTCTCAGGGAAGTGGCACCTCGGCATGAACTGTCACAACAAGACCGACTTCTGCCACCACCCCTTGCGTCACGGCTTCGACGAGTTCTTTGGGATCCCCACGACCAACCTCAGGGACTGCAAGCCGGGGGAGGGCACGGTCTTCGCCTCGGCCCACCGCTGGCTGGTGTTCGTCCCGCTGCAGGTCATCGGGCTGGCCGTGCTGACCCTGGGGGCGCTGCGCTGCCTGGGGCTGCTGCGGGTGCCCCCGGGCGTCTTCCTCGGCCTCCTGCTCCTGGTGGCCCTCGTGCTCCTCCTGTTCCTCTGCTGCCTGCACTTCTTCCGGCCGCTCAACTGCTTCCTGATGAGGAACTACGATGTCACGCAGCAGCCGCTGTCCTTCGACAACCTCACCCAGAGGCTCACGGCGGAGGCCACCAGCTTCATACGACGGTGGGTGTCCCCTGTGCGCCTGGGGATCCCCGGGGAGAGGAAGCCCTTGGCTTGATCCAAAAACGGAGGAAGGTTCTCTAGACCCATGTCCCGTCCACACCCAATGGGCTTCTCTGGCCGGGTCTCTGCAGGGGGGGACGCAGGACCCACAGGCTGTGCATTAAGGGGACTCCCCTCGGGAGGACCCCCTCGAGCAGGTGACCAAAGGCCCCGGGAGTCACCTCGGGGTCCACTGAGATGTGCACAATGACAGACGATGACCTTGGGGTCTAAACAGATGGAAAGGTCCAGAATATCTTAGGCTGATCCTCGAGCCAAGAATCTCCGTGAATTAACTGCGTGACGTGTGCAATGGTTTGGGGCCTGGGGGATCCCATTTGGTCCGTGGTCTTGGATATTTGGGACTTAATTGTGAAACACACTTTTAAAAAATTCTTCTAAATTTGTTGTAATTATATAAGACAGTAGAACGAACTTTGATACATCCCATATAATGGAGCATGACTTCTCCTTCTTCTGGTTGTACATGACGTAGAATCACACTGGTCATGGAGTCGTATATATGCACATGAGATAATAATGTTGGATTCATCTACTGTCCTTCCTACCCCATACCCCTTCCCTCACTTTCGCTCCCCTCTGCCTAATCCAGAATATCTTAATTCTTCCCTAGTGCAGCCCCCATTGTGAATTAACATCCACATATCAGAGAAAACAGTTGGCTTTTGTTTTTTGGGGAACTGGCTTATTTGACGTAGCATGATATTCTCCAGCCCCATCCATTCACCAGCAAATGCCATGATTTCATTCTTCTTCAAGGCTGAGTAATATTCCATTGTGTATATGTACCACATTTTCTTTTCTTTTTTTAAAAAGAGAGAGAGAGAGAGGAGAGAGAATTTTAATATTTTATTTTTTAGTTTTCGGCGGACACAACATCTTTGTTTGTATGTGGTGAAGAGGATCGAACCCGGGCTGCACGCATGCCAGGCGAGCACGCTACCGCTTGAGCCACATCCCCAGCCCCCACATTTTCTTTGTCCATTCACCTGTTGAAGGGCACCTAGGTCGGCTCCACAGCTTAGCTGTTGTGAATTGAGCTGCTATAAACATGGATGTGGCTGCATCCTTTAACGCAGCTCTGAGAGAGATGTGCTCGTGACTTGGTGGTCTTCTGTGGTCAGAGCGGGGTTTGTGGGCTCTGGAGATCCAGCCGGTGGAGGCTCAGTCCTTGGTCTGGCAGAGTAGAGGTGGTTGGCCCTTTAAGAGGCGGGGCCTACCAGGAGGTCATTATTTCAAGGGGGACATCACTCCCGGAAGGGATTGGTCGGCTGCAAATAGCTGGGCATCTTTCTATGAGTCTGCATTTCCCAGCAGTGTCTCAGAAATATCCATCTCTCGTGCAAGGACGGTCCCTAAGTGGCCCTTGGATTCTGTGGCCAATCCTTTATGAGACCAAGTTGTCTTTACAGAAGTGACTTAATCGCTTGATCGTGTGAATCTGGGGCATCATAGCAAGACATTGTCGTGGTCTCTCAGTGCAAGAGTTTGGAAGAGAATCAAAAATGTTTTCAATTATCATAACGATTCTGAAGCCTGACCCGATTATTGGGATTCTATTGAGATTTTCTGCAATTTTCTCCCAGAACCAGAGGTTTGAGAAGTTTCAACAACACCGTGCTTGGAGGTTACGGTTACTGAGTTATAATGAAAGGGATTTTTTTTCTCTGTCTCTTGGAAATAAATGGTTCTCGTGTACATGACTCTGATTCACACGGCTGGTATTAGGGAAAAAACTAGCATTTTTAGGCCGTGATGTTGTTGACAAAAAGATGCTTCTGACTTGCATGGTCTGAACATGCAAAGACTGAAAGCAACGAGGTAGAAATCACACTTGGATGAAATGGCCCTCTTGTGTTTTACCAGTTACCTGATTCAACAGAGATGTCAAGCAAGAGTCCCGAGAGATTTACCTCCAGATAGTGCCAAAGCGTCACAGCAAAAGTGGCTCGGCGCAGTGTTGACACGGCATCTTTTCCCCCAAAGATGTGAGACACAGGTGCCTTTGAATTCAAAATTGCCCAACTGAAGCCCGGCGCAGTGGCACACACCTGTCATCCAGCGGCTCCGGAGGCCGGGGCAGGAGGATCGTGAGTTCAAAGCCAGCCTCCGCCAAAGTGAGGCCCTAAGCAACTCAGGGAGACCCTGTCTCTAAATAAAATGCAAAATAGGGCTGGGGACGGGGCTCAGTGGGCGAGTGCCCCTGAGTTCAGTCCCTGGTACCAAAACAAAAACAAAAACAAAAAAATCACCCAATTGAAGCAGGAACCTTATTTAGATGTGTTCAAAGTTTTAAAAACATTTGTGTGTGTGTGTGTGTGTGTGTGTGTGTGTGTGTGCGCCTGGCTCCCAGCGCATCATACATCAGAGATGTCGTAAGAAGCTCTTATTTATAAACGTCACCGTGCATGCCGTGTTGCTGGAGGGATTTCTGTGCACGGCGAGCTGCAGATCGGGGAGCAGGAGTGACAGCCCTCGGGGCCAAGACGCTTCAGGGCTGTGTCATGCCCGTAAATGAGGTCGGCCGTGTCAAAGCCGGAACATGCCCCGGGATCCAAGGCACCTATTTCCGAGGCAGGAAAGTGATGGTTTGGCCTAGGAGCTGTCCCCTTCCCTCCTTTTCTCCCTGAGGGATGAATCGGGGTGGAGGGGGCTTCTGTTCTCAGAGGGCTGCACAATTAGATGAGGGGTGACCCCGGAGCCGGCTCCTCCTCCGTGCCCTCTAGTTAGCAGGAGGTCCACGTCACCGCTGCAGAGAGGAGGGAGCCGCAGGGTTAGAGAAGGGACCCAGCCCTCCTCGTGCGTCCCGAGTCCTGTCTCAAAGCTCTGGTCTGGGTGCCGTGCGCCGCGAATCCCACTCAGGTGCATGACCAGACGTGCAGGGACCAGCCCCTGGGGGGTGGCTGCCAGGTGTGCAATGAGGCACCGAGGACGTTCACATTGTCCTTGTGTGTGTCCTGCACACCCATGTCCTCTGCTCTCTCTCGGGCAGGTTTACTGACAGGCACAGTCAGCGTTAACGGGCAGGGAACTGAGGCGTTGCACGGGGCCCAGGGCCTTGGCTCCAAGCACAAAGGTCTGCACCCAATGCCTGAGTAACCAAGGGAAGAGACGGTAGCTGTGTCTTGTAACTGTGTCACCAAGTAGGCCTCGGTGCCCTTTTCTCAAAGTACCCATCACTATGAGGGTCTATCTTGCAAAAGAGAAATGATCTAATTTTTTTTTGTGTGTGTGACCAGGGATTGAACTCAGGGGCACTCAATCATGGAGCCCCATCCCCAGCCCTATTTTGTGTTTTATTTAGAGACAGGGTCTCCCTGAGTTGCTTAGGGCCTCCCTTTGGCTGAGGCTGGCTTTGAATTCATGATCCTCCTGCCTCAGCCTCCCCATCAGCTGGGATGACGGGCGTGCGCCACGGAGCCCGGCAAAAGATCTGTTCGTAAGGCAGCCAAGTGATGAGATGGGAGACCGAGTTCCAAGTTGGCCTCCCCGAGGGACAGGTGTTAGGAATATTTATGGGGTGAAGAAACAGGTTTGGGGAAAAGTGTGGGAGATAAGGGAATGGAGTATCCGGGGGTGCGTGATCAGACTTCATGGTTGTTCACGGACGGCATGCTCAACACATGGTACAGGTAGCACCCTGGGTCCAACCCCCAGGACTGCAAAAGGGAAAGCAAAATCATCTTGCTAAATTCACCATCACCCTGCCACAGGATAACCTTTAGAAGAGCCAGAGACTCCTGCATGACCAAGGGAAATGCCAACCCGCACACGGAAACCGGCACAGTTAAATAGCCCTTATCTGACCTGCTTTGACCATTAGCATTTGGGAACCCAGATTTTTTTTTTAAGATTGGTGGAGTGTAGCTTTCAGTCCCCTGATGTCCCAAAAAGCAGCTATTGGACCCCAGCGCAGGTCCAGCTGAAGAGCTGATGATTGCATCTGGTTTGAGATGGAGCAAACCCCGCGGCGTCCCTGAGAAACCACCTAGGCACCCGTAGCCTTTATGACCACACAATGAGAAAGGAGTGATAATGGGTGAATTTAGGTAGATCTTTGTCGTTGTCGTTGTTTTTGCGATGCTGGGGATTGAACCCAGAGGCACTCTACTATGACCTACACCCCTTGCCATTTTAAATTTTTTTTTATTTTGAGACAAGGTCTTGCTAAGTTACTGAGGCTGGCCTCCAACTTGTGATCCTCCGGCCTGAGCCTCCCGAATAGCTGGGATATCAGGCGTGTGCCACCGCACCTGGCTTAACTTGATGATTGTATTCACAAAGCAGTGTCTTCTTTAGTTCAAGTGAAGGTTGAATTTCTAAAAGGTGTCATCATGTGTGTGGGTGGAACAAGAATCACGTTTTAAGTCCTCTCGCCCCAAGGGAGACAAACCTCGGTTACTCTGCTTTGTGAAAAGCCAGCTTTGCCCTCTAAATTCACCTAAAAGGGGGGCCTTCTTGCTGAGGATAATCATGAACATTTCAGAAATTACTCTGACCCATTCCTAAAAAAAATACATGCATGCTCACCGTGAAGGATGAGCCCCCAAGAACAGGGCTGGCTTTGTACCACCCGCGTCATCGGTGTGGCTTAGGGGGACCCAACTGTCAGGTTCACAGATTCATGGGACGTTTGCTTTGCATAGTCTCTCCTCCAGGCCCTGTTGACATAAGTCCTAACGACTTATTAAACATAGATGTGCACACTTTGAGAGGCCGTTATTAAAGAGTCAGGTAGATGCTGATTCTTCTCAGTTGAGCTCAATCAAGGCTAACTCTGGTGCTTCCTAAATGGGTCCTTTAGCAAATCCCAAACTTGCAAATGACGTTTTTAACAGATGTGCTTCCCGTCTGCATCCCCCTAGAGTATTCCCCTAGAAGGAGAGAAGTTCCTCCTCCTCGCCTATTTTTTTATTTTTTTGTTACTAGGGATTGAACTCAGGGACACTCAACCCCTGAGCCCCATCCCCAGCTGAACTGAAGACAGTGTCCCCTTAGGGTCCAGTGGGGGGGGGGTTCATTGCAGGATCTGTCCCAGATCCAAAGTCCACGGACGCCCAGGTGCCTGACCTCAAATGGCCTGGTGCTGGTGTGTAAGCGACGCTCGTCTTCTTATGTATCTCAACCGTCTCCCCATGGCTTATGACACCTAGGGCCACGCCAACGCACACTTGTTAGTGTTATTGAGGGATTAATGACAAAGAACAAGATCTGTACATGCTCCGCACAGATACTCTTCTTCTTCTCCCCGAAGGCATGCATCTGGCCCGAGGTTGGTTGAATCTGTGGGTGCAGAGCCCCCGGATACAGCAGGCCTCCAGTGGACACTTATGGAAGGATGGTCTCCGTGCGCCATATTGGATCATGGAGGTGCATGGAATTCCTCGCTTACCGTGGCATAAGCGAGAACCGCTACCCTTTGCAGGAGTGGCCTCGTGACTCCAGAGAGTGGCCTTTGGTGCCCTCGGTTTCCTGGTTCCTACCCGACTGTGGTCAGCAGCTGTGGGGTGTGCAGAAGGAACCCCAGGTGACCCTGTGTGCATTGGCTTGGTGCTGTGCACTGTCGCGGGTTGGAACAGCGGGTAGAAAGACAAAGGCACAGCCTTCAGAGGAGGAATGTCCTCGAATCTGCAAGAAGCATCCTTAGTGTCAGAGGGAAATCACAACAAAACCAAGAAGTCCTCCATGCGTCAGCCTTCCTCCTGCCCGGACTCTCAAGTCCTGCCTCCCCCAGGACGTAAATCTTCCCATTCTGAGATGGAAATGGTCCCCCCGCCGAAGGAGGGCAGGCGTGGAGCCGCCCCAAGCTCTATCTTTCCCGCCCAGCGAGCAAGACAGCCGCCGTAAATTTCCCCCACCGTCGTTTACTGAAGTGGCTCAGTTAATCAAAACTCAGTTCAGCCGTTGTCGAGGGTCTCCCTCCCACCTGCTCACAGACGGGTGTCCAGTGCTCAAGGTCGTGGGCCTTCACAAAGGACGCTCCTTCCCCGTTGGCAAGAAGGGACCCGCCGATCATTTTGCAGAGAGAGGTGCAGCTGGAGGCCGCCAAGGCACGGCCAGCGCTCTTCTCAGAGGTCAGCTCAATGTCAACAAGAGGCGAGTCCACGTCAAGAAGCCCCGAGGCTCATTTGTCCCTTTCAGCCAACCCAGTTGCCAAGCCCCCGACCTCCGCCCGGTAACCTTTGCTCGGGGTCATGGCAGCAAAGGCCAGCGGTCAGCGGGCGAGGCTCGAAGGCGTTGTCGCCCATTCAAAGGAAGTCAGTTTAGCTGCTAACGAAGGGACACTTTTGCAAAGTCGTTCAGGTCCCCAGACGAAAGGAAAGGTCGGGATCCACTCAAGGAATGTTCTGTCTGATCTCAATATCGATGGTTAGCGGTTTATTTCTGGGACATACGTTCTGGAGCATAAGAGGGGCAAGACGGTGCCCCCCGGAGCTGGGTGGGTGCTGGGAGGGTGTGGCCAGACGCAGTGGGTAACTCAAGGTGCTGTCTTCACTGGGTACCAAGGTGTGTGAGAGTGTGTGTGTGCACGCACGTGCGTACAATGAGTGTGAGCATGGATAGATCGACAGGTAGACACGTAAGTAAATATGCATATAAATACGTCAAGATACGTATGTGAGTAGAGATAAACACACACACATATTTAATATATATATTACCCTCTCCAAAGTGAAGATGGCCCGCAAGATGAGTATTTCAAAGTGAATGCTTTTTCCGCGATGTCCGAGTTCATGTTAATTGCCATATAGAGAAGGAAGAGTAAAATAAATCAACCCAAACTGCATCTCTCCCTGATCACACCGTACCTGCAGCACCTCTATGTCCACATGTCATGCCACCAAAATGCCTGGAAGAACAACTTACAGGAGGAAAGATGTCCTTTGCCTCACCATTTCAGAGAAATTGATCCATTGTTGGCTGGTTTCGTTGCTCTAGGTCCAAGGGGAGGCAGAACAAGATGGCGGCAGGGCCTGGAGGAGGAGAGCAGCTCAGGACAGGGCACCAGGGAGCAGAGAGACAGAGAGAGAGGCAAGAGGGAGTCAGGGACACACACGGTCCCCAAGGCCTCCCCTGTCTCCGGCATGCCCCAAGGCCCAGTAGTAGTCCATTCATGTTATTAATCCACCAAGTGGATTAATCCACTGATGACGTCATAGCCCTGGTGATCCAATTGTACCACCTCTGAACAGTGCTGCGGAGCCGAGATTTGGGGGGGACCCTGCCGATGCAAACCAGAACAGGGCTCAGGTCTCAACGACGTCATCCTTCTTGTTGCCGTGGAGGGTCACAGTGGGCTGCTTCCCGGGGACCCTGCAGAGAGTGGCCTGTCCTCCGATGGAAGGGCCCAACATCAGGCAATGACACTGTGGACGTCTGTGCGTTTCCAAATGGCGTCCCTGAATGCTAAGCTGGTCCTAATCAGAATGGAGGGGGATGTCCTCTATGGTCCCTGACTCTCTTTCTCTCTCTCTCTCTCTCTCTCTCTCTCTCTCGCTCTCTTGCTCTCGCAGGCACGCCGAGACGCCATTCCTGCTCTTCTTGTCCTTCGTCCACGTGCACACGGCCCACTTCTCCTCCAGAGAGTTCGCCAGAAAGAGTCGGCACGGCCCTTACGGGGATGGCGTGGAGGAGATGGACTGGAGCGTGGGTACGTGCGCCTCCGCGGCCGCCTCCCTCTTCTCCTTTGTCAATTTCTCCCTGTCACCCGGACGCCATGGGTGACCAGGCATTTGTACTTCTTTTCAAAAAAAGAAGCCAGGAAGACTGTCTCGTTGAGACTTAGATTAAAAATGCATGCCTCAAACTGGGTTCAGTGGCGCACACCTGGAATCCCAGCAGCTCGGGAGGCCGAGGCAGGAGGATCGTGAGTTCAAAGCCAGCCTCAGCAACTTAACGAGGCCCTGAAAACTTCAGTGAGGCTCTGTCTCTAAATAAAACATGAAAAGGGCCGGGGATGTGGCTCCGTGGGTAAGCACCCCTGGACTCAACACCCAGTACCCAAAATAACGTATGTCCTCCAGGCCCATAAAGGATCCTAACTGTACCGTCGTCATCTTGCTCACCTGAGCAATCTTGATTTGTTCCATTGGGATTAGGGAAGGCCACGGTATGTGGATTTTGCAGAGGAATACGCGATCACGGGGCGCGGGATTCTGTCTTGCATCCCAGTCGTCTCTGGCAACCACACCCACGCTCCAGTGTCCTCTATTTTTCCTGCCTCCCTTGATGAACTTGGGCGATGTCTAAAATCCCCGAGTCTTCTGTTTGTCCACTCTGAAGAATTCGGAGTAGGCAGGTGGTAGCTTTCTCCTCCAGCCGAGAGAACAGATGATTCAGCAAAAGAACAGGGGCGAGCAGCAATGATACATGCTCAGCTGGGAAAAGATGGTTGTGCATAAAGAACAGGATGACTCCACAAAAGAACAGGAGTGGCACCAATGGTAAGTTGGGGAAAAAAAAATAGGAAATGAGGACATTATCTCCGTGGAGCTTTTGTCTTACTCACAGGGTTGCTCTACTACTAGGTTTCATTTTTTTCTTCTTCTTCTCCGGATGATTTGGAGAGTGTTTTTCCCTCTGAGATCTGTTGCAGGCTCTGATGGAAGAGGTAATTGGGTTTTCTCTTGTTTGAACAAAAGATAAATTTCTCTGTGTGTCCCGTTCATCTGGGTGTTTTGAGAGCACGTTTAGGTTTGTCAGAAGGGCCTTTCTTCCTCACTCACGAGACTCCTGCAGATTCTGAGATATTCTGCCATAAAGCACGGGGAAGGCGGTTTCTTAAAAAGAAATATTTTTTTTCTGGGCAGAGGAAAGCTGACGCAGGATCGGTGAGCTACCGAGGACCCAGGGGAGCAGCTCGCGGGGATTTGTGTTGTTTTTGAAATCATCCTACCTACGTGTCTTATTGAAACATGCTAAAAAGGAAGGTTTAGACAATCGTCTTTTTTTTTTATTTGTTCTAATTAGGGACACAGGACAGTGGACTGCACTTGGACACGTCCTACATAGATGGAGTGTCACTTCTCCTCCTTCTGGTTGGACATGGTGTAGCATCACCCTGGTCCTGTGGTCACACATGCACACAGGGTCATAATGTCCCATTCATTCCCCTGTCCTGCCTACCCCATACCCTCCCTCCCTTCACTCCCCTCTGCCTGATCCGAAGCACCTCAGTTCTTCCCTAGACCCTCCCCGTTATTGGGAATTAGCGTCCGCAGATCAGAGAACACAGTGTCAGCCTTTGATGTTTTGGGGACTGGTTTAGGTCACTTTGCGTGTTAGTTAGTTTCCAGTTCCATCCGTTTACCTGGAGGTGAAAGTCCATCAGGTTTTATTGCAAAAAATGTGAGGGTGCTGCAGCGGCGACCTTCTCCCCCCGGGGTCTCGCGGACCTGGAAGGCGCGTGCATAACCAAGAAGTCTCATTATGTCATTGTCCCCGGGGTCAGTTCCTCCCTGGGACCTGGACTTGGTTGCTGTGTTCTTAGCTGCGTGTGTGGTTGTCGTATCCGGAGAAAGGCTGGCCGCACGGATAGAGCCCAGGGGTTTGGAAAGGGGCCTCGTGGTAGGACCCTACAGGGGAGACCAGCCTCCCGGGTGGCAGGTACCTCTGTGCACATTCCAGGGGTGCTCCACAGCTGTGTGTGGAGTCACGGTGACTGCCTGGGGACAGCCTGCCCTGCGCCTGGCCCTGGATTCTGCACACATGTCCTTCCCTTTGGGCTGCTGGGGCCCCATGTCACGTTCTCATTACTCGGGTTCCTCGGGTAAGGCAGGGGGGACTTGCAAAAGGTGAGGTGCACAGCCTCAGGTGACAGAATTCCTGATGCATCCTCCATGTTCACAGGCCGGTGTCCCCTCCTGAGCCAGAAGCCCACACCCCCCTCTGCCCCTTCTGTCCACATCATAATAAAGACCGGGTCGTGGCTGGGCACGGTCAGCACAGAGTCTCAAGGAAAGGACTCCTTCCTTCATTAATCACGATTACGCGCTGCCACCTGGGTGCCTGGGCGTTGTGTGCAGGAGGGGACCACAGCGACGAGAAGCCGTTGGCCCCCCACAGAGATTGAAGAACCCTCCGGGACGTGGCGCAATGAGAACTCAGGGTGCAAAGACAGGAATGGCCCAAGCATGGCCCCAGGGCCTCCAGCAGGGCTGGCAGGCACAGGAGATGGGTGCAGCTGGCCACCCCCTGCAGCCGTGGAACCTGTGGCTTGGCCCCTGTTGGTGGTCATGTCTCAGGGTTGCTTTCCTTTGATTGCAACATCCTCTCTGCTCTGCTGAGGGCTGGGCAGTGCTACGTGCAGAGGCTCGGCACAGAAGAAAAGAAGGGGTGCATCCATGACGATGCTCTGGGGAGACGGGGCTCGCTCTCAGTGCCTCTGGACTGCCCCTGACGCGTAGTCACACATGCACAGCAGACATGGCCATGCGTCCACCCCTCTGCAGGGGTGCAGAGTAAATCAGACGTTCTCCTTCATAAGAGCGCAGGATGGAGTCCGGGAATTATAAGAAATCTCTGTTTATGGAAAGCAGAGCTATGGTCTGAGTCCCTCCGATATACGGAATGATTTTATCCAGAGTTTGGCCACTGGACGGGGTGCTGCTGGTTTGCCCATTTTCAAATGCGGCCCTTCTAGGAGGATTGGAATAAAATAGTTATGGGAACTTAGGGTGCAGGGTGCAGCAAATAACCACCCCCCCCCCAGTTTATAGGTGCATTTATGGGTGCAAAATTGCCCTGGGTTAGGTTGCATGGGGAAAAGCGCTTTTTAGAATTTTATACACCAGGTGCATACTAGGTACTCCATAAGTAACTTTTAAAAGTGAGATCCCGCTGGGCGTGGTGGCATATGCCTGTCATCCCAAGCGGCTCAGGAGGCTGAGGCAGGAGGATCACAAGTTCAAAGCCAGCCTCAGCCACTTAGCAAGGCCCTAAGCAACTCACCGAGACCCTGTCTCTAAATTCAAAAATAAAAAGGGCTGGGGATGGGGCTCAGTGACAAAGTGCCCCTGAGTTCGATCTCTAGTACCAAAAATTAAGGTGAAATTCTAGAGGACAGGTGCCTGATGCTTGCAAAGCCCCGTCCAGAGATTGCTAAGAGCATGGTCCTCAATGAGGCTGGGTGTCTTTCCCCCGTCTACGTAGATGACGGCCCGACCACGGGCTTAGATAAGACACCCTGCCAAAATGTTGAAGGCCACTGAGCACCCCATCACCCACAGTTTGTCTCCATCTAGATCTAGGATAAAAGCTGGGACGTCAACCTTCTTCTTTCGCCTTCTTGCAAACCGCGAGGCCTCCACAAAGCCCGCGTTCTCTTGGTCAACCTTCTGTTCAGCTCGGAAGGTGGCCCGGACCTCAGGGCTGTGTGTCTCAATAAGTAACTTGCAATTCAGTGTGTGACCTTTCCGTCTTGAGTAAAGTTACAGAAAAGTGGAGACAGATGGAATTCGGGGGGGCAGAGAAGTTCAAGGAGGGAGGATCTACTCGAGATGCATCAGAAAGGGGTAAATAAAGGGACAGATTGAATGCAGCCTGTATCGATTTTAGAAGGGTTGTGCATGATATTGGGGAAGCCGTGGCCGATTGAAGACAAACGGGTGAATTTGCAAGAAGGCGTAACCTATCAGGCTGTGTCTGACGTCAGGCTTTGCTTGCAGATGAGGATTTCGGTGTCAGTATCAGCAATGTGCCTGAATCTGTTTTCTGTTGCTATGAATGAAAGCCACAGACTGATTTATAAAGGATGAAGGTTTGCTAGGCACACGCCTGTCATCCCAGCAGCTCAGGAGGCTGAGGCTGGAGGGACCACAGGTTGGAGGCCAGCCTCAGCAACATGGAGAGGGTGGGAGGGAAAGAGGGCCGATGGGAGCCGGTGCCTTGGCTGGCCATGGAAGAGAGACTCCAAAAGACCTTGCAAGGGGCGGTCCTGGTTCCCTGGATCTGTCGGATGATGGGGGGGAGGCAAGTTCTTTGTCTCGAGGAGATGGAAGATTCACAGGGAGCCTCCACTTGACAGTGAACCCCCAGCTCAGCCGTGCCCGGCCGTGCTGGGGTTGTTAGGACTGAGTAAATGCAGTCACTTTCAGGGCAAGATTGACGGCTGGGCGGGGAGAGGGCAGGCGCGATGGTGACCATGATAGCGAGGGAGATAGGCACATCATGCACCCCGTGTTCATCCACAGAGCCTCTTCCGCGGTAGTGGGCACGATGCGGAGTGAATTCTTAAATGTGCTGCCAATTTTCATTTCATTTAAACGTGGGCTTTGCGTCATTCCGGTAAAAATCGATCCATAAATCCACACGCCATCAGCTGCAGGGTAGACTGATGATAGAGCGGGAAGCCCAGAGGAGAATATGGTGGAAATGTGAAGGTGACGTTTCAAGGCAGACAGCCAAGAATAGATGACATATTGAATAAGCTTTTGCTGGAGGGGAATAAGCCTGCCATGTCTGGCACTGTGCTAACGGTTTCCGTGCACTTAAAGATGGTGGTGAGGATGATGGTGGTGGTGATAGTGATGACAGAGATGATGGTGCTGCTGTTGATGGTGGTGGGGATGATGGGGATGGTGTTGACGATGATGATGGTGCTGGTGTTGATAATGATGATGATGATAATGGTGTTGATGGAGATGATGGTGGTAGTGATGATGACCATGGTGATTTTGATGGTGGTGGTGATGGTGATGGTGATGGTGATGGTGGGGATGTTGTTCATAATGATGGTGGCACTAGTGTTGATGGAGATGATGGTAGTGATGATGGTCATGGTGGTATGGATGGTTTTGGTGGTGGTGATGGTAGTGATGATGATCATGGTGATTTTGATGGTTTCATGATGATGGTGGTGCTAGTATTGATGGAGATGATGGTAGTGATAATGGTCATGGTGGTATTGATGGTGATGGTGGTGGTGATGGTGATGGTGATGGTGATGGTGGTGGTGGTGAGATGGTGGTGGTAATGGTGGTGGTGGTGATGGTAGTGATGGTGATGGTGATGATGGTGGTGGTGGTGATGGTTATGGTGATGGTGGTGGTGATGGTGATGGTGGTGGTAGTGGTGGTGGTGATGGTGGTGGTGGTGATGGTGATGGTGATAATGATGGTGGGGATGATTTCATAATGATGGTGGTACTAGTGTTGATGGAGATGATGGTAGTGATGATGGTCATGGTGGTGGTGATAGTGATGGTGATGATGATGGTGATGGTGGTGGTGGTGGTGGTGATGGTGATGGTGGTGGTGGTTGTGGTGATGGTGGTGATAATGATGTTGATGGTGGTGGTGATAGTGATGGTGATGGTGATGGTGATGGTGGTGGTGGTGGTGGTTGTGGTAGATATGGTGGTGGTGGTTGTGGTAGATATGGTGGTGGTGATGATGGTGGTGATGACAATGATGGTGATGGTGGTGATGGTCATGTTGATGCTGATGGTGGTGGTGATGGTGATGGTGGTGGTGGTGATAGTGATGGTGATGGTGATGGTGGAGGTGGTGATGATGGTGATGGTGGTGGTGGTGGTGGTTGTGGTAGATATGGTGGTGGTGATGATGGTGGTGATGACAATGATGGTGGTAGTGATGATGGTCATGGTCATGTTGATGCTGATGGTGGTGGTGATGGTGATGGTGATGATGGTGATGGTGATGGTGATGGCGGTGATGATGGTGGTGAAGAAAACATTGACAATAAATAAAGATGATGAGGAGGAAAATGGTCGAGGGGAGAGATAAGGGATACAGTCGTGATGCTTAAGATCAGAGACGTTAGTTTTATAGTGAACTGGCATCTAGAAGACCATGAACCTTACCCCAAACATGAAAACAGCGTCTGGTGGTGTGCTGGGCTTCTCCCCGGCCCTGCCCGTCCTCTGGGCTCTGCGTCTCTTCCTCGTTGATCCTAGGAAACCTTTCCTGCCGATTGAGTTTGGTCGGTGAGACTAACGCAGAAAACATATCGGGGCGTATTTACCTGATTAACGGTTGAGTTAGTCTTTTTGTGCATAAAAACCACGGAATAGATAAATCAAAGCGAAAAATCAATAGACGTAGGCACATGAAGTTGAAAATTTCTTGACGTCAGGAGAAAGGATCAGTAATAATCTAGTTGAAAAAAAAAAGACAAAAATACGTGTTACATTAATCTAAAATACAAAGTCCCCAAGATTCCGAAAGAATTCCTACAAAACAAATGGTAAAAAACCGAGTATCCTGAAGATGCATGGGTCGTACCCATTTTTTTTTAATCAGTTCACAGTATATTTTCTAGCTTTCCATATTGTGGATTCTAGGGGAAAAAAATGCTCAAATGATAAATGAAAAAGAGCAACATTTTTTTTTTTTTAAATCACATATGCCCTGTAACAATGGTTCCTAAAGAGATCGGAAATTTTTCTTGTATTTTTTTAAAGACTAATTAAACGACAAAGAGAAACAGAACAGGTCAGTCCCGCGGACCTTTCCGGAATTTTCCGTTCCTTCCACCTCGCGTCCTTCTTTCGGCCGACGAGGTGCACTTTAAATATGCAGCCAACACCGTTTGCTTCTGAGTCCCCAGGCATCCGTGACACGATTATTAAACCTCAGCTCAAGCCACACGTTGGACGGCTTCATTGGCACGGTGGTGCTCGGGTGTACCACAAAGTCCCCTTTTGGGATCACGAAAAGGCTCTGTGTGTGAGTGTGTGTGTGTGAGTGTGTGTGTGTGTGTGGTCCAAGTTGTTTTCTTACACAGTCTTATCCAGTCTCTCCTTGATCACACTTGCAAAAGACAAGTTTATAAAAGGTCCTTAGGTCAGTAACTTTAATGGGCGTTAATTCCCCTGCACGCGCACTGGCTTAGTTGTGGATTCCTTGAAATATGGCCCCCAGTCCCGTCATTGCAAACCCCTATTTCGTAGGTAAGTGTGGTATTGACCGTCCCTTCCCGGAGCTTTTGGAGAGGGGCTGGTCTTAAACCACTCTTGTCTCACAAGCAGGTTTTTCCATGCCAGCAGGCGTAGACGGGAGGGACGTGCCATCATCCCATCAGAGAACACCGTTGACGTGAACTTAAGATGCACCGCGAAGCCTTGAAATTTGAGGTAGACAGACGTCCAGGAAGGGAGGAAGCCCCATATCGTAGGGCAATTGCTAGTACCTGCCCGGCTCTGCATGACGCTCTCTCCACAATTGCCAAATGTGCTCATGAGACCCCGTATAGAAGCCCACTTACTTGCTGGGCTGCAGAATGACCCAGTGAGCAACGGGACACGAGTCGTTATGTGTTATTGCCTGAAGAGGTATTACCAACACTACGTAGAAATAGTTAAGATCCTCTGGGGACAGTGGCACACGCCTGCGGTCCCAGCTGCTCGGGAGGCTGAGAAAGGAGGATGGCTAGTTCCAAGCCAGCCTCTGCCAAAGTGAGGCTCTAAGCAACTTAGTGAGACCCTGTCTCTAAATAAAATACAAAATAGGGCTGGGGACGGGGCTCAGTGGGCGAGTGCCCCTGAGTTCAATCCCCAGTACCCACCTACCCCCACCCCCCCAAATTAAGACCTGACATCTGTTTTTAACAACATTTAACATCACCTCTGCGTGATGCTTTACCGTCGTCGTCTGTTTTTTTTCACTCAAAGATATATTTGAGCACTTTTCGTTTCAATGTTTTGAGTTTCCCTCTTAGACTACAATTTATTTAAGCATCCCTACATGAGGAACATCAGCAGATTCCTATTTCCAGCAGAGCTGTAGTGAATATTCTATTCTGTAAAGCTGAGTGAACTTGTGGGAACTATTTGGAAATGAAAAGTCAGCCAAATTAAAATGCTGTATCAGAAAGCATATTAAAAATTCTAATTTTATATTTCAATCTTGCCTAAAATGGGATATCCTTTTTCCCCCACTGTGACAATACAGTACTCACTGCTAATCTATGATAAATGCTAATTCGTCCATCCTCCCACAACCCTAGATATTATCAATCTATTTTATTTGTCAGGTGACAGCCACAATTTCATCGTTTAAATTTTCCTTTCCTCTTGCACACAGAGCTGAGGTGCTGTATGTTTTAGTGCATGATTTCATTTCTTCTTCTGAGAATTCTCTATTCATCTTCATTGAGCGTTTTTTATTGGATCATAGTTTTTTTTTATTATTATTGACTTGTATGGGCTATTTACATATTAAGGACATTACTATTTTATTTGTATGTCACAAATATTCTGCCTCATTCTTTTGTCTTTTCGTGGTACTTATAGACACATGGGCATGATCAATGTCCTTGGTCAAGCCTCAGCATGCCTTCATGATGGGTAGAGTTTAATGGGGCTGACATACAGGGGGACCAGCCAGACAGATGTGGCCAGGTTCCTTATCTTGCTGGGTCTGCATTTCCTTATCTGTAAAGTAAGTCTGTGACCTCGTGTCTCTTGCTGGGTAAGGTGTTGAGAAATGCCAGGGAGAATCTGAGCACCTACGATTGTTCACAGGACTTTCACTTCCTCCCAGCTTTCAAGGATTCTGTCCTTCTCTTCCTCTAAGTGTGTGTGTGTGTGTGTGTGTGTGTGTGTGTGTGTGTGTGTTTAATGTTTTGGAGTGAATGGGACCCGAACGGCTATAGGTACCTTGGAGCCCAACTTCACGTGTCTGAGTCTTGGGACCTTCTTTGTAACCATGAGATGGAGTAGGGTCTGAAATAGTTTGGGGGCAAGACTCTTCACCTATGGTCCAAAAGAGCCACTTCCCCAAGCTTATTGGAGTGGGAATTGGGGGGATTGCTCACAGGGTCTGCTGGGAGCCAGGAATCTGGGTCCTCGGGCAATTTCTGGGCTCCCCCTCTTGGAGAGCAACTTTCAATATGGCAGCAGGAGCCCCAGTGTGAACCACCAATGACCTTTTTTGAGGGAGTACCAGGGATTGAACTCAGGGGCACTCGACCACTGAGCCCCATCCCAGCCCTATTTTGTATTTTATTTAGAGACAGGGTCTCCCTGAGTTGCTTACGGCCTCCCTCTGGCTGAGGCTGGCTTTGACCTCGCCATCCTCCTGCCTCAGCCTCCCGAGCCGCTGGGATGACAGGTGTGTGCCACCCAACAATGACTTTCAAAGCTCTTCCCTTAACTTGGGGATATCATCCTTGGGAAAGCAAAGCGTCTTTACAACAGGATTCTATAAAGTCATTTATATCTCCTGCCAACAAGTAGAGAAAACATCGAGGCAGGTTATCAAGTAGCACATAGCACCGTAAAAGCTATGTCTATCAATACAGAATGGATCTCGTTCATTGAGTATCCATGACGCCACTGAGGCACAAAATTAAAACATTGCGAGCCTCTGCTGTTTCCGGAATTACCCGGGGGGCTCACCGTATTCACGCAAGATTGCATTTATTTAAGGTCACCAGCAGCAGGTGCGTCCCCCCCTCCCCCGTAACTTAGTGGAATTTAGGTGGCTGCACATCGATGACTTAACTTGGTTTTGGGAGACAAAGGCATGTTGCGGCGTGGAGATGTAGATACATGTCCGTGCTATAAAACCCATGCGACAAAACACACCCGTGTGCATGTGGATTTGCATGATCTTCAGGCACCAAAATGCAAGCAATACAAGCCACAGATGCCTCCCCCTTGCAGTTCAGCACCCTTTGTATTATATATATATATAATATATATATAAGATATATGACTATATATAATATATGACTATATATCTTTATATTTGTGCATGCATATAGAATATATATACATGCATATACATATACATATAATTTTTTTGTCTCTCTGTCTTCATTTTCTATTGCAACGTCTAGTAAATGTGCATTTATGGCAAAATACCAAAATACCTTCCCTGGAGGAGGAGAATTTGCAACCTAGAGATTTAAAGAGCACCTAGTTGGGGCGTCAGAAAGACGGTTGTAAGTCACGGTGGCACAACGCCGGCAGGGCCGCTGAACCAGATAAACTTTGGGCTGTAAACCTTCGTTGGAAATTCCTTGTGTAGCCTATTGATTCTGGTCCCCTCGATTAATTCAGCTGACCAATTATTAACCTCTCGCCCACTCTGTAACAGCGTTACCAATTTTCAACAGCCAAGGCCTAATGTCCTGTTCTGAAGCCTGGGACTCATGCTATTTTACCCCAAAGGGCCATCGCGAGTTAAAATAAATAAGCATCGAGGCTCCTTTGGTAAAACATTCCCATCAGCAAAGTACCAGGAATGAATCGTCAAGGAATTAAGTTGCCTGATGAATTTACGTTGACGATCCCAGTGGCCGAAGCAGCCAGCAGCTCAACCACAACAAGAAACATTTATTGGCAAATAAGAGCCCAAATGTAAAAGCCCTGGTAGGTTCTAGCCAGGTATTTAAACATTTCTCATGGATCACTTTTTTGGGGGGTACCAGGAATTTGAACTCAGGGCACCTGAACACTGAGCCCCATCCCCAGCCCTATTTTGCATTTTATTGAGTGACAGGGTCTCCCTGAGGTGCTTAGGGCCTCCCTTTGGTTGAGGCTGGCTTTGACCTCACGATCCTCCTGCCTCAGCCTCCCGAGCCGCTGGGATGACAGGCGTGTGACACTGTGCCTGGCCACATGGATTACTTTAATCCACAAAGTGCTGCTGTAAGATATTTTACAGCAGCCCCTACACAGCCCTGCTTTCAGCAGCTTGAAATGACTTGAGGGCTGTTGGACTTCATGGAGACAGCGGACCTGGCTGGGGGTGAAGCCTCAGCTCTTTAGCTGCTGCAGGTTGTCTGTAAAACCAGCCGGTGTGAACTGGTGGCATCCACCGGTTTTCTTTCAGCCTCGGGTTTTTGCGTTTGCTTTGCATATTACAAATGCATTAACCCGAAAAGGGCACCTAGGCCCACAGTTCTAGGAGGGTGGCAGAAGACAGTAGAAATTTCACATGGGGAGGTCCTGGGAGACTTGGCTTCATGCTTTTTCTGGAACCACCAAATCCTTCCTTAGTAGCCCATTTAATTTGCTTGGTGACTATTTCAACAAAAGACACATGGGGGGCCAGGAGCTTGGGTTCGAACTATAGTTAGTAGACTCCATGGCTCTGGGCCAAGGGGAGGCAGAACAAGATGGCGGCAGGGCCTGGAGGAGGAGAGCAGCTCAGGACAGGGCACCAGGGAGCAGAGAGAGCTCTACTCACCAGGGACAGGAGAGAGACCCCAAAGGCACAGCCCAGGGACCCCCTCCTCCAGCCACACCCCACCTGCTGCAGCCACCACCCAGTGAGTCCATCCAAGTGGATTAATCCACTGATGAGGTCACACCTCTCATCATCTGATCATTTCACCTCTGAGCCTTCTTGCATTGTCTGACACGTGAGCTTTTGGGGGACAGCTCTTATCTCAACCTCCATACTGATAAGCTACAGATGTGGCTGTTGGGGGGTCTCCTGTAGACCACGGCTGGCGTCGGTGTGTCTGGGGACCCGAGCTCACGCCCTGAGCTGCCCTTGTGGCCTTCAGTGAGGAGGGTGTCTGAAAGGAAGTGTAGACTGGATCACTCGAGCCATCCCCGACAAGTGGCAAGCTGTCAGTCAACGCATTTGGTCGTGATTGGAGTGGACGGGGGGGGGGGACGGCTCTATGATTGATGTCCCAGGGGTCACCAAAGAGAAGCGCCCTTTTCCATTTTCTCTCTTTGGCTTTCGATATGGTCAAGTCCAGTGCAAAAAATCCAGTCCCGGAGCAGAAGGGAGGACGGACGGCGTGCAGGGCATTGTCGAGACGGAGAATCCCGAGGGGCTGGGCATCCCGGCCGGAGTTTGTGGGCCCTGGGAATTCTCTGCTCTCCCTGCTTCTGTTTTTACCCCACAATCCGGCCCAGAGAGGAGGGTGACGGCTGCGTTTCCAGTTGACTGTGGCTGCAGAAGTTCAGACTCGCTCTAGTTTGGACCTTGGCTGTTTTCTGAAACCCCCCGTGCTCAAGGCGTGGTCCCCAGCCTGGCGCTGTTTCCCAACCTCTGCAGGAGGCATCTTGTTATCGCGTCAGAACGCTGACTGATACAATCTAATCCGTTTCCTGAGCTTCATTGGCCTTGGTCCTGGACATGATCCCCTGAGCCTCTACCTACCTGGTCAACCTCATCAACCTTAGAAAGCCTGGGTCACCTCCCATGATAAGATAAGATAAGCTGGTGGCCATCCATTGTTTGTTTTGGGGTATCAGGAATTGAACTCAGGGGCACTGGACCCCTGAGCCACATCCCCAGCCCTGTTTTGCATTTTATTTAGAAACAGGGTCTCCCTGAATTGCTTAGGGCCTCGCTTTGGCTGAGGCTGGCTCTGAACTCACGATCCTCCTGCCTCAGCCTCCAGGGTCGCTGGGATGACAGGCGTGCACCGCTGTGCCCGGCTCACCCAACCCTTCTTTTGTGCAAGAAGAGAGAGTCCAACAAATGCAGCGCCCTAGCTGAATCAAGAGTGGACAGGCTATGTTGGCTCTGTAGTTTGCCCGTTCAAAATATTCCCTTCCAACCTGGAAAAAATGCACCGCTGTGGTGTTGCTGACCCTATGGAAGCAGCTGTCCAGGGTGACTTCTGACCGACAGCCGTGTCCATGCTGCGATTTCTCCCAGACACGTGAGTCTCGTTCCATGGAGTGGATTCTACAATCTTGTTCCACGTGACTTTGCTCATCTATGCATAAAAACACTGCTGTTCTCTGCAAGAAAGGGAACCAGTGTGCACGTGCATAGGACGGAACTCACCCAACTGAGAGATCCCAGCCCAGCGCAGAAAGGGTCCTGTATAGGATGGCCACCTCTCCATCCTAGTTTCCCTGGTCACCCTAATTATGTTAATTATTAATTTTATGTGTATTATCCGTTTGTGGAAGTTGCCGTTAGTGGTGTTGTGTTTGAGATCCACAAAGTGTCAGCGTTGGTTACATATTTCACCATATTTCCTTGTCAAAGGGCGGTCCTTGGGCCAGGGGTGGTGGCGCACACCTGTCATCCCCGTGGCTCGGGAGGCTGAGGCAGGAGGATCGTGAGTTAGAGGCCAGCCTCAGCAACAGTGAGGCTCTAAGCAACTCAGGGAGACCCTGTCTCTAAATAAAATGCGAAATAGGGCTGGGGACGGGGCTCAGGGGTCGTGTGCTCCTGAGTTCAACCCCCAGTAACCTGCCCCAAAAGGGGGGTCCTTGGGTCTCATTTTAGCCTGGTCCCCAGGAGATAGATAAGCTGCTAAAATTTGAGGGACGCTGATGTATTACAGAAATTCACCGCGGAGTCTGTGTTCTAAGGACTTGGTCTTGAGGATTCAGGAATGAGCCAAGCAGATTGAAAGACGACGACGTTCGTCTAATCTGTCCTCGAATGTCACCTTTGCCTACTTGTCCACGGCTGTGGGGGACATGATGAGGCGCGGCTCCTGAACATGTTTGGGATTTTCAGGTTAATGACAGGATGCGGAAGTGAGGAGTGGTCCCTCCGTCAGTGGATGGCGAGGGTGTGACTGAGATCGAGACTGGGCTCCCCTTCTTCTTTCTACCTCCTTAGCCCCTGAAACCCACCCTACAAGAGTTTCGTTCCCGTGCCCCAGAATTGAGGTCCGGTGGACATTTGCCTGACTGAGCCCCCCGGACTGCACTGGGTGCAAAAAAAAAAAAAAATGCATGTGGATCGCGTCTCTCTGGGTGTTTGGCTATTTCACTTAACATAACGCCTTCCGGTTCCTCCCGTTTCGATGCAAATGGCGGGATTTATTCTTTACCCTTCTTTACTTTAGAGTGTCATACAGAATAGTGCACATCTTCTTCGTGTTCGTTTTTGATGGACACCTGGGCTGATGCCATCTTTGCTTACTTTGAATAATTTTGCAGTGAACATTTTGGAGGAACGTCCTTTCTCTTCTCCATAGTGGCTCTGCAAGTTCACAGTCCCTACAACAGCGTGTGACGACAGGTCCTTTGGTCCCACATCGTCCCCAGAATCGGCTGCTGTCTGTAACCACCATTCTACTCGAGGTGGCGATGGCATCTCGGGGTGGTTTCTGTCTGCATTCCGCTAATGGTGAAAGTTGATGGGGCATTTTCATGAATCAGTCGGCCTTTTGGAAGCTTTGGAACTTGATTTTTATCCCGTAGATAAATGACCCAACTTGCAGGTGGCCCATCTGTCGGCCCCTTGAGCCTCCGATGAAGGGACAAGATCAGGGCTGTGGTTCTGCAAATCCTTGACCATTTATTTCAGGGGGAAATACGACAGCGAGTTCCCCTACGTTAAACGCGGACATTGCTTCTCACTGGTCACCATCAGTCTCTGGGCGGCGACAGCTGTCCCCTGACGGATGGGATGTCGGTGACGCTTCTGACCCTACGTGAGCTAACAAAGGATGGCCTCTCTGGAGCCAGAGTGTCTGTGCTCCTCGACTCATGCTGCAGGAGAGCCTCCGATCATGGCTCTTAGGTCCTCCTCCGATGCACAACGCCTCTGCCGAGCGTTTATCATTGCAGACGGAGACTCGGAGCCAGCACCCGGGCTGCAATTACCCTGCCTCCCATCTATCTTAAAACTCCAGCCTCAGTGACAATGCAGGAGTCCCGTGTCCCCCTGTCGAGCCGGTGAAGCACCCACAGTTTTAGGGAGACGACTTTTTAGGGTTTCCTGTGTCCCCTGGAATTCGGGGGCTGGTCCCAGACCAAGCGTTCGGCACGGAGCGCCTTATGCACTTCTCAGGCCAAGTCTCCGACGACTGCTTCGCTACCAAGAGGACCACCTGCTCTTAGCTGCTGCATCTCCCATCTCGAGGGTTGAGCCGGGGACCTGGGTTTCCATCAGGAGCGTCAATCAGAAGCGAGGACTCAAGGACCTTGGGTGATGACCTCTTGCTCACAGGCCACCTGGAATCCCACCTGCAGGGAGTAGCCTCCTGCTACCTCTGAGCGGTGGCTTCACACGGTCTCTGCAAGAGCGTCAGAGCCACGAGACAGCTCTCCAGCATCCAGCCTTCCTCTGCAACCTGTGTCCGCTCACGACGGAGAAACGGCCACGTTCCTGCATTTCCACGTTTTTTTTTTTTTCCCTCCTCTTGAGGGTGACAAGGTATTGGGTCAGAAAGCCCTCGCTTTAACAGTGAGCTGGTCCCTGAGCCTCGAGTTAAGCCCCAAAGTGCTCTCGAAATGGCTTATTTTCTGTATTTGTTTCATTCCGGGAGCAACGAGAGAGGAGGCTTTGGAAATAAAACATTTCGTTTAGAGGCTCCCCGGCAGCCCGCTGTCGGTAATTCAAAACCATCATCCTATATAAATTGGTATCATTAGATCTCAAGAACCTTACTGGAAAAAAAGAATAATATTTGCAGACCGCTGACGGCTCTGACGGGGAGAGAAAAAAAGGATAGAAAGAGACAATCCTGCGGCCCAATTTGTTCCCAGGGGAGACTTTCCGTTCAGAATTTCGAGGCGAGAAAGAGGTTAGACCTTTGATAGGATCAATCTTATGAAAAATTAAATGGTTAATGGGCTCTGGGCTCTATAGATGAGATGCTGGCTTAAAACCTGCAGAGTTCAAGGTCCAGAGAGTGCGTCTTTGGGGAAAATCACGGGCTGAGAGGGAATCGGGACTCGGACAATTTCTCAGCAGATTGAACCCGATTGCCCACCCTGCAGGGTCCCCCGGTCCCCTGGCGATGGCCTCAGCAGCTGCGTTTGCAATCATCCCGGCCCCGGGTGGAGATGGAAATGATAGAGCAGAGTCATGGCTCCGGGCAGAGAAGAAGATTGGGGACACATTAGATATGTCATCGTGGTCATTGGAAAAAGAGTGGAATTTGGAGGAAATATTCGGCAAGGGGCATCAGCATGCAGAAGGACCCAGGGGGTTTGGTTGGAAGGAGACTGCACGCATGCACGTGCACATACACAAATACGGAGCTGTCGGTCTGTAGCCCACGGGGGTGACTAGACACACAAGGCGGCCGGCTTAAACAAAGAAAAGGACTTAGGAGTCTAGCTCCAGATTTAAGCTCTGCCCCTGCAACCCTATGTCACCCCAGCCCCGCGCACACAGCCTAGGTCAGGTGGCTTCTGCACAAACACACTTTGAGCCGGTCAGTAACGAAGGCCAGGAGCCCAAGGTGCATTTGAATTAAAATTATACTTGAGCCATTTTAGGTCTGCCTAAAAAAAAAAAAATTGAAAAGAAAGTAGAGCCAGGCAGAGTGGCGCACGCCTGTCATCCCAGCGGCTCGGGAGGCTGAGGCAGGAGGATCGTGGGTTCAAAGCCAGCCTCAGCCAAAGAGAGGCTCTGAGCAACTCAGGGAGACCCTGTCTCTAAATAAAATGCAAAATAAGGCTGGGGACGGGGCTCAGGGGTCGGATGTCCCTGAGTTCAATCCTAAGGAACCAAATCAATAAATAGAAAGGACAGAATTTTCATATATGTCCTGTGCCCTCTATGGGACAAGTTGCACCTTGACCTAGTTACTACGTCATCTTTGTTACTATTGCACGATGTAGTGCTTGTTACTACTGACCACCCAGGATTGATACGTTGTTATTCACGGAAGGCTTGATTGACACTTGGGGTATCGAACTGCATCCACCACTGCAATATCCTGCCAGACTCTGGTCAAAGCCCGGAACATCTTCCAGGCTCAACCTGTTCACCCACCCCTCCCCGTCTCCCCTCACAACCACAGAACCTTTTACAATCTCCACTATTTGCTTTTTCCGTAATAACGTCACACGGCGTGTTGACTTCTTTCCCTTAAAACACGCATTTATGTTTCCTCTATGTGTTTGCCCAGTGGGATCCCTCAATTCTTTTCAATATTTGCATCAGCTGGGTTCTCTGCAGTCTAGGTATCCACTCACCTTTTGCAGGGCATCCCAACGTTTTGGCAATTGCAGGGAAACCTGCCCTACATATGTGTGTGGGTTTGGGTCTTTTTGCTTTGTTTTTTTTGTTTTGTTTTGTTTTGTTTTTGGGGAACACAAGTTGTTGCAGAAGCCACGTATGTTACAAAGCATTTTTTTTTTTACTGCAATTTCTTGGTGCTAAGATTCTTCTACATATATGGAAGGTGAATGGGGTTTGAAATGAAGGAATAGTGCTCCATTATTATTTGCAGTAGAAGAATGCAACGTCCTGGGTCCTCTGCCTGTGAGATTCTACCTGGAAGTCGTGTGCGGAAGAAAGGGGAATTTTCCTCTCACAGTAGGGGTGGGGGTGATATCGTGGAGCTGCTTCTACTTCTGCTCGTTAAGCTAATTATCACTTTCAAAGAAAGAAGGCTTAGGTTTGTGTCGCAGCCAAATAACCCCAGAGCCAAATGAGCTCCCGCGCACAGGTGGCTCGCTTAGTTGTACCAGGTCGGACCGTAATAAATGTCGTGCTGACGATGATTGACCCCGGGAGACAGATTGCCAGCTGTCTCACTCCTGGTGTCTGAGTGACATTTATGTATACGGTGCAGGATCCAGAAATGTTTGTCATTTGAGTTAAAAATTGAGAAAGATCGAACCTACTCTGGCCTGTGGCATTGGCGATCAAACGGCAGAAAGACATCTTTATTCTTTTAGTCTCTCTCTTTTTTTTTTTTTGGTACCGGGAATTGAACCCAGGGGTGCTTAACCGCTGAGCCACATCCCCAATCCTTTTTTATATTTTGTTTAGGGTCTTGGTAAGTTGCTCAGGGATTCGATAAGTTGCTGAGGCTGGCCTTCAACTTGCGATCCTCCTGACTCAGCCTCCCAAGCCACTGGGAGTACAGATGTGCACCCGCGTGCCCGGCTCTGAGGTCTATTTAATGTCTCTTTGGCTCCACGGTGATTCTCACTGGGTCTACCCACTTATCCGAGTTTCAGACTCACACCTGACTCTTACTTCCTGGATGTCCAAGCTCGAATGGGTTGCTGATCTTGTTATAGCATCGTCGCCTTTGTCTGCACACCCAGGGTCCCGTGTGCCCTGAAGTAGAGAATATGAAACCAGACTCTCTGCCTGCAGAGGGGACTCATGGATGGTAGAAAGGACGGCTTTTGTCCTTACTGTCAGAGTTATCATCCATAAAGTCACATTTGCAGGTGGTTTGCAGCGTGAGGTTTGGAGAGAAGAAGGTGAGACTGAGAAAACATTTGAGGTCCTGACAGTGGGTTCCCGAGTTGGGTGGTGTCTGCTGTCACTTTTTCAGGATGACGTTCATACCAGATGCAGGGGTGCGCCCCTGTGATCCCAGCTACTCGGGAGGCTGAGGCAGGAGGATGGCAAGTCTGAGGCCAGCCTGGGCAACTTAGCGAAAATGTGTCTGAGAATAGAATAGAATAGAATTAAAAAGGTTCAGGGTGTAACGCAGTGTAACTAGGAGGTAGCGCCCGGGTTCAATCCCCAGTACTTTGGAAAGAAATCAAAGATAGAGACACATGGAGAGAGGCAAAGATCCTTCATCTTGCCATACCGGTTCCCAGGACAGGGACACTGGTGGTTGGTGGCCCAGGGCCGTGGCCAGCTGGTCAGGGCTGATCTTGCCTCTCCTTTCCGACGTGTTCCCCCAAACCACTCCTGACCCGTGAGGCTGGTTACCTGTAGAAACGACGATGCTTCTTCTAAGTGAGCTCCCCTCGATGACTGGACCTTTCGGGTGCTCCTTCGGGAGCCCTGCCTGGGCCGGTGTCACGGAGGTCAATTCCACGCACACCGCGGTGGCCTCCCCACCTCGAGGAAGGAACCCACCAGCGGAGGAGGGGACCTGTCCCTTTCTCCCTGGAACAGCGTTAAAATGCATCTCTTCTCCCCCCCCCAGGGCAGGTCTTGGATGTCCTAGAAGAGCTGAGACTGGCCGACAATACCCTCGTCTACTTCACCTCGGACCACGGAGCCCACGTGGAGGAGGTGACCGCCAAGGGGCAGAAGCATGGCGGCAGTAACGGCATCTATAAAGGTGAGAGGCGCAAAGTGGACAAGCGCTGTCCTCCCTCCTGCTCCGTGGCCGCCTTTTCCTTGAGCCCCCATCTGCTGACTTCTCCCTGACTCTCTCTGACTTCCGGCCCCGTCGCCTCTGATCCCGTGACTCTGTCCCTTTGTACCTTTCTGTCACACAGAGTCTGTGAGGCCAGCTGCGTAACCCCGGCCTCTCTCGCCACCTCGAGACGCTTCTCTTGGTCATGTCCGCAGCGTCCCTTCTGCCGTGTTTGGGACATTATTGACAGGTTCTAGGGATGGGGACCAGGACGTCTTTGGGAAGCCATTGTTTGGCTTATCGGAAACCGTGGTCCCCTCTGCCACTTGGTTCTTGCCGCAGGGTCACCGTAGCTGTTCCCACGAAGGATCAGGTTGGTCCCCGGGGGATATTTGGTGACACCCAGGTGCTGGCTGGTACCAGCGCGTCTGGTGATAACCCAAGTGTCCCCCATCACAAAGGCTTTGATAAGATCCTAACAGGACACACCTGGTCACTCAGCCACATCTGCAGCGGGTGTGGTGGGAGACACAAGCAGACATGTCCCCTCGGCTCCTAAGAGAGGGTGCGTGGACGTGGCCAGGCCGAGAAGCGCCGTGTCCCAGACGGTGGCGCTGCCTGGCCAGCCGAGGAGATGTGTCGGAAGTGGGGACACAGGTGACCTTCGAACCTCGCTAGAATGAATCGAGGAAGTGCTGTTGACCGGTCATTTCTCTGTCACGTGGGTGTTCCGCGTACTGCGAGGGCCGTAGGAAATCCGCTTGCCCCCGCAGCCGTGGAAGGATGGTGTACGGGACGCTTTCGTCCATCCCCTCGTGGAGAATGGCGCACTGGGCCTCTGGGGAGATTCTGGGCAGACACAACAGCCTCGCCATGGCGGAGGCTGGCTTTGAACTCGTGATCCTCCTGCCTCGGCCTCCCAAGCTGCTAGGACAACAGGTGTGCACCACGGCACGCAGCTAAGTCTATAATTCTATCGACGGGCACCTCTGGACTCAGCCCCATGAGGCTTGGAGACCCCAGGGCAGTGGCCGTGTGTGCCAGCTCTGGGGAGCCTCACAGCTAGCACACAGGGGTGCAGTTCCGCGTGTCGGAGTCAGTGTCCAGGGCCCGCTGGTGGGTACCCCCCCATTTCCCATCGTGTTCCAGCCCAGTGAGCCGTGGAAACTGGTCTGGGTGGGTAGTAAGGTGCGATGCTTCCTTCGGATCTCCGCAAGGCTGTGGCCTGCGTGGACCAGGGTCGCTTTCTTTTCTCTGGGAGAGGACAGCGTCTTTCAGGATGGAGCTGCAGACTCCATTGCACACACGGGTTCTCGCCTCTCTCCTTCTCTCGCCAGACGCCCGTTAGATCCTGGAAGAGCCTAGGGGCTGCCGAGGAGGCACGTGCATAAGTCACCGTAATGGAAGGGTTAGCAGGTTCCCGAGCCGAGTTGCAGGCAGGACGCGGGAGCCGCAGGGCAGGGCAGGCGGCCCAGGCGCATGGAGCCCGGGTAGTTCACGCAGCAGCCACAGGAGACGCACTTGGCATTTTTGCTTTGATGGCCAGAGACCCCGTGGGGTGAGCTCACGGAGTACAATAGCTAAGGAGGGTCTGAGCCTTCTTCAAAATGCAACAAGTCGATCCTTTGAATGCTGGCAATGCTGCATGTCTGCTGCCGTTTGCACTTTAAACATGATAATTTAATATTTAGGAGATAAAGGGGTAGTGAAAGCATTGATTATCCACCCCACCCCCCATACACACGCACCTTTTAAAGGAAATGTGCTTTCAGTGTGATTATCCTGGTAAGATCTAGATGTGGGTGAATTTTGTCTGTGAATCAGCTGGAGCTTAAAGGGAGATCGGACGGAGAGGCGAGATGGAATGTTTCGAGGGTAGAATTCTGCTCGGATTTTATGAATGTCATCAAGGAGCTGGTTCCTGCAGTACTTTCTGAAGTATTCGCCTCCAAAATAAATCGGCTTGTACTTTCTACATGTTTACAGTGATCATATTGACCTCACAAAACCAAGGAACAGCCCATCTCTCCACTGGAGAATCAAGGATTAACGGGGCATGGTGGCACATGTATGTCATCGGGTGGCTCTGAAGGCTGAGGCAGGATTGCAAGTTGGAGGCCAGCCTCAGCAACTGAGCGAGACCCTCTCTTTAAATAAAAAATGAATTAAAAGGGCTGGGGATGTAGCTCATTGGTAAAGAGCCCCTGGGTTTGATCACTAATGTGGGGAGAAGTGATCAAGGATTCCTTGTCTTCGTTAGTGGGATTAGTTAATCTAACTATGTTCTCCTACCAAGTTGTTAGGATTTTTAACCACAGCAAAATAAATAAGTAAACAACAAAAAATTCTACAATATTCACATTAATCCGTGACCCCTTGTATCTATTTCCTGGAAAAATTCCATCCGGGCCATTGAAATATTGAAGAATGTCCACATTCAGGCTTTGGCCTTCAGGAGTGGGAATTGCTGCCTACAACTCAGAAGGGACTTAATGTCCGTTCTCTTAATGAAGGCACAAGTGTCCCCACCCCCAACTTCACCCTCTAAATAAGGGTTTTTATTTGTTCATTTTTTAGTTCTGGGGATTGAACCCAGGGGTGTTTAACCGCTGAGCCACATCCCCAGCCCTTTTTTTTTTATTTTTTGCTTTGAGACAGGGTGTAGCTAAGATGCTTAAGCCCTCAGCTAAAATTGCTGAGGCTGGCCTCCAACTTGCTATCCTCCTGCCTCAGCCTCCCAAATTGCTGGGATGACAGGCATGAGCCACCATGCGTGGCTCCCAGGACCTTCTCCAATGGGTTTCTTGATGGTCTCCCTGATGCTTTGTAGCAATATCTCCCAGGTACAGCCCCAACACCTGATCTTGGTATCGATTTTTATTTTTTTTTTTAAATTGCCAATCAACAAAATTTAGTTGTGCGTGTGGATGGGGCTCATCGTGACATTATATTTTATGAAAACAGTGTCAGATCATTAGATCCGGTGAATGGACATTCTGCCTCCTCGGTTATTAATCGTTTGCTCTTGAGAGTATTTGAAATCGAGTGACCTTCTCTGATCATCAGGAGATGCATGTTAAACCCAAAGAGATAGCAGCTGTTAAAGTGCATGAAAGAACCTGGCAGAGGCTCCTGCCTCTCATCCCAGCGACTCAGGAGGCTGGGGCAGGAATCAAAGGTCCTTAGGCAACTTGGGAAGACCATATCTCAAAATAAAAATGAAAAGGACCGGGATCGTAGGTCCGTGGTAGAGCATGTACCGAGTGTGCCCGAGGCCCGGGGTCCCGTGCCCAGTATTGCGGAAGAGAGGGGAGGAGAGGAGAGAGGGAAAAGTATTGGCAAGGATGTTGCGGGAACGGAATCCTTGCACGCTGCTACAGAGTAACCGTGTAAAGTAGCACGGTCCTTAGTGCAGAAAACAGCGTGGAGAGGCTCAGATGCACACAAAGTGCAGACAGACACCTGCACACGGTTCACAACCGCCAAGCAACAGTGCACCTGAGTGTGCATCCGTGGGTGAGCGGGGACAGAGTGCAGAATGAGTGGCAGCTGCCAGACGTGGTTGGGGAAGGGGGGGGGGTGTGTCCCGGGAGGTGATGGATCTGGTCTTTCCCTCACACCACCTCTGCAAGAATTCTCTGCACCAACATGAAGGTCCTTGCCCCAAACACCTTCTTTTAACTTCTGTGCACATCTGACGTTTCCCGTGAGGATGTCTTTGTTTCATTCTGTCTCTGTCCCCTGTTAATCTGGAACCCAGAGTGGCTCTTCCATAGATCTGGGTGGGACACTCTCATCCCAACCTCGGAAACCCAAAATGCTCTACAACTTCTCCAACACGGAGGCAGCGTGCAAATCAGACAATTCCATCTACCAAACTTTGTTCACGCCCAGAGTCATTTACAATGTGGCGTAAGATGACCTCTAGCCTTTGTGCCTAAGGGGAGGATAAAACTAGTATATTTTTGTGTTTGGAGCTGGTCCCTCACCCTCAAGGATGTGACCCTGCTATGCAAATCTTGCAGAAGTTAAATAAGTAAATCCTTCACTTGCCAAGCACTTTGGATCAGGGGTGCTCACCTGCAATGCAGTTTAAGTGGCTTTCGTGGTCTCCACGGGGCAGGGTCTCCTGGAATCTCAGAAACAACTCAGTTAAACGGACTCTAACATCTTTGCCATCTCTCTCGTCAAGGTCACCCTGAAGGAGGCTCATCCCTCCCTCCGTTCCCTCTGCCGATGGGCAAGTGATACATGTCAGTGGAATAGATAAATTAACTGCACGGACTCTCTCTGCAGACTAGGGGGGAGTCATATTTTCCTAAGTGTTCAACCACAGACACCCTCTGGCATCCTGCAGGATGCTTTTAAAATTCCCCCCGACACCTGCAAGAAACGCATCTATCTTCTCCCTGAAGCACAAATTCCAAAAGCAACGGATTGTATGAGTTGCTTTAAAAAAAAAAAAAATCACTGATTTTGGCATCCGTTTGCCTCGCCGAACAACACGGCTTTCAGGGAGCGATTGAGATTTTTTTTTTTTTTTTTTTTTTAATTTTTTATTGTGGGTTGTTCAAAACATTACAAATTTCTTGACATATCATATTCCACACTTTGATTCAAGTGGGTTATGAACTCCCACCTTCACCCCATACACAGATTGCAGAATCACATCAGTTACACATCCATTGATTTACATATTGCCATACTAGTGTCTGTTGTGCTCCGCTGCCTTTCCCATCCTCCACCCTCCCCCCTCCCCACCTCTCCCCTCCCCTCCCCTCCTCTCTCTCTACCCCCTCCACTGTATAACCCTGAGGGTCTCCTTCCATTACCATGCAATTTCCCTTCTCTCTCCCTTTCCCTCCCACCTCTCATCCCTGTTAAATGTTAATCTTCTTCTCCTGTTCTTCGTCCCTACTCTGTTCTTAGTTACTTTCCTTATATCAAAGAAGACATTTGGCATTTGTTTTTTAGGGATTGGCTAGCTTCACTTAGCATAATCTGCTCTAATGCCATCCATTTCCCTATAAATTCTATGATTTTGTCATTTTTTAATGCAGAGTAATACTCCATTGTGTATAAATGCCACAATTTTTTAATCCATTCGTCTATTGAAGGGCATCTGGGTTGGTTCCAAAGTCTTGCTATTGTGAATTGAGCTGCTATGAACATCGATGTAGCAGTGTCCCTGTAGCATGCTCTTTTTAGGTCTTTAGGGAATAGACCAAGAAGGGGAATAGCTGGGTCAAATGGTGGCTCCATTCCCAGCTTTCCAAGAAATCTCCATACTGCTTTCCAAATTGGCTGCACCAGCGATTGAGATTTTTAACCGGGGGCGGGGGGGAAGAAATACCATGGGGATCCCCGGTGGTTCATCAGATGGTAGTTATGCCGCGGTCCTGTCTGCAGAAGTTGGCAGGTGAGCTCATCGGGAGGCTGCTCTTGGTGGCACGTCTTCTAGGAGTGGCCTTTTCAATTTGGAAAGATCACCTTCCCCTCATTTATAGAATAAATTCATTTGGTTCCATTCGATCGAGGTGCATTTGTTGATGGGCTGCGTGGAGCATGCTGGGTGTGGGCTCGGTTCTCAGGTAGGACCCCAGAGAGCGCAGGGTCCTGGGTGGTCTCTAGGAGGTTAGATCTACTAGCTCTTTGTGCTGATCGGCAACGGTGTTACCGGTTCTTCTGATACTCCTGCTTACGGAAAGGACCCTTAGCTACAAAACAGCATTCTGGTGTTTTTTTTTTTTTTATTTTTTAATTGCGAATCAACAAAATCTCTCTCGGATGTATTCTTTTCTCTTTGCTTGATTAGTCTCACGTCCTTTGGTTCTTCATGACCCAAGAGGATGAGGCTCTGCAGACACACACGCTCCAGCCTAGGTTTGCAGCAGGCAGTGATGTCTAGGTTGGGGTAAGTGTGCTCTGTGCAGTTGGCATCAGGATGACATCCTTTGCAATGCATTTCTGAGCAGGGGACCTTGCAAAGCGTGTCGTGGAGCAACCCAGCCAGGGTAACGTACCGGTAAGAGAACTCCCAGGGGGGAACGGTAACACTGGGAGTGAGCCAACCATGATATGATTATATTACAGGCCAGAATATATATAACATAGGTATTTTATATAATATCTGCATTATATACTATGTGTCACATAATATATATATATAACATTATATGCAATATAATATGATTATATAGCATATAATATAGGTGATATATGCATTATATTTCACATATAATATATATATAAGATATTTACATATAGAGGCAGATATATAATGTAGACAGAAGATATTAAGGAGCTTGATTAGGTAAAAATATAGTTCATTAAGTGGCTGTGATGATTCCCTCAATGTTGAAGAACTTAATGGTCTGGGTTAAGGACAGGGTTGGAGCCTAACCCTAAACCGGAATTCAATGAACTAATGCAAAGGTGGCAAGAGGTGGCCCAAAGCTTGGGCTTTATAAATAAAGTTTTATTGAAACACAGTCATGCTTATCTGCGAGGCTGCACAAGACGATTGCTGATCTTTGGCTTCAGCTGCAGAGTTGGGTCATGGGGAAAGCCCCCCCCATAAATATATTTAATGATAGTTGCCATCTGGATCTTATGTAGAGAAAACATTTGCAGCCCTGGACTTTGTGGCAGTCTGGTGGGCCCCAGGACCCTGCCATCGGCCTTCTGTGGCGGGCAGTCACGATGTTGAAAGTGGGGACGTGTGACAACCTCTCAACCCCCTATCCTTGGAGGTTGTGAGCTTCTGCAGGGCACGAACCCCATGCATATATCTTTGTGTCCCCTTTGGTGACTTTGAGATCAGAACAACCTAAGGACAGATCCTTGAAACTCTCTCTGTAGCTTCGGTCACTTGCTGTGTAACTTGGACCAGGTTTTCTCAGATGCTGAATGGGTTGTGCTCTGGGGAAGAGCGGGCCGTGGCTCTTCAGCCTGTTTGTTGGGCACATTTTTTTGCATTTTCGTTTCCACGTCACGTTGCGAGAGGAGAAGGACTGGAGCCAGGCCATCTGATGAGCAATCGTATTTGCCTCTGTGACTTTGACAGTTGATGAGGAAGCCGTATCTGATACTATACCACCGTGCACGCGGTGGTCGGCAGGAGGCTGGGTCTGGGGGCTGCAGAGACAGCTGCCTCCCTGAGGTCCTGGGCCACCACTGAGGGTGCCCTGGGCCTGTCACCTGCACACACATAAGCCACTTCTTTGCAGGCAGGTGTGAGTGTTGTGTGCACGTGGCTGTTTGTGGCTTGGAATTTTCTGGGGAGATTTGGAGTCTCTGAAATGGGACTCAGGTCCTCGGGTTTCTCTAGGAATTTTCTTTGGTTTTGACTTTGGTTAGACTCATCTCCCGTTACCTGGAAGTCGGGGACATTACCAAGGTCCCCGAGGGGGAATGCATTCCAGACACGTGACATACACAGACCTTGGATTTTTCCTCTGGATGCCTGTGGGGCCATCTGCTTTTTAAACAGCCAGGTTTCCTACCCACGCTGTTACGTGGCTCTGCAGCCAGGTGTACGTTAGATGAAGTGAGATGAAGGAACTGTACAAATTCACGGGCTTCAGGGATGGACTCGGCTGGATTTGTATCAGTAACTCTACCGTTGAGACAAGGCGCGTTCTGCACGTCACTACATTTGTCTCCGTCTCAGATTGCGCATGCTTACAATGCAGAGAGCCAGCTAGCTGTACCTTCATGGGTCAGGTGTGAGGATTTAATGAGATAAGGTGTGTGCATCTACCCACGTCACATAATAGCTGAGCAATTAATATGGCTCATGGTGATTACCCAGGAACAGTCCTCACGCAAACCCCCTGAGCTAATTCCTCGGGCCATCCCTGCTTCTCTGGCTTGAAAAATGCTAACGCACTTGGTTGACTTGTGAAATAATTATTTATCAAGCGTCTGTGTGCATGTCGATATGGAGCCTCCCTCATTGGAAAGCCAAGGGCTCTCGGGTCGGAAACTCGGGGTAAGAGCATATCAGTCCATTACCTTGAGGTGATGTGAGAAAGATAAGGGAAGAGCCTCGGCTGTCACCAGACCCCGGATCAGAAATGACACACGCAGGTGGGAATGGCACGTGAATTTCCCCTGAATGTCTGTGCACGTAAAACAGCTGAATGCATCTTGCTGGTGACAGATTCCAAGTCTTCATCCGTGAGACCCCATCTTTGAGAAAGGCAGACGTGCTCCAAGATCCCTGGGCACCCCGGCGGTCGTAGAGATTTAACTTCCTCAGTTTAGATGGCATTGATAGCCAACGTGGATCGTGCATTACCCAGCTCTAGGTTAGACTGTGAATGCATCTTAAGGTATTGCTCTAGAGAAGCAGTTCATATATTGACTCATCGTCCACACACACACACCTGCAAGGCTTGGGGACTCCAGCCTGACCTCATCTGCTGATATTCGGATGCACCCTGAGCCTCGCGGTGTCTCCCAGGTCCCTTGTCTGGTAGCTTTGATTAGATTCTAATTGCTTCCTGGGCACAAAGCTTCTTTCTCCAACTGCACGGGGAGAGCTCTTCTGGTGATGACCTACAGTGACAACAGGTTTTTGTTATTCTGCTTTCTTGTCGTCGTCGGTGACTAGGCTTGGAACGAGGCATGATCATTCTGTCTAGCACCAGCGCACTGCGGGGACGTGACACAAACACGGTGCAGCCACAGGGCACAGGGCAAAGTCCTCATTTCCTAGCACCAGTGTGACTAGTGGGCACAAATCGGGTGGCTCAAAGCAGCTTGTATTTACCACCTTCTGCTGCCAGAAGTCGCAACCTTCCTGGGCTTTAAAAAAAAAAAAAAAAAGATCACTGAAGTCTTTACGGAGCTGGGTTCCAGTGTGGGTTGGGGAAAGGATCTGCTTTCTCGCCGGCTGGGAAATGCTGCCCACCCTTCTTTAGCTGGGGGGTGCCCTTCTCTGGGTTCAAAGCCAGGACTCGCGGGCCACCTTGCAGAGCTGATCCTGTCGGGCATAGCGTTGACCTTGTCGTTTATTTCTTCCCACCACCGTGGGCGCCGTCTCAGTCTTGAAGTGCTCTTTGAAGCCCACCCACTGAGAGTACTCGTTTGTCCCCAGAGTGACCGAGCACTGAAAAGTACACGGACGTGCGTGAGCTTTGAAGAGACTAAACGCTGATCCCTGTCCCCTCTCTTTTTTGGGGGGATTTTTTTTTTTAGGAGGGAAAGCCAACAACTGGGAAGGAGGTATTCGGGTCCCAGGCATCTTTCGGTGGCCGGGGGTGATCGAGGCCGGTTTGGAAATTGACGAGCCCACGAGCAACATGGATATCTTCCCCACGGTGGCCAAGCTGGCTGGGTCACCTTTGCCCAACGACAGGTACGTCCGTCCGTTCGAGGGGAGGGGTGTGGCCTCCCTCTGATTTCGCTGACCTGCGTGTCCCCTGGATGATGGAGCGCTATATCTGGCTGGACCTGTGGTCTGTGTCCAGCCGTGGGACTTCCTAGTGGTTGGCGAATGGGAAAAAGCCTTCTGTCTGTCCCGCTAGCCCGCGGGGAAAGAAACCGAGAGGTAGATGATCAGCCTTTCCATATCCTCAAACATTTCTCTTATCTGTGCTTTGGGACACTTTGGACGCTTCTTGTTGAGTTAATTGGACCTCGACCCTGTTAGGGGCCCACTCCATCAACGCCATTTCCATCTCTTGGCGAAGGTGAATAGCGCTGGATCAAACGTGGGCGCGGCGGGTGCTGCTAGGGATTTCATTTCCTGTGGATACACACCCAGGATGGGGTCGCCAGATGCACTTTTAATATTTTTGAGAAAACCCCACACACTGGTTTCTGTGTTGATTGACGCTGTCACCCAGGGTCACTGGACATTTTTTAGTCCCCTTGGAGGTGACGTAAGACAGTTCATCCAGCCTGCTCATGCTCTCTGCCATTTGTCTGGCTCACCACTGAGCAGCAGGGCATGTGCCACAATCGGACCCCACGTCTTTCCTCTCCCCCCCCGCCCCACTCAGTGGCGGTTTGCAACACCCAGAAAGGCGGCCGGTTCCCCCCCGTGGGAAAATCCATGATGGGACATTCTGTGACTGTCACCTCCTGTCTGGAGTGGATGGAGGTCCCTCCGTGATCCCTACTCGTGACTATTGAAGAAGGCAACAGTCTTCCCTTTGGTAGACCCAGGTGTGGGCTGTGTACAAATATGTAGTAACACATGCCATCGTTATTACGTGCAACTATTATGCACCAGTAAAAAATAATTAATTGACCAATGATTAATCAACCAACGAATGGATTCTCCATATGCAAGACTTACCTGGGCTGCTAGCTCCCCGTCTGGGATTCTGGTTCTGATCTAAGTCGGACCATGGATATTATCTCTGTGCTGGGATCCTAAGGGCTCAGACTCGTCCAGCTATAAGGGCCTTCACCATCCTGAGCCAACGCACATGACAGCAGAAGCTAGCTCCCAGGTACCTGTGGTTTACAGTGACGGGGACACCTCATCTAGAGCACGCTACCACCCAGCTGCAGTAACATCCTTAGGTGTTTGTCCCGGAGGTTTTTCTTGATCTGTTCTTTCCATATATATATATTTTTTTTTTGGGGGGGGGGTTACTGGGGATGGAACTCTGGGCTGCTTAACCCCTGAGCCACACCCACCCCCAGCCCTTTTTTGTTAATTTTTATTTTGAGACTAAGTTGCTTAGGGCCTCGCTAAGTTGCTGAGGCTGGCCTTGAACTCGGGATCCTCCTGCCTCAGCCTCCCCAGCAGCTGGGATTACAGGAGTGTGCCATGTACTTTTTATTGGTGCATAATACTTGCACATAATAATGATGGCATCTGTTATTACATATTTGTACACGCACATAATATAATTTGGCCGATATCACTCCCTAGCACTTCCCTGTCCCTCTGTATATGTTCCCCCACCCCCGTCTCTTTTCCTCTCCTGATCTCCCTTTGAATTTTACAAGACCTGTCCCCTATCTCTCTTTTCCTTTGCCAACTACTGCTTCCACATATGAGAGGAAACATACAACCCTTGATCTCCCTCCTGTGGCTTCTTTTGCTTCCATGTACCTGCAAATGCCATCATTTCATTCTTCTTTAGGGCTGAGTAATATTCCATTGTGTGTCTACACCACATTTTCTTATCCACTCACCCACTGATGGACACCGAGGCTGGTCCTATAGTTTGGCTGCTGTGAATGGTGCTGCTATAAACCTGGGTGTGCATGGATCACCATCTAAAGCAGTGGCTACCACCCAGTGTGACTGTCCCCTAGGAGTTTATTTAAAATGTCACAGCAAGGGAGAGCTGCCTGCCTCCCCCGGAGGCGTTTTGATAGTTTCACCACAGGGCACCACCTGCAGCCTGTGGGCTGAGGCCAAGGGCGCTGCTAAGCCTCTCCCAGAGCATCAGGCAGCTGCTCAACAGTGAATTGTCTGACCCAGAATGAGATTGAGAAATCCTGCTCTAAAATTTATTGTCGCTCTTTTACGGAAAAGGTAGTTGTTATAGGAAATTCCATCAGAAGTTTTCATTAAAAGCTTCTAGGTTACATCTTCATATTTCTGTCTATAAACTTGATACTCAAAGACATACCTTTTACAAAGGAGCCTTAACTCTTTCCCGCCAAGATGGATAGAAATGGGCTTTGTCGATTTCTTTTTTCCTTTTTCTGGGGATTGAACCCAGGGGAGCTTAACCACTGGGCCACATCCCCAGCACTTTTTTTTTTTTTATTTTGAGACAGGGTCTCACTAAGTTGCTTAGAGCCTTATTAAGTTTCTGAGGCTGGCCTCCAACTTGTGGTCCTCCTGCCTCAGCCTCCTGAGCTGCTGCGATTTCAGGCACGCGCCACCACGCTCAGCCAGCTTCGTCAGTTTCTTGCTAGAGCAACATGAAGTTCACACTTCTCAGGAGAAGAAATCCATCCTCTTAACGAGGTGGCTTTCCTGTTCCCACGTGATTTGTCCGAAGAAGCAAAATTCTGTTCAGCCACCATCCTGCCTTCAAATGTAACCCCGTAATTGCCAAGAAGACCTAGCGCCAGCCTTTTCCCATCCGTTAAAGCCTAGCGGGAGAGGGTACACCCTGAGAGCCAGGGTTTCTACTTAATTAAAAGAGAGGCAGCAAGGATTTCTGCTTCCGCGAAAGGGTTGGTGAGCTGAGGGTGCAAGGCAGAGGGTTTGCTGTGCCATCTTCCAGCGGCAGAGAACAGCTCCCCACTCTGACCCCGTGGCTTGCCTACGTGACATTGCTCTGTGCCGTGGCTTATCTAAGGACCTTTTAGTGACCGACACACAGGCATGTTTGGAAAAATCCAATACGGGGTCTCCACACAAGCAGATCCTAGTAAGACGTGGAAGGCAAAATTTTTTGTGTGTGCAAAAAAAAGAAAAAAAAATACAGTATAAGATCTCAATGTCTCAATTCGTGAAGATGGAATATTTTTTCTGTGGATTTCATCATTGCAAACCGACAGACGATGCTGGGCCTGTCCATTCCTCGCAGGGGTATTAACGAGGGGCAAGAAATCTCACTTGGTGAAGCTTTGGGAAAACATCTCAATTCTCTTCTGTGGGGAGGAAAGCAAATATTCTCAAAAATGCTGATATTCTCAAAAAAAAAAATCACATTTTAGAGGTGGAATACTCGCATCTCCTATTCCACAATTTTAATTTTTTTAGGGCAGGAAAATAAATGCATACTATCGTGGTCGATGTGGGTGCTAATAAAGACAGGGAAGGTGATTTTTATTCTCTCCCTGTGACTGGGGAGGATTTAAATTGAAGTGAGGCCGTTAGGTCTTGTGAGACGTGCCACAGACAGACACGGAGGCAGCTCTGGGTCCTGGACAGACGTCCAAGTCTCCTCTGAAGAATAAAGAAGGACCTTCTCCCCACCCCAACCTCAGTGGTTAAGTTTCTGAGGCTGGCCTCCAACTTGTGATCCTCCTGCCTCAGCCTCCTGAGCCGCTGGGATTTCAGGCACGCGCCACCGGATTTCAGGAACCCCACAAGTGGCTTAAAACAATCCCAAGTGTTTTGATAGCGTAGACGCCGCTTAAAAGTTTAGCTCCATGGGGTCACTTTTGATTTTTCATAGCAGGAATGAGCTTCCGTGTGACAGGCCGTATTTCTGCGGCACCGTTAAACGGCAGCTTTTCGGAGTGGAGTGATTTATAGCCTGCTTCTAGGAAGGAGCGTGTTAGGTGTCGGAGAGATCATTATTATTTTTTTTTTTAAGAGCCTATCTGTGCATAGGAAGGAGGAAAAGCTTACGGCATAGACTGCGTTCCCCTCCTTCACTTAAACTGAAATATTTTGCTTTTTAAGTTAAGAAGAAAACTCTTTAAGACGTGGAGCCTACGATTTTTCATGCAATCCCATTTATTGTTAGTAGTATGATAACGATTATTTCAGTTACAAATGCCGATCTCATAAAAGCACTTCCCTCTCCCCAAATCTTAAATCTCATGAAGAGTTTCGTTGGCATATAGGGGTTCGAAAAAGAAAAATAACAGATTCAAGAAGTTAAGGTTGAGCCGGGCGTGGCGGTGTCCGCCTGTCGTCCCAGTGGCTCCGGAGGCTGAGGCAGGAGGATCGCGAGTTCCAAGCCAGCCTCCGCCAAAGGGAGGCCCTAAGCAGCTCAGGGAGACCCTGTCTCTCAATAAAATGCAAAATAGGGCTGGGGACGGGGCTCAGGGGTCAAGTGCCCCTGGGTTCAATCCCCGGTACCAAAAAAAAAAAAAAAAAAAAATAAGAGGGAGCACTAAAGAGATTTGTCCAAACGCTGGCCATTCCTCTTGCTCTGGGGAGTCAGGAGACACCTTCCCAAGAGACATGAGGCAAACCTGTCGCTTTTCTCCATGGGGGGGACTCCCCGTGGGCCATGCTCCTCCCTGCCCACCTCCTCTCCCTTCTGTTCCTTCCCCCCAGCTCTTTGCAGGCTCAGAGTCTGGCTTGAAAGGGCTTTGCAAAGGAGGCACCCGAGGGTCCCTGCGGAAGGCTGTCATGCAGAGCCAGCCCTCGCCTCCCGCTTCTTTCTCCTCCTCGGCTGAGATTAGCGGCGAGCAGCGGCCCCGGGAAGGGAGCCCAGCCTGTCTGCGGTCCTTATTTCTAACTTATGATAATAGGGTCTTTTCAGCCCCGAGACTTGGGTGCATTAATAAGGAGGGGAGGCTGGAGGCCTGCGCGCTGAGCAGCGCACGCGGCTGTCATCGCATTCTGGGTTCCGAATAGCACCGAAATAAACCTCAGAAAATACCCCCAGGGGACCAGAGGACCCTTCAGTGCCTCCTGAGAAGACAGGGCAGGGTCGCAGCGTCTTCTTCAGACCAGGGAAACTCCCCAGCTGAGCCCTGCATGCCCCTGTGCCCCGAGGGCAGCCCCGGCTGCTCTCAGGGCCTTCAAATGGGGCTGTTGACGGTCAACTCAGAAGCAAACTGAGGCTTTGGCCCTTTTATTGAAACTCGTGGCTGATGGTATGTGTGTCTTGTTTGCCATCGGGAGGGACACGGGACCACTGAGCCCGGTTTTGTATTTTATTTGGAGACAGGGCCTCACTGAGCTGCTTGGGGCCTCACTGTTGCTGAGGCTGGCTTTGAACTGCAGTCCTCCTGCCTCGGCCTCCGGAGCGTCTGGTTTGACAGACGACGTGCACCACGGGGCCGACTTGCGGTTCTTTATAGTTGATGCATAAAGCATCCCTCTTGTTGGGAGGACCATCAGGAAGGTGGGTTTAGGAGAAGCCGAAACGTCAGATGGCCTGTGTTTCACCGCCATCCTGCGTAGCAAGGCAAGAATTGCTCCAAAGTCACGGCTCGTCTCCTCGGCTCTGCACGAGAGTGACTGACTGACCGCAGCCTCATCCATGCACCGGGTGCTCTAATGCATGAGCGCTGGGCTCCCCTACAGGTGGCCCCCGCTGCGGTTGGTTGATGTCCTCGGTGCTGGTGACGGCCCCCAGACCGGCGCCTCAGCGGGGACGGACGTTCCCCCCACAAGGCTCCCAGGTGATCCACACCTGACCTCCCCAGACCTCCTTCTCCCGCAGGGTCATCGATGGCCGAGACCTGATGCCGCTGCTCCAAGGGAAGACCCGGCGCTCGGAGCACGAGTTCCTCTTCCATTACTGCAACGCCTACCTGAACGCCGTGCGGTGGCACCCGCCCAACAGTGAGTACCGGCCTCCCTGCCTCCCGGAGGCCGCCGGCCCCGGACCAGGAATGTGCTTGACTTGGGCCCCTTTTTCCTTCTTTCTTCCTGGCTCACCTGAACCTGTCTTCCCCAGCGGGGGAAGCCGCACCCCCAGCCCTACTTTGCATTATATTTAGGGACCCTGTGGCCACCTCTGGGTGGGACCCTGTGGCCACCTCTGGGTGGGACCCTGTGGCCACGTCGGCCAAGTTCAATTCCTGGGAACTCTTTCTCACTCTGTTCCACTGAAGCACTCTCTGCACGGCCAGGGCTTCACCTTTCAGATCCTTCTTTAAAAAAAAAAATGAAATTAAAATGTCGTTTTTAGTTATACATGACGGTAGAGTCTACTTTGACATAGTTACACAGACATGGAATATCTCATCCTGATTAGGGTCCCATTCTTGTGGTCGTACATGACGTGGAGTTTCTCTGGTCGTGAATTCATATATGAACGTAGGAATGTTCTGTCTGATTCATTCGACTCTCTTCCTAATGTATGTGTCTATTTTTTTTTTTTTTTTTTGGTCCCAGGGATTGCACTCGGGGTCACTCAACCCTGAGCCTCACCCCCAACCCTACTTTGCATTTTATTTAGGGACAGGGTCTCCCTGAGTTGCTGAGGGCCTCCCTTTGGCTGAGGCTGGCTTTGAACTCACGATCCTCCAGCCTCAGCCTCCCGAGCCGCTGGGATGACAGGCGTGCGCCACCGTGCCCGGCCCCTTTGCTGGATTTTGACAATTAAAGCCAAAAGATATTCTAACAAACCCTGAAGCAACAAATAGACTCAATTTGTCCCCTCGGTGTGGTTACAGAGTTTAACGTGTGTGCGTGTCTGTGTGTCCTTGAAACTTAGTATGACAACAGACTTCATGTCCCTAAGATGCCTGGGAGCGGATGGAAGGTAACACTTTATCCTATGTTCTAGAGTCAGAGGCTGAGGTCGGACTTTCCATTCCCACTGCAAAGGGGAGACCAAACGTGCCTATTTTCTGGGTGCTCTGAAGCTCATCTCGGGGGCCGGACGCTCCTGGGTAATGGGTGGCCCCAGCGGATGGCTTGTACTAAGGCTCAGGGTGCTTCCCCACTGCGGGCTCCTCCCCATCCCTCCTCATCTCCCTCCACCTGTCCTTCCTCCCTCCCTCCCTTCCTGCCTGCGGTACCGTCCTCTCGGGCTCCACTGCAAAGACTCAACCCGGAGCAGCCCCCTTCCCTGCATTTTTAAAGTGCAAAATGTCGCGCCTGCCATTTGCCGCAGAAACCACACCAAGTTGGACGCTTCTTTGAAAATCTGGATGGCTTCCTGGTGGCATGTTCTAGAAGGCAGGGATCATGGGCTCGGGATTCTGGGTCCATGGAACAATTAAATGCACGATTATGCAAACGGCAAATGAATGCAGCCAGCCAGCCCCCACGTAGAGAGACCCAGGAGGGACATATTGGATCAGGGGCTGCAGGGACGCCTTATGTGGAGGAGTAAAGAGAACCGAGGGTAGAAACAGGGATAGGTGAGAAAAGCAAGACCCAGTTTCTGGTAGGCAACTGGCCCTGGGATAAAACTGGCTCCCGAGACAGGCGCCGGTATCAACTCCTTTGAGTGCAATTTCTTAAACCCTTGGGTCTTGAGCCAGACACACAAAAACAGGAGAATTCACCGTATTGCAAGGCTGGGCTTGCTCACGTAGCAAAAAGAGATCCTTTTCCTATCCACAGTGGGTTGCACGAATCCACAGTGGATTGTGAGAAGGACTTCGGATCTGTTTTTCCCAATGAGATGCAAAACTCACGCACCACGCTTGGCCCGCCCGGGTTTTCGTGCGTGTCTTAGTGTTTACTGATTTGCTGTTCCGTGCGAGTCATCTCTGCCGCTAACAGTCACCAAGAAGCTGCTCTGTGGTGGAGTGCAGCTCCGTTGCACATCTGTCACGGAGCAAAACGGACACCGTTTTCCGTTGCAAGTGGATTCCATTCTAGAGCATTCTGGGCCGCAAACTGCACCGGTGCTTGGAATAATGGGGTGCGTCGGTTTCCTCCGTACGGAGGTTGATGGAGGACTTGTCCGGGGATTCGGCTTGGATGCTCAGACCTAGACGTGGCCAATGTCCGTCACAGTACGTGGAGTCCTCTCCAGGGGTGTAGACACAAGGCTTCGCTAGACAGAAAAGAAAGGCAGAAAGAAAGAAATTTAGGATCAAGGGTTTGGGCAGTGGTATGCATGACGGATTCCCCGTTAGTCAGGGGTCTCGGCAGCTGGTTATTAGACCTCTTTGGTTTGCACTTGGCCCAAGTGGGGACTGTTGACACCCCATTCATTGGCAAACTCAGCCAACCCAGGTCTGTTTCTCCTTCCAAGAGCTACGTTACCAGTCGCCTGTTAACACCCGTCAACCACAGCTGTCTCCCAATGTGAAGACCACTTACAGTCGGCCCTGTTAGGTGGACGCCTAAACGTCACCTCTTCACACTGGATAAATACTATTCCCAAGCCACTGAGAGCTAGGATTGTATCCCCAACCTTTTATTTTTATTTACGTATTTATTTACTTGTTGGGTGACTGTACCGCTGAGAGCTATATACCCAGCCTTTTTATTTATTTATTTATTTTTTTAATTTTGAGACAGGGTCTCATTACATCGCCCAGGCTGACCTCAAGTTTGCAATCCCCCTGCCTTGGTCCACAGAGCACCTGGGATTGCATGTTCTAGCACGTTCAACCCGATTAAAACATGAACCCCTTTTACTTCTTATGTACACCACCTTCTCTATTGAGTCTCTCACCCGGTTGAGTGACGTGAGTGAATTACAAGCCAGTGTCATTACTCCCGACGTATTTTATTTACTTATTTATTTCAGTACCCGAGATCCAACTCAGGGACGCTAAACCACTGAACCACAACCCCAGATCTTTTTTTTTTTTTTTTTTTTTCTTTTGAGACAGAGTCTCGCTGAATTGCTTAGGGCCTCGCTAGGTTGCTGAGGCCGGCTTTGAACTCACGATCCTCCTGCCTCAGCCTCCCAAGCCGCTGGGATTACAGGTGTGCGCCTTCGGAACACCTGGCTCCCACTATGTTTTTAAAAACCCGTGAAACCATTATTATAACATGGATATATTTTCATGCGGTAAAATGAAGATTTTTGAGTCAAGCATTTATTGTCTGATGCATATTAAAAATGGTCACTGTGAATTCTGGCATCTGAATCAATACAGCTAATGATTGTAGTCGGTGAAAATAAGTGCTTCTATTTAAGTAGGCGTCCAGAATTAGGTGGACACATTGCAATTCATACTGCAGTTCATGGGACGGCTGTAGGCATATTCTGGATACAGTGCATTATAATATATAATTAATACAGCCACGTGCCGTATACTGACTGTTTTTTGGAGGGAGGGTATTGGGGATTGAACTCAGGAGTACCAAACCCCAGCACTTTTTTGTATTTTATTTTGAGACAGAGTCTCACTGAGTTGCTTAGGGCCTCACTAAGTTGCTGAGGCTGGCCTTGAACTCACGATCCTCCTGCCTCAGCCTCCTGAGCCTCTGGGATCACGGGTGCCCAGCCATACACGGACATTTTTATCAGTGACGGATTCCATGGCTTGACATGGCACACAGTGATAATGTGATCTTTCTTGATGTAAGTCAACGCTAAGATGGTCGCGCACAGCCGTGAGATCACGTAAGGATCGGAGAACCGGTTTTCAGAACAGGGGCCGGTGGTTACGTGACCCGTGGCTCTTGGGTAAAGCATCTTCTGCAAACATGTAAGGTATCTCGATATTGTCTATAAATTATCTGTCGTATTATTTATTTGAAATCCCATGCTTTCGTGAGGAAGTGGGCGACAAACATTAGTTCAAGCCAAGTGCTGTGGGGCACGCCTGTAATCCCAGAGGCTGAGGAGGCTGAGGCAGGAGGATTGCCAGTTCAAAGCCAGCCTCAGCCACTTTAGTGAGGCCCTACGCAACTTAGTGAGGCCCTCTCTCAAAAAAGTAAGAAAGGCTAGGAAAATGTAAAAAAAAGAAAAAAAATAGGTGCGGGATATGGCTCAAGGTTAAGTGGCCCTGGGTTCAACCCCCAGCACTAACACCTCCTTTGGGATAAAGGGTTCGCAACACCTCCTTCCCCTTGGAGAAGGTGAGGATCCTTCTCATACTGACCGAGCATTCCTTGGGTCATAAAAAAGGGATCCATTTTTTTTTTTTACATCCAGTTTTTGTTATTTTCTTCCTGTGATTAAGGGGGAAGAAAAAAAAAATAAGCTTCCTTTGAAACGATTAGAACAAAAAAGCAAAAAGCAATCAGATGATAGAATCCGTTCGAAAGGCATGTGTTCGTGTTTCTAAAAGGCCCCTCTTTGTCCAAACTCGGAGACGAGTCGCGGTTTTAACATCAAAACAGCTTTCCCGTGGCAAGGGAATCCAAATAGACCGCGGAAGCCCCCGTGGGTGATGCTGACCCCACCCTCTGACCGCACCTGACCTTGATTTCAGTCGGCGCCCGGTCCTGCCCATCGGCTGATTTCCCCCTGTGTCTTGGGCATCTCTTTTCTCCGACTTCACCCGTCCTATGTCCGCCCTTCAGATCTGACCTTGGCCTCCCTGACCCGAATTTGCTCTCATGGGCTGCCTGACCCGGTGTTTTCTACAGGATTCTAGCCGGAGCCTGTGAGGTCTACTGATCCTTCATCTCTTTTTCTGTTGGCACCCACGACACCAAGATGCTTCCCGGGTAGCCACGGACCTCTACCTGGATGGCTCTCTCATTCCGCCTCCATGTCACATAGAATCCTTCCAGGTCACCTGCGGGGTGACGCGTCTTCCTGGGGTCTGGTCCACCTGACAGCACCATCGTGGTTGGCTCCCAGGCAACGAGGTTTGGGTTCAGGGTCTGCCCGTGCGTTGGCGGGTCTTCAGCCGGGACCGTGATGCTCTTCTGTGGACATCGAGAAGATGACCCGTCCACCTGGTCGCCTCTCTGTGTGCCCCTGGGGCTCATCCGTGTCCTCTTGGCTCCTGTGTGTGGTCTCCCAGGAGGTCATCGGCCCTGGTCTTTCTTCCGTGGGCTCCATCCCCGACTGTTACGGTTTGGATGTGACCCTGACCCCGCCGTCTTTTCCATTCGATACCCAACACGTTTTTATCGATCCTCTATTATACGCGAGGTAGTGTGCATCTGAGAGACATGGGAGACAGCAATGGTTGCGCTCAGAGAGGGAGCCGTTGAGCCGGCAATAAGGAGACTGCAGGCAGCCGGAGACCTCGAGGGCCAGATGAGCGGTCAGAACCGGTCATTTCCGAGCTGGGCATCCGGGACAGGCTCATGGAGGGCCCGGAGAGATGGGTGGGGGGTTAATACCCAGCGGCGGCGAGGCAGGGAGAACTGTGATGTGTCTGGTGTCCGTCATGCACCGGGTTTGCACCCTGGGTTTGTAGAGCACCGTCTTGGATTGCTCTTGCAGCCCGAGAGGACTTGAATCCCATGCTCTTAGCCCCAGCCCTGAGCCGTGTCCTCTTCCTGGACAGTTTTGCACGGAGAGTTCTCCCGCAGCCAGCCCCAGGAAGCGGGAGGAGGTGGACCACGAGCTACTCTCCGTGCAGAGTAGATAAAGGTGTGGGCTGTCGCGGGCAGACGGACAGGAGTGACCCTCGGGGCTAACGCTGCCAGCACCGCACACCCCAGGTATCCGAGCAGGGCCTCTGAGATCTGAGCACGGGGCCCTCCCTGCTTCTCGAGACGGCTGCCAAGGCACCCCAGCACCGCTCCTCGGGGTGCTCTGAACCTGGGCCGTGCGTGCAGAGCCAGCGCCCTTCTCGGAGCCAAGGGACCGCGGCTGTGGGGCGATGCCTGTCACCCGACCTTATCTGCAGAAGGCAGAAGGGCCAGGCGCCTCTAAGTGACTCAGAAGCAGGCGTCTCATCAGGAGCCCGGATGGACTGAGGCCGGGCAGCTCACCCCGCCGGCCCTGACGTCTTCCCAAAATAAAAATAAAACCACCAGAGTCTCAGATTTCCCCAGTATGCACCCGCGTGGGAGGTCAGGGCTGCTCGGGGGCAGTGCAGACGCCCGTGTCCAGTGCTTCAGGTAGATTCTGCTCCTTTATGTCGGGTTCTGATCCGCTGATCACGAAACCTGCGGTTGCCAAGCGGGGCCCGTGGCATTATGAATGCACATCACCCTGGCAGCCTAAATAGGTCCTGGGTGGGTGTGGGAGGGGGATTCCCCTTAGAAAGGTGATGAGCGGTCAGAACCGGTTTCCTATTTAAGGCCTCGGGAAGGTGATCCATGATCTCAGCAGCTCTGGAGGCTGAGGCAGGAGGATCGTGAGTTCAAAGCCAGCCTCCGCCAAAGGGAGGCCGTAAGCAACTCAGGGAGACCCTGTCTCTAAATCAAATGCAAAATAGGGCTGGGGACGGGGCTCAGGGGCCAAGGGCCCCTGAATTTGATTGCCAGTATCCCCCCAACCAAAAAAAAGAAGAGAGATTAATTGTTACTCATCTCAAATTCTCGGGATCAGAAGAATTTCAGGGTTTTTTTGGAATATTGTATTTGCATCTCTTTGAGCTCCCGGGGGGTGGGGGTGGGCGAGAAGTACAAGGTTCCACCCGAGACCGAGGGACACGTCCTGACCTTCTCAAAGCCCCTGCAGCGAGGCTCTGCCTTTGTGCCCAGTCGCGGGTGGCTCTCCGCCGTCCTGACCCTGTGTCCTCTCCCCCCCGCAGGCTCCTCCGTCTGGAAGGCCTTCTACTTCACGCCCAAGTTCAACCCCAAGGGCGCCAACGGCTGCTTCAGCACCCACGTGTGCCTCTGCCTGGACGGTCACGTCACCCACCACCAGCCACCCCTGCTCTTCGACCTCTCCACGGACCCCGGCGAGAAGAGCCCCCTCACTCCGGAGACGGAGCCCCGCTTCCAGGACATCCTGAGGGTCATGCAGGAGGCCGCGGACCGCCACACCCAGACCCTGTCGGCGGACGTCCCCAACCAGCTGTCCCCGGGGAACACCCTGTGGAAACCCTGGCTGCAGGTGTGCTGTGCCTCCTCCTCGGGTCTGTCCTGCCAGTGTGACCAGCAGAGGCAGGAGCAGGGGACGAGAAACTAGCCGCTGGCCACAGAGAGGCCCGGGGCCACGCTGTCACCGTCCGCAGCAGCTAGGGGCTTGCAGGGCCTGCGGACGTCCGTCCTCGTGGGCCCTCCGTGACCCAAGTCGGAGACGACCATCAAGTGTAGCAAGAGCTGCTCAGACCTCAGCACGGGCCGCCTTGGGAGGGACGGCGCTTATAAGGAGGACCATCATCGCCAGCAGACGGTGGCGACGTCCAGTCCGGGGTAACGGGAAGGCAAATGAGTACCGATCACCCCGAATACGTGCAACACAGGATCGACACCACTCACCATGTACATCCAGATAGAGAGACGGACAGAGAGACCCAGGTGTACCTATATATTTATGTGCATAGATACATCCCCCACGGATTCCTCCCCTCAGGAGGGTTGACATGTCAATGGCCTGCCCCCCCCCACTATTTAAATAAAAATCAATAAAAGCTAACAGGTGTCCTCAGTGAATGCGGGGTCAAATCCTTCAATGACATCAGTCTCCCTGAACCCGATTTCCATTCCGTCAGTGATGGTACTGCATTCACGTTCCAGGGCTCCTTTGCTCAGTGGACCTTGGGGTCCCCGGGGCACTAAGGGAGATACTGCAGTTGAGGGGATCCCTTCCAACAGCATTCAGAAGGACCAGGCGTGGAAAGTCTGTGTTGTTTTGCATTTGATTGAGAGACAGGGTCTCCCTGAGTTGCTCAGGGCCTCGCTTTGGCGGAGGCTGGCTCGGAACTCGCGATCCTCCTGCCTCAGCCTCCTGAGCCGCTGGGATGACAGGTGTGCACCACGGCCCCCAGCCCTTGGTGACTTGTTGATGTGTCCACACAAGGGGCGTTATCTTCAGTTGTGGGTGTGAGCTACAGAGGAGAAAGCCCAGCCCGTGTGAACACCTTGGTGTGGTTTTATCCCGTGGCGGAGACACCCATCTCCGAGCCACCCCCAGATGCACGGTGAACGGTGTTTAGTCAAGACCTTGGGTGCAGGTGGGCGTCCAGGAAGCCCCTGGTGATGGGGCAATATCTGTCGGGGGATTACGTCACTTGGCCAGCTTTTGGAGACTCCTCGGGCGCCCGATGGGTGTGGGATTAGTCATTTAATCTGCAAACAGCGCATCAAGCACCAAGCAGCCCTCTCCCTGCACCCGGGTTGAATTTAAAAGTGCCTCCCAATACCGAGATTGCCTTTAGAGCCCAGGGCGATTCGAAATCCTCTTTATTTGCAATAACCATATTGATCGTGCATTGCAACCCATTCGCCATCGGAAGGCTTTGCTTGGAACGTGGAACAGGAAATAAGATTTTTCATTTTAATCTCCAGGAGAGCCCTGACCAAACTTGTCGATGGCATCGTTGCTTTTTTTGTTTTTCCTGATGTGTTATCTGTCTTTTTTCAGAGCTGCGAGGCACGACGACGACTTACTTCCAAAGAATCTTGTTGATATTACTTGTGGAGTGGCGGGTGCACAAGATTGCTTAGAACTTGCGCACGCAAAAGCTAAAATCAACCACCCCCCGGCAATTCCGAAGGGGCTACCCTAATCAAGAAAAATGAGATGATGGCGTTTGCAGGGTCCATGGGGGGAGTTGGAGAATGTCAGCTGCTGGGGGAACCCACGGGAGCGACCTGTGGGGTGTCTGCTGGGTTTGATTAAAAGCATGAGGTTAAGTCATGTTTAGCAGCTAGACAGCAAGACCTTTCCGAGCACCAGAGATGCCACCGAGAAGAGGCAGAAATAAGACAGTCCCTGGTCTCAACGATCAGAGGGTGCAGCAAGGTCCCAATACAGCCTTTAGAAGGGCTCCCCACAGACTTTATTATTTTAAAATCTGAATTTGTTTTAATTAATTGTACATGATGTGTTCATGCTCTGTGATGGATCCTACGTGAACGGGGTCTAATGTCTCCTATTCCTTTCATTCTTCTTTATGGCTGAGTAATATTCCATTGTGTAGATATACCACAGTTTCTTTATCCATTCATCTACTGAAGGGCACCTAGGTTGATTCCACGGTTTAGCCGTTGTGAACTGTGCCACTATAAACACTGATGTGGCTGTGTCCCTGTAGTATGTGCTGATTTTAAGTCCTTTGGGTATAGACTGAGGAGTGGGATGGCTGGGCCACATGGTGGTTCCATTATAAAGACTGAGGGTCAGGGGTGTGGCTGTGTGGTACAGGTGCGGCTGCCCGTGTATGAGGTGCTGGGTTCAATCCCCAGCACAGCATCCATCTGCATCCGTCAATCAATCAATCAAATGCAAGAAAGGAATGTGAACCCTGAGGGTTGATGGTGTTTGGTCCAACGCAGTCACAAAAGCAATTTTTGCCGGGATCTGCGCCTCGTGTTGTTGTGCCGTGTGTGTCCACACTGAAACGTCGTGTGTTTTGCAAAAGGCCCCGAGACGGGTAGTGATCTTACCCTGGAGACCAGTTCCCTTTGCTTTACTATTCAGAGTAGAAATCTGACAGGAAAATCTCCCTCACACACACCTTGATTCTTTAGGAAAAGCAAAGACAGGGCAAATCCAAATCCGCTCTCGTCGCTTCAACACAGCCTGCACCCAGGGAGCATAAAGAGGAAGCAGGAAGTAGCCTGGGACACACTGTGTTGGTGGGGTAGAGGTCTCTAGTATCCAAGTGCCAAAAAGCTGAGTCTTTACTACTACCTTCTTTTTAATCCCCAAAGACTAAAAAATGTGAATATGAAATAAAAAAACAGCATTCATGTATTGGAAATGACCTGCACCTCTTAAGTCATAGCTGGAATCCAATGTCTGTGCCTCTCACATGCACCCTGGGCACTGACCGGTTCTCTGCTTGGCCAAACTGGACTCAGGCTCCACAACCCAGGTGTGCTCGTCCTTAAAGAATCCAATCTTACGGTGGCACAGTGGCACACTGGCGCACGCCTGTAATTCGAGAGGCTCGGGAGGCTGAGGCAGGAGGATCGTGAGTTCAAAGCCAGCCTCCGCCAAAGGGAGGCCCTCAGCAACTCAGGGAGACCCTGTCTCTCAATAAAATGCAAAATAGGGCTGGGGACTGGGCTCAGGGGTCGAGTGTCCCTGAGGTCAATCCCTGGTACCTAGAAAGAAAGCAAGAATCCAGGGTTAGCAAGAACCCTGTGAAGTCACCTTAGCAAGGACCCACTAACCCCCATATCTCACACCCTGCACTGTCCCTGGGTGACATCTGATCAGTGTGGCCTGTCATCAGCTGGAATGACTTAGGTCAGTTCAGCTGGAATCCCCTGCTGAGGGGTCCGCCTACGTCACCCTGCACCGCGGGCTAAATCCCCCACTTTGGGGGCTGTGTTCCGAGTCGAGCCCACCTCTCTCCCCCACTGTACCCGTGGCCCTGAAGACAGTCTTCCTTACGCACCTTTAACTAGTGTCATTGGAAGATGATTTTCTTTACCGTCCCCCACCGCAATGCAAAATCTGCCCCGGGTCCGGGCCTGGTGGCACACTCCTGTAATCCCAGCAGCTTGGGAGGCTGGGGCAGGAGGATCACAAGTTGGAGGCCAGCCTCAAAAACTCAGTGAGACCCAGCCTCAAAATGAAATGTAAAAAGGACTGAGATGTGGCTCAGTGGTCAAGTACCCCTGGGTTCAATCCCTGCTAGAGAGAGAGAGAGAGAGAGAGAGAGAGAGAGAGAGAGACCCTCAAACTTGATGCATTTCTTTGGTTCTATTCAATAAGTTGAAGTCCTCTGAGTGATTTTCCTCTTTTCCTTTTTGGTACTGAGGATTGAAGCCAGGGAGCTTTACCACTCAGCCATACTCCAGCCCTTATCATCTTTTATGTTGAGACTCCGTCTTGCTAAGTTGCTGAGGCTGGCTCCAACTTGCGATCCTCCTTCCTCAGCCTCCCCCCGAACCCCTGGGATTATACGCACGCACCACGGTGCCCTCATTTAAAGAAAAAAATGAATGGGTAGATTCATGACCTTCAAAAAGGACCGTGCATGCTTCCTGCCGCACAACTCTGGGGGCAGCCTTAACTGAGACTGCGGTGAGAAGACTGCTTTCTCGTTTATGCAGTGCACAGCCTAGATCACTGTGCATAGCAGTATTAGTTGGGGAGTGATGTTGCCTCAACAGGTGCAAGCAGAGTCTTCTCCAGGCAGCTCTGGTTCCCTGGGACACCCCAGGGATATCCTAGGATTCCATCAGACTTGGAAAGATAATTCAGAGAGCTGGAGGGGAGGAAAATGAGGACAGCTTTGGATCAGGGCACAGCAAAGTCAAACCTACGTTCATGTTGTACACTGCTTCAGAAATGCCCAGGTCCCCTAGCCCCCAGTGAGGACGCCCCAGGAAAGCAGATGTCCGTTCCCTGCATGGCGTCTATGCCACCTGGAAGCCAAGCAACCGCTGTGTGAGTTTCAATCCCTTTGCTTTCAAAAACAACAACGAACTCCACATTTGTGTGTGTATTTTCTTTTCTTTTCTTTTTGGTACCAGGGATTGAGCCCAGGGCTACTAAACCACCGAGCCACATCCCCAGCCCTTTTTATGTTTTATTTCAAGACAGGCTCTCGCTAATTCGCTCAGGGTCTTGCTAAGTTGCTGAGTTTAGTTTTGAACTTGTAATCCTCCTGCCTCAGCCTCCCAAACTGCTGGGGTTACAGGTGTGCACCACCGAGCCTATTTATTTGTTAATTATTTTGGTACCGGGGATTGAACTCAGGGGCACTCAACCACTGAGCCCCGTCCCCAGCCCCTGTTTTGTATTATTTAGAGGCAGGGTCTCACTGAGTTGCTTAGGGCCTCGAATTTGCCGGCTTTGAACTCACAATCCTCCTGCCTCAGCCTCGCAAGTTGCTGGGATTATAATCATGTGCCATCACACCTGGCAAAATAGACATATATTTAAAGCCCTGCATTTTAATGGCATTTTAAAGTGTTTACAATGTTGAATTCTGTTTAATTATATGTTAAAAATGTTGAGGATTCTTTCAAAGTAAAAAAAAAAAAAAGATATAGCAAAATCAATAATGTATATTTATATTCTGCTTATTAACATTTTGCTGGGATTGATATAGGGTTGTTTAACCACTGAGCCCCATCCCCAGCCCTTTTTATATTTCATTTAGAGACAGGGTCTTGCTAAGTCGCTTAGGGCCTCACTAAGTGGCTGAGGCTGGCCTCCAACTTGCAATCCTCCCACCTCAGCCTCCGAGTTGCTGCAAATATCAGCGTGTGCCTCCACAGCAGGTGGCTATAGGCACTTTGAATGCAAACGAACCATCTTCTGACCTTTTATCATCTGAATTAGTCTTTCTTTTTCTTTTAACTCCTGTCACAGTTCGTGAATTCTGATGTCTAAAGAGAAAATAAAAAATAAAAAACAATGGTGTAGTGTCTTATTTTCCATGACAAGGCTTCAAAGGGCAACTTTAAAAACACGGTGTAGATTCCACCAGGCATGGAATGTTTCCCCGAGGGGCCCCGTGCCCCTGGTCTCAGCGTGACGATGGCCCTGTAACCGCGTGTCTTGCAGCAGCTCCGCTGGTCCGGCACCAAGGGCCTGATGAATGCCCCGTCCACACAGCTACTTAAGCTCCCAGGCAGAAAGATGGGCCGGAATTTCAGACCTTCACCCCTCACTGTCTCGAGTGTCTAAAAGAGGGCAGGGACCCGGTGTCAGCTCATCGCTTACCGCCGCGTAAAAAATACATATTTCTCTGCAAAAAGAAAAAAAAAAATACGGTCTCCGGGCTTCTCTCCTCTGCAGAAAATGGCTAAAAATAAAAGGAATCCTTTCTGGAGATGCAGAGGTCTAGCGGAGGACTTAACGATGCCCTTGGGTTAGCTCTCGATGAGGTCTGGCGGGGACCGTGCCTCTGAGAGATTGATGGCTCGGTGCCCTTCCCCGAAAAGGAGGCGACGGCTAAATCGTTCCTGCCAAGGCTCTGCCCTGTGAATGGCACCGAGACTTGGCATTGCCCAAGCATCTCCAAACCTTGAACCGCTGTATACAGCTGGACCTGTCCTCTGTGCGTCCATGGCCCATCTGGGCTGTCGCCAGTCGAAACCCTCCTGCTCCCACACCCCCCCCCAAGACCTCCGCCCTGAGCCGCAGAACTGGTCACAGTGTTACCCCGCAGCTTCGGCCACAATGTTTCAACAAGTTGTTTCCTCCCCATTCTTGCGCAGAAATGGAGACTTGCAATGCGTGCTTCAAGGTGGACAGCGTCAATCGCTGTGCAAATATTCTTCTTTTGAGCATCTCTGTTTTTGTTGAAGTCCAGCACCCGTGGAGAGATAAATTACGGCATCAGTATTTTTCAGGAGTAAATCGTAACGGTGGTGGATTTAATAACGACCTCGATCATACATATTACTACCGTGTTGTGTCAAAAAAAAAAAAAAAAAATCTCAACATGCAACGGCTTCAGACAGTACCCACGTTGTGGAACTGTGGCTTGTGGGAAATCGGTGGAATGATTTCTGTGATGGAGGCTGAGCTCAGATGCAGCATCTGTGTCAGGTCCGTGAGCAGCTGGGGACTGTGGGTTATTGTGGGTGGTCAGGAATATAGGGACAGGCAGGGCCTCTCAATGTGTGGCTTTTGCATTCTGCAGCAAATGGTTCCAGGATTGTCCCCGGAGGTTGCAATTCAAGGGGTTTCAAATTCAGCAGAACTGGATAGTCCCCCCCACCCCATGCAAATGACCAGCAGGTTTCTGCCTGGGTCTGTCACAGATACCGTACACGGGTGGAAAGGGTGGACAGGGTCCCTGTTCAGTTTTTCAGTCTACATCCCCCACATTAAAATTTTAGCAGCTCTCCCAACAGGAAATCAATGGGGCTGCGCAGAGACCCGTGAAAATCCTCTTGTCCATAAAATCAATAGCAAAACCGCGGAGATGGTAAAGGGAGAGCTTCTGCAAATCCAGCAAGGTGTGCCCCCACGCATGCACACGCTGACATAAATTCCTGCAAAACCAAAGTGTCCTTAAGCGGGTTTTGAGGAAGAGCTTCCAGAATCCATTCAGGGTCAGCCTGAAATGTGCTTTGCAAGAATCCGACTCCTCCAGGGAATGACATTTTGACGTTTGCACAGAATGTGGTGACTCCCTTCCGTCCAAGGGCCATCCAGAAGCCGGGTGGTCATCTGTGCCCGCTCAGAAGAGCCCCCAATGCTCCGTTCTCTCCATCCAGCTTGGGCCAGCCCTAATCTAACAACCACACAGTGCGGCTCCAGGAAGTAGAATCAGCCACTCCAGCCACATTTGTGCCTCCCCCAGGGACAGAATTACATATCAGTCGAACAGGGTTCTATGTCAGCCCTACCCAACTGTGACCTGAATCATCACCCCATCCTCCTCCCCAGCACTCCTCCTCCCACACCGTCAACCCTTGGCGTTTCTTCCCCGGAAGTCCACACTGGGAAACGAGGTTATTTCGACCGCTTTCCTGATCTATTTCAGGCAAAACTGAGAGCCCAGAAGAGGAAGGAGCCACTGTGTTCTGACTTGGGGAGTGGCACAGATTTTTTTTTTATTTTTTATTTTTAAATGCAAGGACTCAAATGCACCTGGCAAAATGGAGGAGGATTTCAGAAACATGCGTTCCAGAAAGTTCCATCAAAAGAGGTCAAGTTGGTGGGGCACGCTACTCTGAGGACCTCAGCCCTGACCTCTCAGCCACGGTCTGGAAATCAGGAGAAGAAACAGGAGAAGTTGAAGATTTCTATTTGTCTTTGGGGCTGTCTAGATCATCCAGGAGCAAGCAAACCCCCAAAATGACCTTTAAGGATCTTTCTTGTGTCATGGTTTGGACTTGGAATGTCCCCCAAAGAGCCATGGGATGAAGCCTTGTGCCCCAATGCTGCAGTGTCCAGAGGTGGGGCTTTGGAAAGGGCTTGGGTCACGAGGGGTCTCTGAGCTGCTCAGCGGGTTAATCCATTGGTGGGTTCATAAGTGAATGGACACTTGGGTTATTGTGTTGGTAGAATATTAATCTGTTGCTCCGGGGGGGGGGGGGTCACCTGGGCTACTAGAGTCCTTGGAGATGTTGAGGCCATCGCAGGAGACAGCAAAACTTGGAGAGACTATCTATGTTGTGCTACTGTAACAAAATACCTAAGACAATCAGCTTATCAAGATAAAAGGTTTACTTATCTCACAGTGCTGGAGGATTCCGTCTACGATTTGTCGCTTTGGGAATGCACATTACGGTGAGAACACGGGTGGAAGAAGAGGCTCACTTCCTGGCGGCCAAGAAGCAAGGAGAGAAGGCAGAGGGATTGGAGTTCCGGTAGCCACTTCAAGGGCACAGCCCCATGGGACTGAAGGACCTTAACTGGAATCCGCCTCTTAAAGGTCCACCACGTCCTAATGGCGCCATGGGCTGTTGACCAAGCCTCTAATGCACGAGCTCTGTCTGGGGGAAACACTTGTCCAAATCGGCACTCATCAAACCTCTGGGGCTTGCTCTTAAAAAAAAATAAATAAATAAAAGAACCCCCCAGGGACAGCACATTTCTCCACATTCCCAGCAAGCATACTGCTGATGGTCTAGATGGGAAGCATCCACCAAAAACCCACCTCTGAGACGGTGCAAGGACATTCAGAGGTGAGATGATTGGGTTATGAGAGCCTTCAACCAATGAGTGGATTAATCCACTTGGATGGACTCACTGGGTGGTGGCTGCAGCAGGTGGGGTGTGGCTGGAGGAGGGGGTCCCTGGGCTGTGCCTTTGGGGTCTCTGTCCTGTCCCTGGTGAGCAGAGCTCTCTCTGCCCCCTGGTGCCCTGTCCTGAGCTGCTCTCCTCCTCCAGGCCCTGCCGCCATCTTGTTCTGCCTCCCCTTGGGCCAGAGCCATGGAGTCGGCCACCAGGGACTGGACCTCGGACACCAGGAGCCCCCAGATGAACTTCTCCTCCTCTAAGATGTTCTTGTGAGGCCTTTTGGTCTCAGCACTGTGAAAGGTGACCAGAACCCGGAGTCTCTAGGCTTTTGAACGTGCAGTTAGCTCGGATGGGTGTGCCCTTCATTTACATGTCCACGTGGCTAGGACCCTCACTTCACCGAAGGTCTCTCTTCTCCAAGAAGACGAAGACGGCGTTTCTCTTAAGTGGACGACTCTTTCCAAGTCCCCTGTGGTGTCTGTGCTGACTCTTGATGAACTCAGTCACTGATCTCCGGAACATTCTGGGGGCAGCCCACGAAGCTGCGGTGCGAAGGGAATTCACAGAGACTTGGATCCAGGAGAAAGGAGGTGGAGGGCACTGGATATTCAAAATCCACTTTGGTTCCTTCACCAGTGGTCCGTTCAGCTATAAATGGATTAATCCACCTGGTGGATTAATCCACTCCTGAGGTCAGAGCCTTCATTGCCTCTTAAAAGTCGTACTCTCTTGAGGATGTGCTTCTGGTGCATGAGATTTACAGACATCCTGGACCCAAGTGTTACTTTGCAGATGGGGGGAAATGAGGGGGAATCGGAAGAGCTTGCCTCATCTATGGGCTCATTTTGGTAGGGGGGAATGCTGGCCTCTTGAAGCTCATTGGCTGGAATGCAGTCACATGACCCAGTCCAGCCACAAAGGAGGTTGGGAAGAGGATTCTTGAGCCGGCCGGCTGCATGCTCAGATTTTATAAATTCCGTAATTATGAAGGCAACGCAGGATGGGTCTGGCCCCCCGTGGGCAGCCTCTCTCCCCCACTTTAATGACACCCATGCCACCGTCATCCATGTTGCTGACATGACACCCTCCTGCTCTCCTAGCACATCCACGCGGGAGGCACCGTTTTCTCAATTTAAAACAAAAAAAAAGTTGTAGATGTCTGTCACTTGAGGACATGGTGCTCAGCAGGTGGGTGAGACAAGGAAGAGATTCTGGGCAGAAGGTTGGAGAGAGTCCAAGAAAACAGAGAGAGGGTGAGAGTGTGCAATTGCACATCCCTGAATGCACGTGTAAGTGTGTGTGAGTGTGAGTGTCAGTGTGTGTAAATATGTGTGTGAGAGTGTGTGTGAGTGTGCGTCTGAATGTGTATGTGAGTGTGTGTCTGAATGTGTGTGTGAGTGTGTGTGAATGTGTATGTGTGTGACAGTATCTGTGTGAGTGTGAGTGTGTGTGAGTGTGCATCTGAATGTGTGTGAATATGTGTGTGAATGTGTGTGAGTGTGTGTGAATGTGTATGTGTGTGACAGTATGTGTGTGTGAGTGTGTGAGTGTGAGTGTGTGTGAGTGTTTGTGAGTGTGAGTGTGTGAGTGTGAGTGAGTGTGCATCTGAATGTGTGTGTGAATATGTGTCTGAATGTGTGTGTGAGTGTGTGTGAATGTGTATGTGTGTGACAGTATGTGAGTGTGAGTGTGTGAGTGTTTGTGAGTGTGTGAGTGTGAGTGTGTGTAAATATGTGTGTGAGTGTGTGTAAATGTGTGTAAGTGTGTGTAAATGTGTGAGTGTGCATCTGAGTGTGAGTGTGTGAGTGTGTGTGAGTCAGTGTGAGTCAGTGTGTGAGTGTGTGTAAATATGTGTGTGAGTGTGCATCTGAGTGTGAGTGTGTGTGAGTCAGTGTGAGTCAGTGTGTGTGTGTAAATATGTGTGTGAGAGTGTGTGTAAATGTGTGTGAGTGTGTGTAAATGTGTGTGTGAGTGTGCATCTGAGTGCATCTGAGTGTGAGTGTGTGTGAGTGTGAGAGTGTGTGTGAGTGTGTGAGTGAGTGTGAGTGTGAGGAGGGTGTGTGTGAGTGTGTGGAGAGTGTGAGAGTGTGTGTGAGTGTGAGTGTGTGGAGGGTATGAGAGTGTGAGAGTGTGTGTGAGTGTGAGTGTGTGGAGGGTTGAGATTGTGTGTGTGTGTGAATGTGTGTGAGTGAGTGTGTGTGAGTGTGTGACTGAATGTGGGTGTGTGAGTTTGAGTGTGTGTGAATGTGTGAGTGTGTGAGTGTGAGTGTGCGTGAATGTGTGTGTTTGTGTGATTGTGTGTGAATGTGTGAGTTCATGTGAGTGTGTGCAAGTGAGTATGTGTGAGTGTGTGTGTGTATCTAAGTGTGTGTGTATGTGAGTGTGTGTGTGAGTGTGTGTGAGTGTGCATCTGAATGTGGTGAGTTTGAGTGTGTGTGTGAGAGTGTGCGTGAATGTGTGTGTATGAATGTGTGAGTGCTTGTGAGTGTGTGTGTATGTGTGAGTGTGTGTGAGTGTGTGTGTGAGTATGTGAGTGTGTGTGAATGTGTGTGAGTGTGTGAGTGTGTGTGTGAGTGTGTGAGTGTGCATCTGAGTGCCCGAGGAGGGCTGGACCTGGACGCCATGGTGGCCCAGGCAAACACAGCCCGGTTTTAAGAAGGAGGCTAAAACCTTTCTCAGAAATTAGACTTCGGGGCCGTCTCCTGGTGACTGTCCAGAGCCTGCGGGGGTCAGCTGCGTCCCTCAGGGCACAAGGCTTTACCACTGACACAAATCAGTGCACCTGTCACCCAGGAGACAAGTCATCCCCACCTCTAGTTTATTCCAAGGGGGGAAAGAAATACGTCGCGTCTGCACAAGGCTCTGCAAGAGGCAGAAATGCTCCCTTGGTCTCGGCGAGCGTCTCCGAGGTTCCAAGATGAAGAAGGGCCAGGGGCGGCCTGGGTGTCCCTGGCCGGTTGGACAGCGGCCGTCTCTGCAGTGGTTTCCTGTTTCTTGCGGGGAGTGGAGACGCTGTGACCCTGGGCAGCAGCTTCACTGCCTGCCAGCCCTTGTACGGAGGGAGCCCCCAGCACCCGTCAGGAGGCGAGTTCCAGGTGTGTGAGGAGGGCCAGTGGGTTCGCGGGGCAGCGGTTGCAGTAAACGGGCTGCTGCCGGTTGAAGTGACACGGGTGCCATCCGATATGTCTTGGAGGACAGATGGGGGTTCCTCCTTCTGCCTTCTGGACCCTGAGGCACCTTGTAAAATGCTCCAGCACCCAATAAACGGGGACGGGGAGAGTCGTAAATTGCAGGGCGGGCAGCTGGCAGTGGATGTCCTTCAAGGTGATCGTGTGACCTAGAGGTCTTCTCCAGAAGGGTCCTTGCAGAAGCCCCTGCTCCGAGGTGACGCCAGCTTCTGGACCGGGCAGCGCCCTTCCCTCCTCTCCTGAGGCCACCCAGTGAAATGCACAAGGAGCTTTTCGGACTGAGCACAAAGATGCCTCCACAGGCCGAGGAGCCCCCGGGTGCCCCGGGGACGGGGGTGGGGCAGAGGTGCAGCTACGGGGGCAGATTTCTTGCTGGGAATTGGAGACCGGGAACCTGGGGACGTGAGGCCAAGGCAGAGAGAGCTCAGAGATGTCACTGGCTCTTGGCTCTCGGTGGACCTCGGGAGACGGCTGATGTCTGATGGTCAGAGAGAGGAGCCACGAAAATCAGGAATCGAGGGGGAATAACGTGCGGCTCACACCCGGGGAGAGATGCAATTATTGTTGTGTGTATGCAATGATTCCAAAATCCGAAATCTGCAACACTCTTGGGCCCCAACATTTTGGATGGGGCGCACTCCACCTGTATCGGACCCTGAACCCCCCTGGCTCAGCCGTTGTGCGGACATTCTCTTAGAGCACTCGTGGGTCCACACCGGGCATTTCTGCTGGTGCCTGATGGTGGGTATTTCTAAAGAGAGGACAACGCTGGAGGATAGAGCAACAGTGTCCATAGGAAGTGGTGATCCTAGGTGCCCTCCAACAGATGAGTGGATAAAGGAAACGTAGCATATGTGCACAATGGAATATTACTCAGCCTTAAAGAAGAATGAAATGACGGCATTCGCAGGAAAATGAGTGGAACTGGAGACGATCGTGTTAAGTGCAATAAGCCAGTCCCCAGATCCAAAGGCCAAATGTTCTGTCTGATATGCAGATGCTGACACATGCTATCTGCTAGGGAAGAATAGGAGTTCACTGGGTCAGACCAAAGGGAATGGAGGAGGGACGGGAATAGGAGAGACCGTGGAATGAACTGGACATCACCTTCCTGTATGAACCCACAACCAGTGTAACGTCACACCAGGAGCAACCACCAGAATGGGAATGGTACTCCATGTATGGAGGATAGGTCAAAATCCATCCTACTGTCGTGTGTGACTTCAAAGAACAGCAACAACCACAAAAATCTTCACCTGGGGTCGCTGTCACCCACCGTGACGGTTCCCCTGAAGACACTGCAAACCCAATGCATCCGAAACGGAAAGAACGGACCTCCTCCTTCCCCCAAGGGTGCACAGCCCTACCCTCCCTCTCTGGGCTAATTGCATTCCCGACTTCCAATTCGCTTAACCCCGGCGTATCGAAGTCACCTTCTATTTCTTTCCCAACTTTTTCATTCGATTTTTATCGACTTCTTCTCATTCGACTTTAGAAATGTCTCCTGAACTTTTATTGATTCCAGAGGTCCCTCTCCTGGTCGAGGGTCACGTCGTCTCTGATCTACGTGATTTCTGATGGATTGTGCTTCCTCTGGACTCTAAACTGCTCCGTGGGACGAATGCTAGAAGTTTCTTTCCGGACACTCACGGCCCGACCTTGTCTTGCCTGTGCCCGGTTGCTCGGCTGTCCGTATTTTTCAAAGTCTAAAGATCCTACCCATTTCCCCTCCTTGGTTAAAGCAAGGAACCTTGGCTCCGTGTAATAGATTCTGTTGTCCGCAATGAATTTTCTCCTTTTCCCGCTGTGAAATTGATTATTTTGAAGGTGACAATGTGAAACGTCACACCTTACGTTACCTCACAGGCTTTGAATATCTCAGACTTTCCCTTCCCCACCAGCTGGACAAAACTATTAGCTCTAAAGGTTTTCATGAGACTGCAAGTTCCCACCAGAATGATTCAAAATAAGGTCTACGCCATCCGGATCCACAGCCTTAAATCCATTTGCACGTGTAACAGGCACATGTTCAAAAATTGACGACGGTGTGGAAAATCAGTATTAGGGGGATCCGACCCACCCTGAGAGTCTGCCAAATTGTGCAGAATACAAAATGCTAGCTCTGTGAAGTGATTCCCACTCACTGGCTTCCTTCAAGGTATTAGGAAACACTGTGCTTATTAATGTCGTCTGACATTTACCTTGGGCAGGATTTTATTACAGGGGCTTATTGACGAATACGTCACCCACCGTCCGTGATCGATTACGCGGGCTTGGAAAAATGTACCCTGATCACCTTGCAGAATCTGGCCCCACATCTCCAGGGCTGGGGTCTTGTGCGAAAGTCTGACTGGGGACAGAGTTGAGGGGGTTGTTGGCAGACACATTATCACTGGACCCTTTTGAGGACATCTTCCCGTACCACGTGCAGAATTCCAACACGGCACACTATTCAGGAGGCTGAGGCAGGAGGCCCACAGAGTTGAGGCCAGCCTGGGCAACTCTGAGAGACTCTGTCTCAAAATAAAAGATTAAAAGACTGGGGATGTAGTTAGTGGTGGAGCACTTGCCTAGTAATGTGTGACAACCTGGGTTCCACCCCCAGGAACACCCCTCCCCACACACATGTGCACACAAATTAGATGGAGAGGCTGACGTTTTGAGGGAAGTCATTTTGACAAATGGAGAGAGAATAAGTGAAAGTTTAAAATTAGTCATCTTGAGATAAATAATCAAGGCATATCCCAGAGGTTCACAATGCTGCCTGTCTACTTCTCAACTTATAAAATGAAAATGCAACATATATTTGGCAGGGGGCAGTGGTGCATGCCTGTAAACCCAGCACCTTGGGAGGCTGAGGCAGGAGGATCGCGAGTTCAAAGCCAGCCTCAGCCAAAGTGAGGCCCTCAGCAACTCAGGGAGACCCTGTCTCTAAATAAAATACAAAATAGGGCTGGGGATGGGGCTCAGGGGTCGGGTGCGCCTGAGTTCAATCCTGGGTAACTCCCCCCCCAAAAAAGAATATTCCAAAGACATGTTCTTAAAAGATATTTAAGAAAAATGATAATTTCGACAGCTCTCAAAACAGCATTCTTAAGTGGAACTGGCATTGATTGACTGCACAAACATGGTAGTGAACACTTACTAGCGTATCTTGGGGCCGCTGTCTTGATTGCTGTGACTGCACCAGGAATTTGAACTACCACAGATTTTACACCTTCAACACCATTTTTAACAAGTGAAAAAAGGTAAAGGACATCTCAGCGTTATGAAGAAAATAGAGGAGTTCTTGAATAGCCGGTGGAATATCTCCCAGGAGGCTGAGTTCCGTACTCTGCAAATTGCTACACTGTACTATAACAACCCGCGTGCCTACGTGATGTGATCCTTTAACAGAAAGTCACGAAAGTTGACAGCTACTTAACGTGGAACTCAGCTAGACTCTTTATATTACCTCTTCAGTTAAGCCTTGTGTGTTCGTCAGCTTCCCATTACTATAAGAAACACCTGAGACAATAAGCGTGTGAAGACAAAAGGTTTCTCTGATTCACAGTTTTGAAATTTCCGCTCCATGATCAAGAGGCCCCATGGTCTTTGTGCTTGGTGGGATTGAATAGGGGAGCCAGGAAGCAAGGAGGAAGAGGAAGAGACTGGGGTCCCGCAATCCCCTGGTAACAGCTCTAATGATCTAAGGGCCTGCCCTTTGTCCTGACCTCTAAGAGGTTCCACACCCTCCCCACAGTGAAAACCAATAGTTGGTGACAAAGCTTCCAACACATAGGGCTCGGGGGACCCTCATGTGAAGCGTTGCACATTTTTTTCTCCAATCATTTCTGTGCACACGAAAAACAAAGCAAAACTTTTCAACTTAGAAAGAAATTCAATACGGGTGTGATAGACAGCTCTCTGACGCTGTGACAAAACACCCGAGAGAAGAAAACTGAAAAGGAGGAAAGGTTCAGGTTTATTATGGCTCACGGTTTCAGAAGATCAGAGCCCTCCTGAGCTAACCGCTTCCCCAGTGCCGACCTGTGGACATTGGTGCTTTGGGACCCAAGCCTTCAGCACCCGAGTCTTTGGGTCCAAACCCTAACAACGGGCTCCTTCTCTATTAGTCAAATCTAGGACTTCAGACCTGGATTGTTGATGCTGTTACCCTTCATTGCTGCGCCTGAACTCTTTGATTGGTTTGCTCCTATGTTTCTAACGTCTGTCTCTCTCAGTGAGACCCGGTACCCCTTGAGGATGATTCCGGGTCTTTCCACTAGAGCTTACTACATTCTGAAACACCCAACGCTTTGGAGAGCGCCGTGAAACACAAATTAATGGAACGTGCACGATCTCATCAAGCTGGGAAGAAAAATGTACGGTTCAGCTTAAGAGCCCCGCGGAGATCGCAAAAAAAAAAAAAAAAAATCCTTGTTTTCACAAAAGCAAGGAGACCAATGGGAAATAAAACTCATCGACGGAAGCTTTCAATTGGATTTTATGCAAACACACCTTGAAAAGCTTATTGGAGCACGGACTATAGGCCACACAAGCAATTACAAATAAAAACAGTTGTAGAGAGAGAGATTAATAGAAGCCGAAATGAAAATTAAATGAAGAACAGAGAAACTTGAGAGCAAGTGTTCTCTTAATTGCTCCTTCACAACTGAGGTCTGCACACGGAAACAGCCTAAAATGTAGCAGTGATTTTAAACGCTTGTTGCCTACAAGAGTTAATAAATGATATGACATCAAATTAAAAAGCTTCTACACAGCCAAGGAGACAATTAGGTGCGTGGAAAAAAGAACGTGCAGAACGGGAGAACCTCTCTGCCTGCTCCTCTTCGGGCCGAGGATTAATGTCTAGAACATGAAAAGAAATCAAAGAATTTCACACCAAAAAAATCAAAGACCCAATTCATGAACGGGCCAAGGAATGAATCAGACCATTCTCAAAGAATCAGTGCAAAGGGCTAATGGATATAAAAAGTAAAAATGTCCAACACCATTAACAACTGGGGAAATGCGTGTCCAAAATCCACGGAGATGTCCTCTCACCCCAGCCAAAATGGCGGTCATCGAGAATACAAATAATAACCAATGCCAGAGAGGATGGGGAGGGAAAAGGAGCACGTGTACCCTGTTGTTGGGACTGTAGATTAGTGTGGAAATCAGTATGGAGGCTCCTCAAAAGACTAGGCATGGAACCACCAAATGACGCAGCTGTACCCCTCCTTTGTATTTATTCTAAAGAATTAAAGTCACAATACTGTAGTGATCCATGCACACCCGTGTTTATAGCAGCACAATCCACAATAGCCAAACTATGGAACCAGCCTATGAGTCCATCAGTGTATGAATGGATAAAGAAAATGTGGTATATATATATATATATATATATATATATATATATATATATATATATATATACATACATACCGTGGAATATTACTCAGCCATGAAGAAGAATGAAATTATGCCTTTTGCAGGAGAATGGATGGAACTTGAGGCCATCGTGTTAAGTGAAATAAGTCAAACTCAGAAGGTCAAGGGTTGTATGTTTTCTCTCATATATGGAAGTTTGAGAGGCAAAAGGAAAAGAAAGTGGGAGGTCAGGGATCTCATGAAAATCAAAGGGAGATGAGGGGGAGATGGAGAGGGGGTAGTACTGGGGAGTGATATTGGACAAATTATTTCTTTCGTGATACAGGTGGAGTACCTTGTACATAAAAGCCTAAGTTGTTTGTGCTAAGGGCTACTCTATACTATCTTATAACCGCTGCCCTGTTTCATGGATGTCTGAGAGAATGTTTCTCTTAAAAATTCAATTATTGGCATAAGTCACTTCCTAGGAGCCACCTTCTCCGAGGAAAGTGTCACCGATCGCTAGTGACGCATATTTTACCCTTTACCATGCCTGTTCGTCACGCACTCGTCCCATCTGAGATGAGGGTTGGGGACGACTCGTTCTTCTTGACAAATTCTGCCTTGGGAAGAAGTCTCTTTTAGTCAGATTTTCATTGCTGTAACCAAAATCCCTGCTGAGAACCTCTTAGAGGAGGGAATGTTTATTTTGGCTCAAGGTCTCAGGGGTCTCAGTCCACAGTCAGCTGAGTCCAAGACAGGAACAGCATGACTCCAAGACAGGAACAGCATGGCGGAAGGATGTGGTGGGGGGAAGTTGCTCAGCTTGTGGTGACTCGGGTACCCAGAGAAAGTGACAGGGGACCAAGGGAAAGACAAACTCTTCTAGCACATGCCCCTAGGGACCTAATTCCTAGATCCCAGCTGCCAGTAGTGTATGAATCCATGAAGTGGATTAATCCACTAATGTGGTTACAGCCCTCATGATCCAATCCTTTCCCCTCTGAACATTGCTTAATACATGAGCTTTAGGGGGGGGATCGGGGTTGGACCCATCAGCTCAGAACCATAAACATACCTTCCGTACCCCCAAATTCCTTAACGACCCTCTACAGCCTGTGTATCTAGAACCTTCAAAAGAAAAAAATAAGAAAGTGGTTCCTTCCAACCCGCCTATCATAAACCTTTCATTTGCACCAGAAAAGTTAGATCTCAAATGCAAGATAGATGTGCTGCGATCCACCTTGAATATTCATGGCCGAGACCTCTCGCCGTGGTGGCCTGCTTACCTTGTCTTGCGTGGTGCACTGAGTTCTGATGAAAGAGATGGAGAGACGGCGGCGGGCGCTTTGGTTTGGTTTCTGTAATTCTGATGCATTATTAATTTCCTTAACCCAGGGGGAAAAAAAACACACCCCCATCTGCATGTCGAAATTAATCAGAATCCTTAATGGCATATTTAATTTGAGAACTGCCACACCATGACTTCTACCCCACAGAACTGATTGTCGGGAAGGTCTGATTCACCGTCTACTAAGCTCGACTAATACTCCTGCATGGATATCGTGTCTAATGATCTCAGACAAGCTTCCCCGGCTAACTTTATGTCTACAAAGCCATTTACACTTGTTTTTCGTAATTGAAATTAATTGCAATAAATATGTGTCAAACCGTTAAACTCAGTAACCTAATTTTTAATGAAATGATGGAGCTCTTTCTCATACTAATGAGGTGGCTTTTTTTTCCCCCTTGGTCTTACACATTTGTCCTTGGGTGCGCCTTTTCGTGACAGCTGGGTTTTTTCCATAGGGCAAGGTCAAAGAGCTCCGTAGGATTCAGGATCAACCTGCTAATGGGAAAATAGGAGCTAGACTCAACCATGTCACCAAAGCAGCTACGGCAGAGTGGAGTAGATACGACCCTTTTTGGCTTTCCCATTCTGTACTGATGTGCATACAACCGGAGGTAACTGATGAGCAGACACAGACATCTGTGAGAGGTTTCTGCATGCCTAACTTACCCCAGGCTAGCCTGCTTCACCCAACAGGTGGAGACTCTTTGTCTATAGAGCGAGAGACAGAGAAGCCACGCATCAAGGGAAACCATCTTGAAACCGAGGTATTCTTACCGTGTTGAACACTCCTGTTTAGAGCCTCGCTAGGTTGCTGAGGCTGGCCTTGAACTTGTGACCCTCCTGCCTCAGCCTCCCATATTCCTGGGATCACAGGTGTGCACCACGATGCTTGGTTGGTAAAATGTCTTTTTAGAATGTAAGGGGCTAAAGCCGTCACCCTAAATTCTGGTCTTCACCCAGCTCAGGTTGCTATTCTTACAGGGTAGGATTTGTGAGCCTTGGAAAAGAACATGAGGCGCTCCCCACTATCTCCTGCAGCAATTAAAGGAATGGCCACCTGGGCCTTTGGACCCTGGGGACCCCAGTTTGTACTTAGAGCCTTATTTCCCACTCTGCTCTGATCCTGGCTTCCTGAAACTCACACTTTGCCTGCTACCACATACCTTTCTGATTAGCTAGAATATTCTCCCTGGGCTTCTCTGATCTTCTGGAAGGATAGGAACTAACAATCAGATGGTTGGTCATTGTCGGGGGGAAGGTAGATGGTGTGACACCACACATTCTTATATCCTCTCCCGGCCCCCAGTGCCGCCATTTTCCCCCGAGACAGGTGTCTTGTGCACACCGGCTCAGGAAGGGCCCCAGATGTAGAGTCGAGGAGACTAAGTTATAGAATCTCTCGCTCAAACTCGTATTTAGTCATACCCTCGCCGTACAATCCTATGGACTTAACTTCATCTGTTAAAATCTCACCTTCCTCAATGGCAAAATCTGAATTATTGCCACCTGTCTATACGGCAAGGTTGGGAGGAGGCATCAGTGTTGCATGGCCAAGTGCCCAGGGCACGGTCCATTCTCAATAAATCCCTCTTCTTCCAAAGACTCACTCAACCTCCTATTCCCAGAAGCATCTCGACCCACCATCTCGGATTCCCATTTGGGCTCAGAATTCCTTTTCGCAGTGAAGGTCCTAAGAGCCACAGGTTGACATGAAAATTGGACCTCACAGTCTTTCTTTTTTTTAATTTTTTTTTTGACACTGATTTCAATGTGAGTCTCCTTAATATTCATGGTTTTCAAGGTCAGTGGAGAATCCTGTTGCTTCCCACGACTCGGGTTGATTAGAGTGAAGGGTTTTTGACTTCATCACTCGCGGCTGCTTAATGCCTGGAGAATTGATGAAGGGAAGACGGCGTGATGGGGGCCCCAGGATCGGTGATCAGCGTGGCACGATTGAAGAGTTTTTCACGTGCAGGGGGGAGAATTCCGTCTGCCGCCCGCCCTTTAATGCAGCGGTGTTCTTTTTTCTCCTATCTATTAGCAAAGTGCTGTTTTTGCTGGTGGAGTGAGTTTTTCACTTGGAGAGGGAACCATGTGTCAGTCATAGCTGGACAGCCGAGTTGGAGTTCAGGAGGTTTCCTCTAATGGGTGGGTAAGGAAAAGATGGGTGCATGGGGCAGCGGGAGAGAGAGGGAGGTTGGGAGGAGGATAAGAGAGGAGAGGAGATGGAGAAATGAGAAAGCAACGTCCAAGAGTTTTTCTTTAGCAGAAAACAAATAGATCCGTCTATGCTGGGCTCCTCCTAAGCTTGCTCCTCAACCCAGCAGGCGGGCACGGAGTCACTGGTGAACCTGGAAGAGCATTTTCAAATTGCATTTCTTCATTATTCTGCATACCTTAAGGAGTCTTGGTTTCCACCAGAAGCCACACACACAAAAAAAAAAACTACAGTCTCTTTTTCTTGCAAAGTCTTTACATGGCTGAATTCTTGTCCTGCTGCTATGGTGAGCCCCTCCTGGAGGTCGGAGATACATCTTGTGTTTCAACATACTCCATTGAAGTCCGTGGAAAATATGCCATGGATAGACTTTGTCGATCCACCTGCTATTATTACGCCCTGATAAAGGTCAGTTGGGGAGTGGAAGGACATGGACCAATCCCCTCTGTTTTTAATCCATTTTAGTTCTCATTCCTCTCCGTCCAAGAAATTGCTAAATTCTCTAGCTGAGGATGCTACACAGACCAATTTTTTGTTTGTTTGTTTACATCCTGATCAGTGTAAACTCACACACGGGACACGTGGACACGCTGCATACCCCTGACCTTGGGTGTCCTTAACGGAGCTAGCTAGCATGAGGTCTAACAGAGAAGTCAGAGCCAGAGTGGATTTTAAATATTAAATAAGATCTTGGAGAAAGGCAATCTCAAGCCGAGCTAGATGTTTCTAGCTCATCTTAGTCGGAGATAGTAAGGAGGCTACTTTGATGTGTCCGCTGGGGAGTCTCCTCTCTGTGAAGAGCAATTCAGTGATGAAAAATTACAGTTCTATTCTGCATCTAAGAATTCTGTCTTATGTCCATACTCCCTCTCCCTTTTCCACTCTCTGTGAAATCCCCTCTAATTTTGAGTAATCACGAGTCAGTTTTTTAATCAAAATCCAATTAAATAAAAAAAGAGAGTGCCTTATTTTCTTTTTTATTTGTTCTGATTAGTTGTACATGACAGCAGGGATGCATTTCAATTCATCGTACACAAATGGAGCACAGCTTTTCATTTCTCTGGTTTTACACGACGTACAGTCGCACCATTCATGTGATCATACGTGTACCCAAGGTGATGATGTCCATCTCATTCCGCCATCTTTGTTACCCCCATGCCCCTGCCCTCCCCTTCCTTTGCCCTATCTAAATTCCCCCGTGATCCCCTCCACCCCCATTATGATCAGCACCCACTCATCAGAGAAAACATTTGGCCTTATTATTTGCAATGATAACGATGATGTCTAATACACATCCAGCCCATGTTAGGAGGTAGGTACCCATCAATTTGCACAGACTACATGATTCCATGTTGGTTAGCTTTCCTTGCTGTAACAAAGACACCTGAAGAGAACAGCTTAGCAAGAGAAAAGTGTATTTGGGCTCATGGTTTCAGAGTTCCTAGTCCATGATCATGTGACTCCATTGTTCTGTAATTTAGCTGGGCCAGGACATCATGGTGGACGGGGATGCTCAGGTCATGGCAGCCAATGGTGAAAGAGAAAGGGACAGTAATGAGAAGTCCAGGGACGAGGTAGAGTCCTCAAGGGCATCCACCCCATGACCTACTTCCTCCAGCCATACCCACCTCGCCAGAGTTACCACCTATAGCTTTTCAAATCATTAAGCCATCAGGTGGATTAATCCACTAATGGGGTTAGAGTTCTCATGATTAAATCATTGCCTCAAAGCTCTACCTCTGGCCCCTGCTGCCTTACGGACGGACAATGATTTCAACACCATCGCTTTGGGGGAGACATTCCAGATCTAAATCATGACTGAAAGAAGGATCAAGGCTTGCCGTCAGAGAAAATGCCCATTTATTGAGGAACAGGTCTGCATATTTATAGAGCTGGGGTGGTTTGACAGTTGGCATGGGGTGCTTTTTGATTGGTGGGTAAGGATCAGGTGAGCCAGCAGGGCTAGTCTGATTGGTGGGTAAGGATCAGTGAGCCAGCAGGGCTAGTCTGATTGGTGGGTAGGATCAGGTGAGCCAGCAGGGCTCTGATTGGTGGGTAAGGATCATGTGAGCCAGCAGGGCTAGTCTGATTGGCGGGTAAGGATCATGTGAGCCAGCAGGGCTAGTCTGATTGGTGGGTGAGGATCAGTGAGCCAGCAGGGCTAGTCTGATTGATGGGTAAGGATCATGTGAGCCAGCAGGGCTAGTCTGATTGGCGGGTAAGGATCATGTGAGCCAGCAGGGCTAGTCTGATTGGCGGGTAAGGATCATGTGAGCCAGCAGGGCTAGTCTGACTGGTGGGTAAGACTGGTGGGTAAGGATCATGTGAATAAATACTTGCTGAATGAATGAATGCATGTCTAAGAAGCTATGCTTGGAAGTGTGGCAATGAGAAATTAATGGACCGTTCCCTGGAGTCCCCAGAAAGAATGCAGGCCGGTCACCCCCTGACATTAGCCCTCTGAGACCCTCTTTGGATTTAGGACTTGCACAAGAGAACTTTATAATAAAGGTGCACTGTTCGAAGCCATGAGTTTGCAGTAATTAGTTGAGCAACAGAAGGGTGTTAACACAATGAGCTCATCTCCTGAGATTCTTTTCTTTGCTTGAATGCCTTTTACTGCACACAATAAAGAAGACTTGGAATCCTGAGGGCATTAGATGCTCTCTACTGACCCTCAAGGACAGAGCCCCAGCAGAGGGCTGTTGGAGACATTTAAGATGCCCAAGGTCACCTGACCCTTTGAGCCAAATGCACACTTGATTCTGTGCCTCTGGTTGCACTGGGACATAGATTCTATAGTCAAACTCCTTTCCCCGCCCAAAAGGACATCCATCAGGTTTCAGGTCCCAAGAAAGGGGCCCTATTTGTCGGTGGTCATTCTGGGAATTTGGAGCGCCCTTTTGCCAGAAGTGGTACCTCGGAAAGGCATCTCGACCAGACTTCAAAAGAGCCGGCGTCGAACCCGGAGCGCCTCTCTGCCCTGGTGTGTGTTTCCTGGGCTCACCCGGCTTCACCTTCCTCTTTTCCCACAGAAACCCATGAATCGTTTCTGCAGAAACATAAAAGACACTGATGCCAAAGGAACCGCGTCTACCGTCCCGTCTTTTTTTTCAGTGTCCGTGTTGAAAGATGACTCTGTTCCATCGTCGTCAATAATTATGACATTTCTGAGTCGGATAAAAATCCCGCCATCAGTGTACGACCTTCAAGGATTCATGTATGACCTTCAAGGATTCCTGGGGATACGAGGGTTCCATGCTTCGGGTTTTACTTTATTTTGTTTTAATTTTAAATCATGCATATGCAGCTACATTCTTTGTTTGGCCGTGGAAAACATCAGAGATGCTTTGGATTTCTGTGCAATGAGGGAGTTCCAGCTGTGCCCCCGAATTTAACATAAAGGGGGTGGGCATTTCTCTCCCCTTCGCTCTAATCCAGCCCTGCACACGCTGGAGCTGACCCTGATTTGAAACGGGGACTTCTGATAGAAGGCAATCAGAGACACAGAGAGACTGCAGTTCAAACTTCCTGATCCTGGGGCACAAATCAAACCCCCAAATCCAGACAGTCTTATCTTGAAACTCACTTTAAAGCCCAGCCGAGATGAACGAACGGGCGAGTTTTGATCTAGCAGAATCCCTGTTTTCCAAGCCCACACAGAAATTTTGCCCATTCTGGCTGATGTGAGAGCATGGATATGGCTAAAATTCACGTTATCCCACTCTTTAAAATTTCTGCAATCTGTATGGGGGAAAAATAATGATTAAAAAAGATAGAGTGATAGATTTAGCAAATATCCACATGATGAAACTAGTTGAGCTGATTTCTATGTGTTCAAAAGTTCTATTGATCCGATTTAAAGACTTAAAAAGGGAGACTCCACCAAGCCAATGGGGTGAACTATGCAGTTGTAGGGAAATCCCCATGGACGATGAGCTCTTGGGCTGAGAGGTCCCTTGATAGCGATAGGATGTTTGAACTAATCTGTTCAATAGGAAAAGCTCACGAGAGGCAAATCTGCTTTGTCATTCAGAGGGCAAGAGCTGGTATAGTTTTGCTAATTACAATGACTTTCGGTGAGGAGAGAGAAAAACAGTGATTTGCAGGGTGGATCTCGGAATAGAGACGCTGGGTCCTGATTTTCCTTGCCCATGTCCAATCCTAGGGTGGGTGTGCAATCTGCCTGTAAGTGATGTGGGTTGTGCACTAAAGACTGGATCAACAGGAGTCTCAGGATGCATGTCATAGAGAACTAGCAGAGCCAAGGGTGAAGGTTTCCCATATGAAGAAATGACTCGCGTTCAATGGGAATGCTAATTATGCCGGTTTCCATCTTACCATGTGCACATGTCTTGAATCGTCATCCTGTACCCCATGAATGTGTCCAGCTATCATATGTAAATCGAAAATAAAGAAATATAAGATAATAAACACTCAGAACTTTAAAAAAAAAAAAAAAAGTGACCTCCGTCAATGGAGTGGAGCGGCCTAGTGGCATCTGTGGGTACTGCATCCTGTCATGGGATTGTCCTCTAATGTGGGTGAAGATCCCAGTCCTGGGGACTCTCAGGGCTGCAAAGACCTTGACGGAGGAGTCACCCAGTGTCTACTTAACGTGGGTTGCTATAGATAAATGGCCCTTATTCCAAGTGCCAGGAGCCCTGCCCTTCCCAAGAAGAAGGTCTAGGTAGCACCATTGCTGTGAGCCCTGTGACCCCTACATGGCTGATGATCTCCCTGCGTGCGTTTTTAATTAGCGCACCAGTTACCCGAGGTTAACCACAGTCCAAAAGACTAAATGGGAGATGACAGAAATACAAGATCCATGACAATGATAAAAATCTTTTGTTTTTCCCTCTCTGTTTCACCTGGGACATGAGTCATCTCTCGGTCCAATGTATCCACACTGTATATACTACCCACGTCTTCGTTACCACCTTGGTTTTCAGATCCACTGTTACGGTGGTATCGAGGTGCTGTGTTCAAGTTACCCTTACTTAGTAGGCTAATGCTACACCATAAGGTCCACATCATTTATCTCCCTTCATCTCATCACATAATCTCGGGATCATCTCACATCATCACAAGAAAAAGGGTGAGCATAGCACAGTAAGGTATTTTGAGAAAGAGGTCACATTCACGTGACTGTCTTTAAGGTACATTGTTACCGTTTTTCAGTTTTATTATTAGTTATTGGTGTTGATACTTAGTTGTACCTAAATTATAAATTTCACCGGAGGTATACATTTTCTGATATATGTATGTATATATATGTATATGTATATATACATCAGAAGAAATAAAATATATTTAGGATTTATTGCTATCTGTGGGGTCAGGCATCTGATAGGTGAGTACATATTTTTTTGTGTGTGCTGTTCAGTATTTATTGAGGCTGCCTAGGTGGTGAGAAATGCTTTGGGGACCGTAGCCCTGATATTCCCCAATTGTATTTCAACACGCGATGCAATATTTAGATTAAAGAAATGAATTCTGAATTCCATTTATTGCTATCTGTGGGGACCAGGCATCCACTGAGGGTCTTGGAATGTGTCCCCTGCAGGTCAAGAGGGGGCTCTTGCACATACTAAATGCATACTGACAGGCTTGTTACGACCTGCATGATCACACGTGTTTTGAACATGACAATTTTTAAAATATTCACTTTTTCACTGCTGCATTAAAAACAAAATGTGCACATTGATAGGGTACCATATTATATTTTAATGCATTATTTTATAATGGTTAAACATTCATCTCCTTCAACAGGTATCATTTCTTCATGGTGTAAACTTTTGGAAGCCTTTTCTTGTAGGTTTTTGGAACGTGTCTGTTATCTCCCCACCCTGCAATGCCCAAGCCCCTGGCTCCTATCTTACTGTAACCCAGAACCCATCCATCAACATCTACCCATGCGCACCCTCTTCCTCTCCATACTCCGATGCTACCCTTAATTCTGATTTGCAACGGTAACTTGTGAATTTGGTCTTGCTGATAGAGCAAACGCCTGACTTTGGGTTTGCTGTTTAATCCAGGACTTCAAACTTTTAGATAAATGAAATGGGGGTGGGGTGGGGTGGACATTCTTTAATTTCTCCCAGCAACTGTAGGGAAATCTTTGCACACGACTTCACTGCTTTTCAAACACCACGGCAACCACCATATTCACGTCCATCCTATCGGATTATCGTTGCTTCTAGACATTCTGAATTAGCCCCTATGTAAACCTCGGACCCTTTGTTTATTTCTGGCAATGTGTGTCTTTACCTCAAAGTCAGGAGCATTCAAATAAATCCAGTAAAGGTGGTAGGAGAAAAAAAATCTCCCGGGGCTGAAGAAAATGAATAGACAAATGCAAACAGGTATTTGAAAAATCATCCATCCATCCCAGCACGGAGCCTCTGATAGACATGTACATATTTGTGTGTGTGTGTGTGTGTGTGCGCTGTTCAATATTTATTGAGGCTGCCTGGGTGGTGAGAAATGCTTTGGGGACTGTAGCTCTGATATTCTCCAATTGTATTTCAACACGTGATGCAACATTTAGATTAAAAACTGGATCCTCTATTTCAAATTCACCACAAGTATCATAAGAGATTTTACTGGAAGGAGCTAAATGCAGAAGATACCGCGTATGAAAGTCTACGTGGGCAGAAGACGCTTGCTTAGCCTCTCATCTTGCATGAGCAAAGACTCCAGCTACATCCACAGCATTGGTTGGATCGCCCTTTGCACAAAAAGAGAATCTGAGCACAATTTAAAAGCCAAGGAACTCATAAATGTAAGACTATCTTTGGCTCTTGGTGGAGGGGGCCTAATAAATAATTTATATTAATGTGTAGAAGAGATGGAATTTACATACTTTCTCTCTTATCATTAGCACAGCAGAGAAAAGTCTCCATTCTTTATGAAGCTATTCAATTTCCCCGTTTTTGGCTACGGAGCTTGACTATGAATTAGTGCTTTTTAATAGAGCAGCCAGGGTGGTATTTGAAGAATCAGATTCCTGAGAAAAAGAGGGTTTGTGCAAAAGCAGAGCAAACCGACAGCATATTAACACTGAATCGCAAATCCCCGGATGTTTACCAGTGTGTCAACACCCAATTTGTCATGGGGGAGGACTCTGGGAGTAGCAGCTGTGTCCTCTGCCCTGCAGGTGTGGGGTTGGCTGAGTTGAACTCTCATTTGCCGAGAGATATTCTGTTGCTTGGAGATTCTGACCTCCAAACCCTGTTTTAAAAGGCTCACCTGATTAGGTCAGGCTCACCCAAACTGCGCTCCATATTGATGAACTCCAAGTCAATTGATAAGGAGAACCTCGACTACACCTGCAAAACCAGTTCACTTTCACCATGAAACATAACTGTGTTTTAAATTTTTATTTAAAAATAGTCTATGTACACATGATATTTGTACATATTTAGGAGGCACAATGTTATGTTTTAATTCCCGTATACATTGGGTAATGATCAACAGGATAATCAGCCATATCCATCTTCTTAATTTTTATCATTTGTTTATTATGAGTACATTCAAATTCCTCTTGCCCAACTATTTTGAGAACAGAGTTCAATATGGTCAATTATTCACCCTGCTGGGACATGAATCACCCAACTGATTTTTCCTGTTAATCAATAGCATTGAACCTATTTATTTCCCCCTGTTCCTGATAACCACTGTTCTTCTCTCAACTTCTGTGAGGTCAACTGTGTTGGATAGACCCCATCTTCTTGATCTTCACCAATGCTATCAGATTCTGTGAGGTCAACTGTATTAGATACACCACATCTGCTTGATCCATCCATCTTGACCCATCCCTCAACCTTCCCAGGGGACCCAATGGATTGAATATACTGTCTCCTTGATCCATCCATCTTGACCCAGTCTCCATTTCTGTGAGGTCAGTTGTGTTGGATATACCCCATCTTCTTGATCCATCCATCTTGACCCAGTCTCCATTTCTGTGAGGTCTATTGTGTTGGATATACCCCATCTCCTTGATCCATCCATCTTGACCCAGTCTCCATTTCTGTGAGGTCAGTTGTGTTGGATATACCCCATCTTCTTGATCCATCCATCTTGACCCAGTCTCCATTTCTGTGAGGTCAACTGTGTTGGATATACACCATCTCCTTGATCCATCCATCTTGACCCAGTCTCCATTTCTGTGAGGTCAATTGTGTTGGATATACCCCATCTCCTTGATCCATCCATCTTGACCAAGTCTCCATTTCTGTGAGGTCAACTGTGTTGCATATACCCCATCTCCTTGATCCATCCATCTTGACCAAGTCTCCATTTCTGTGAGGTCAACTGTGTTGGATATACCCCATCTTCTTGATCCATTCGTCTGTCAGTAGACATTAATTTTGATTCCATAGCTGGATGTTGTAAGTAGTGCTGCATTTCACGTGGGCGTTCAGGTGTCTTGTCAACATGCTGAGGAAATATTTCTTTTTATATTTCCCTCTTACAGATGAGGGAAGCTGGTGTTTTATAAGTATGACCCAGGACCCTCAAGGTCAGATAGCCGAAAAGGTATTTTGAACCTTGATAGGTCTGTCTACAACCTCTATGGTCACTTATGAACCAATGTTACCACTCAGTTTGGTATTGGCATCTCGTGGGTAGAGACCAGAGATGCTGCTCTACATCCTAGAATGCACAGGACAACCCTCACAGCTACGGATCATCCGACCCAAAATGTCCTTAGTGCCAATATCGATGGCAGTTGAGAAATTCTGTACCAATCCTATACTTATTTACACTCTATTATTCAAACTTTGCTTTTAAAGAAAAAAGAAATGGGAAAGAACGTGCCTTTTTTTATTCTTCAGATATTCAGTGGATATAAATATTCACTGCGGATGGCTGAAGCACTTACTCCAATTCATTTTTTGTAATTCTCGCCTCCTACTTCTTTATGCTTTCTTCCCCTGTGGGTAAATGTTTTGCTGCTACAAATTTGTTTATTGTTGTTTGTTATTTCTCTGTGTTTTGCTATCTATTCTGTGGCTCTGGGATACTTCTGAGGGGTGCGGTACAAAATAAATAAGAATAATGACGATGTTTACAGTACTTATCTCTGGCAATTTCAAGAGCCTCGTCTTGAAAGGAGACAGAGAAATAAATGGCAGAAGCAGTTACTTTGCATCTTTGTGTTCTGCCTATAAATATGTACGGGGCGGCTTTCCCCTGGAGTGCATCACCGGGAGAGGGTTTTTCTGGGGGACGCTGGTGTCGAGTGGTCGGATGCGATTTGCCCTTGAACACGTTCAATTTGTCTTCATTTTGCCGTTTATTCTGTTAATTAGAAAAGGTTATAAGATTAATAACTAGTCATTGCTAATGCATTCAATGGATGGCTCGTGAGCTTGATGAGAGTCTGCTCCCCCTAAAGGGATATAAATGATCAGTTCACGCCAATCCTATCAGGCCCTTGATGGAATGTGCAGCACACAGAGTACTCCAGACTACAATGGTCTTTTAATGATTTCCAGAACCATCCGCACATCAGAAATGCAATTATCGCCAATGTGCATAGTCAATTGACTATCCTGGATGGGGGGGGGGAGATGCTATTAATTACAATAATGCTGATCGTGAGAGTGGATTCTCCTTGAACGCACAGAATAACAGGAACATGGAATCCTTGTTACTCAATCCAAATTTTAGGACGGCTCAGGGTTTTGCCGTGGCCAAAGGATTTTTGATTTTCACAAATGGGCTATACTTTCTGCTTTTGCAAACTCGATAGCAGTTTAAAAGTGTTCCCCGTCCCGTAGGAGGTGAGAATCCGGGGCTGGACCCGTTCCTGGTGACTTTGAGCCATTCCCTCTTTGTTTGGGGGACAGGGGATATCAATGAAATCAGAGAGGCTGGGCAGAGCACGTTGCACATGAATTATTTAGTAAAGAAGAGTTTGTCCCTAATGTGCTCTTCTGAAGGATTTCTTTGGCCACTTTTAAATGTTGCTACAACCTCAAATTAACAGAAAAAAAAATTGCACGAATAGTTTGTCGAACTCCAATAAACCCTGGAACCGGATTTGCCAATAATTGATATTTTGACCAACTTTCCTTAATCTCTCTGCTTCCTCTCCCACCCTGTCAAATAGCCCCCCCATTATATATGCAAGGGAGACATAGTCCAAGAGCCCCCAACGGTTGTTAGAAACCATGGTTTGCACCCAACTTTATGCATTCTATTTTTTTTTCCTCCCGTACACATGCTGACGATGGAGTTTACTTTGTACAATAGCCCACTAGTTCTAACATTCTCGTCTGCAGGCCCAGATACCCAGCGCCACGACTTGGAACCATAGTTTATGCATTTTGCAGTTCCTGTAATGGGTCTTTCTCCTTCTCCCCCCCCGCCCCCAGCCATAGTGATATGCCATGTCATCAAACCCCTGAGATGGAGTCTTCTTTTAATATATTCTGACAAAGGGTCTCCGTTGGTTTTCTGTGACTGTAACAAAACACCACAGACCAGGTAATTTATGAAGAATGGAAGTTACCTGGCTCCCAGTTCAGGAACACGGTGCTGGTATTGGGGGTGGTAGGTCTTCCTGGTGTGTTATCACGTGGTAGAGCACGTGTGCAAACAGGGGTCTCTCTTCCTCTTCTTCTAAAGCCACTAATGCCTTCACGGGGGCCCTACCTTCATGATGTCATCTAATCTTAATTACCTCCTCAAATCCCCACCTTCAAACGGCATTTACACATGAATTTGAGGTTTAAGTCTCCAACCCCTAAACTTCTTGGGGGCATATTCCAACCATAACATGTGTCACCTTGTATTAGAATGAGTTGGGGTTTTAAAGAAAATTTCCATAAATAGTGTGGGATATTATGTGAGCAGTCAATAAATTTTGGAAATAATAGATATATACTATATAATCAAGACATCTTTGATTTTTTTGACATATTTATACAAGCGTGGAATGTATCTTATTCTCTTTTTTGTTATCTATACGTGACAGCGGAATGAATGGCAATTCTTATTACACAGAGAGCACAATTTTTCCATATCTCTGGTTGTGTACATAGTTTTATAGTCACACCGATTCGTGTCTTCGTACCTGCACTTTGGATAATAATGATCATCACATTCCACCATCATGATAACCGTATGCCCCCTCCCAAGAGGAGGAAGTAGGAAGGGTTGGAGAAGACCGAGAATCTTCAGGAGTTCCCTGTAAGTGCCTTGGATCTGCAGTAGAGATTTCTAGAGCTGAAAATATCTCAGTGGCTTAAAACGACGCACATTTATCATCCCAGTTTCCCAGGTCGAAGGTCCCCCCCTGCTGGGTGGCTGTCTCAGGGTCAGTCCTTCACGGGCTACGCGCAGGCGTTGGCTTGGGTGGCCTGTCCGCTCAGGCCTTGGCTTGGTACGATTATGTCAAAATGAAACCAACTGTTATGTACGACTATATTGCACTAATAAAAGCATTAATAAAACACACCACTTAAAAATTGTACGAAAGGACCAAAAAGCCGGGTACGGTGCTGGCACACGCCTGTCATCCCAGCGGCTCGAGAGGCTGAGGCAGGAGGATCGCGAGTTCAAAGCCAGCCTCAACCAAAGGGAGGCCCTAAGCAACTCAGGGAGACCCTGTCTCTAAATAAAATATAAAATAGGGCTGGGGGTGGGGCTCAGGGGTTGAGTGCCCCTGATTTCAATCCCTGGTACCAAAAAAATAAATGAATAAAAAGACAAAAAAAACTAAATAATAAAATAGAAAATGAAGGCTTTTCTCCATCTTGCTATAATTCATGTATTCAGTGGTTCAGAAAACGTTAGGGTAAGCACCTAGTAGGTCTCAGACACGCATCATGCTGAGATGCTGAGTTCCCAGGATCAGAGGACAAATAAAACATGACCTCTGCTCTTCAATTCTCTCGCTGGCTAGTTTTATTTGCCTCAAGTTATTACAGTTGTAGAATGCTATTAAAATCCTATCACAATAAGTGTTTTAAGCCTGTCCAGACACGGAAAGGCTTTGATAAAATGAACCTCCATCTCTTGAGAAAAATTACCTTTTTCGTGTTCTTTGAGTACGTACCTTCTCGGGGTGAATCTCAAAAATAAATAAAGATGTGATTCAGAAAGAGAAAGAGAGAGAATCCATTAGCAAGATGGACGTCGCACTTCTTACAAGCTAATCGGGAAGTACCATGCATGACTTTTGCAATATTCTTGTAAAGGTGAGTCCTGGAGTTCCAGCCATATGGGAGGAGAGGGGAATCACAAGAAGATTCGAATTCAAGACCTGCGGATCCCTGGGGCGGGGTGGGCATGGTAGACGTCTGCCTTCCACAGATGTCTACCCTCGCTCATGAAATTAGGACCAGCAGTTTATCTAAAGGAGACCAAGTTTTCACAACCACCTGTTATCTCCAGGAAAACCAAGATACCATCAATAAGAGGAAGCCGAGTTACCTTGTGACCTTGACAAAGACCAGATCCCAGAATTCAGGGAGACAAGGCTAATTTCCCCTAACCCCATAAAAGCTGTAAGAATATATAGTTAGGAAGCTGGAATTGATCTAACCCTCCCATGCTCCCCCTCCCTACCCACTATGAGTCACCATTGTTTTGGGGGATTGGCTGACTTCACTAAGCATTATCTTCTCCAATGCCATCCATTTACCTGCAAATGCCACGGTTTTGTTCTTTTTTAATGCTGAGTAATATTCCATTGTGTATAAATGCCACCTTTTTTTTTATCCATTCATTCACTGAAGGACATCTAGGTTGATTAATTCTAGATAGGGAAGAGGGGTGGGGGAAGGGGATTAGCAAGGATGGTGGAATGTGATGGTCATCATTACACAAAGTATGAAGACTTGAATTGGGTGTCAACATCCCTTATATACAGGGATATGAAAAATCGTGGTACACATGTGTATTAAAAATTGTGATGCAGAAACAGTACACGTACAATGGCACAAATTGGCATACTGTATATGCGGAGATTCGAAAAACTGTGCTCTGTGTGAATAATAAGGATTGTAATGCATTCCACTGTCGTCGTGTATTTAAAAAAATAAAATCAAAGATATTTTTTAAGAATCTGATGAGAAAAAAGATCTCATTAGAAATGGTCAGGCAATGGGCCACAATTAAGGTGTTTTCAAAGGCAGAGAGCATACGGGGGTGTTAATCCTCAGGGGCACGCCAATCCTTTTTCAAATGGGAAAGACCTTGGGACTCCTGTGGGACACTCCAAGCCAGCTCCTTAGTCCCAGACAGGAAGGGGAATGGAGGTTGGGAGGGAACCCAAGTGGGAGATATAGGAAGGGTGGTCTCAATGGGACCTGGTTCAAGGGAAGCAGGTTCTCGGTCACCTGCACAGACTGAGCTTCGAGATGACCGTGTCCCGAATCCCATCCTGCGGTGAAGTCAAGGTTTCTTTCCCTTTTCTCGGGTAACTGATTCACCCGCAAGAAGGTTCAGCTCCGTTTGGCAGGAGATCACGGTAGCTCGCCCCCTGGGTTCCCTGGGTGATGAGTGATCCACTCCCTGGGCCCCAGGGAGAGGCAGGGCAGGGTCCTTTGGGAATTTGTGCAGTCTTCTTTTCTACCATCTGTCCGCGGACAGCGGCTGTCAAAGAGGATGCCTGTGAGTGGTATTTCACAGCCATGAACCATTCGTCGCGCTTCTTCCCCACACGACTGCCGAGGAGTGTCCACCTTTGACAGGTTCTCATGATCGCGGTGTCTGTCCCTGATGCATGTCAGAGAAGGTGCCTGGGGTGAGGTCGAGGGACGCTAAGCAAAATTACAGCTTCTTTCCCCCTCGGATTCTTCTAACCAAGGGAGAATGGGATGCAGAAACTGGCAGGTAAAATGTACTTTGGGAAGTTGAGAAAACATCAGCTTGTGGTTACGGAGGGTAAAGCACCGTTAGCTAGAAAAGGAGGGGAGAGACACTCTCTAGGGCGAGGCCCACTGTATTGTTTTCTCAACTGTAATGAGGATTTTAGACGCGGAATGTCATGTCCATATCAGTGGCCAAAGCAGGGCATGACTAATTCAAGAGCAGGGAGTCCAAGGGGCTGCTGCACGGAAATTGCATTTCTTGTTGATGATGTTTAGAGTCGCAGAGAACTGCATAAACAGCTCCAGAGAAAATGTTTTTAAGGGGGACCATTGGAGGGTGGAGCAACCACTGAGGATATGAAGAATGGATGGGCGGAGGAAGTTTGGAGACACCAGAGACCCTGTCTCTGAATAAAATGCAAAATAGGGCTGGGGACGGGGCTCAGGGGTCGAGGGACCCTGAGTTCAATCCCTGGTACCTCCCTCTGCAAAACAAAAACAAACAATAACAAAAGCAAAACTGCAGCACATGGGTAAAGCCCAGGATCCTCAGGGTCTGGTAGAACTACTTGCTCCATCAAGTTGAGAATCCCAAGCGCCCCACACTCCAGAGTGAAAAATCAAAATGGCCGTAGTGAGAATAAGTCGTCCCCCTACCCCAAACAACTAGAAGTCTTCCAATCATGTTGAGCAGAGTTCAACCACTGCGATGGTTCAGATAGGAGATGTCCCCAAAAGCTCATGTGTGAGAAAATGCAAGAAAGTTTAAAGGTGGAATGACTGGTGTATGAGAGTCTCCGCCTAATCAACGCCTTGCTCTCTGCATAGGGACTCACTGGGTGGGGACTGCAGCAGGTGGGGTGTGGCTGGAGGAGGGGGTAAGAACAGTGGGTTTTAACAAGTGAAACCTACTCAGTGGATTAATCCACTTGGATGGACTCACTGGGTGCTGACTGCAGCAGGTGGGGTGTGGCTGCAGGAGGGGGTCCCTGGGCTGTGCCTTTGGGGTCTCTGTCCTGTCCCTGGTGAGCAGAGCTCTCTCTGCTCCCTGGTGCCCTGTCCTGAGCTGCTCTCCTCCTCCAGGCCCTGCCGCCATCTTGTTCTGCCTCCCCTTGGGCCAGAGCCATGGAGTCGGCCAACCACGCACTGAACCTCAGAAACCATGAGCCCCCAGATGAACTTTTCCTTTTGTCATTGTTCTTCTCAGGTCACAGCAGGAAAAAAAAATGCTGACTAAAGCAACTACATTTCACATCTCCCTAAAATCTATGAATAAATTGTTGGTCAGCCCAACATAGCCAATGGCAGTGATCAAGGATAAGACCACCCAACCAGGGGAGTTATTAGAGAAATACATTTGCATCAATGGTGTGCTTTGTAGAGATAAAAAAAGAAAGAAAAAGAACATTGGACGTCTGCGTACACAGAATTTTCGGCACTTGTGGTCCTGGGAAAAAAGCCACATGGTTCTGATGTAGTATCATGTTTTTTTTCATATCCTGTTGGATGTGTTTGTTAAAATTCTCTTGTTCTTTTCTGTTCTTCCTTTTATGCCAGTTGAGGGGGTTGGCTCAGAAGTATTCTTTCTTATGTGCACTTGTCAGCTACTAGAATGAAGATCATATGCTGGTAACAAAAAAAAAATGATTTATTGAACGTTCCTTTCTCAGTTCCCCGTAAGAGTCTGAATGAAATTGGAATCATTTGTTCCTTGAATGCTTCATACAACTCATTGATGAAGCCGGAAATATTTGAGCTGGAAATTCAATTTTATTAATGAGTCCATGGTGGGACGTGATACTTTTCTCTTTCTTCTCTCAGTTTGGAAGTGACATCTTCGCAGGGATGTATTGCGTTTGAGATTTCCCCATTGTCTTTTTAGTGGATAAGACCTGGGTGGACTTTTTTTTTTTTTAAATTTCTGGTGTTGATTATATCTTTCTTCTGTCCTTCCTAACCCATTGGTAGGTCTTGCTGATTTGTACATTTTGTTAGATTTTTTTTGAAGAACCAACTTTCAGTTTTGTAGGATATATATATATATACATATATATATATATATATATATATGTTATTATATTATATAATATTATATGACATCATATATTATATAATATCATAATATCCATCAAGTTGAGAATCCCATTATTATATTATATAATATCATATATAAAAATAAAAATATAGTAGATTAAAATAAAATAATATAAATATAGTAATATTGTTACTATATAAATTACTATATATATACCCTCAGCATCCCAAGCCCAGAGCATGGGAGGAGGGGATAATCAGCTCAATCTCAATTAAACTCCACTGTGTGCACATAGTGAAACATAATAACGTATACCGCCTTATCTTAATAACTTATATTATCTCATCCGTTAGCGGACACTTCTATTAAGTTTACAATATTCAGGTTTTCCCTTAAGATTGGCTTTTGGTTGCCATGGCAAAAATATGCACGTTCTGTAATAAGTATTTACTTACATTTTTCCACTGTCCCCATTTTAAAAAGTGCATTCTGTGGTTTAACGAACATTGCTCAAGAGGGTTTCGATATGTTTGCATGTATTTAAAGACTCATATAATTCAATCAATAGACTTTTTTTTTGGGGGGGGGTTACTGGGAATTGAACTCAGGGGCACTTGGTCACTGAGCCCCACCCCCCAGCCCTATTTTGTATTTTATTTAGAGACAGGGTCTCACTGAGTTGCTTAGGGCCTCACTTTGGCGGAGGCTGGCTTTGAACTCACGATCCTCCTGCCTCAGCCTCCCGAGCCACTGGGATTATAGGCATGCGTCACGGTGCTGTTATGAATATTTTAAAATACCATGTAACTAAGGAGTCTTGAAAGAGACTCTTGGTACAAACTAAAGCCAGTTCAGAAAGTTCTGTGTACCTGGGCAGAAAACACTACCATCAATTTTTGGTTTCAGTGTACGACAATCATAACCTAGAGAAAAATGTACTTTTCATTTCTTACAGCAAAGACTGGGAGTATAAAGTGTGCTTACCTTTAAGAAGTTTCCAGAAAGTGGAGGGATTTATGATCTCGAAATAGGACTTAAAATGTTGGGAAAATGGATTTTTGTGGTGGAATAAGATTGGGTCCCTCGCGCCTTGTTTCAAGAGAGAAATCTCCGGCAATTTGAAGATGACTGTGTCAGTTAGCGTTTCCTCCCCGTCACCCCGAAACCCACCAGGAACCACGTAGAGGAGGAGAAGTTCATCTGGGGCTCATGGTGTCCGAGGTTCGGTCCATGGTTGCCCGACTCCATGGCTCTGGCCCAAGGGGAGGCAGAACAAGATGGCGGCAGGTGAACGTGTTCATTTATGGGAGCTGATTTTCAAAAGTTTTTCCTGAACATTTTGATGCCTTCTGAATTTTTTTTCATGTCTTCCTATCTGTATGACCTTCAACTGTCCTTTGCATCTGAAAATCATGTTCATGATCCGTGAGCAAGTGGTGTGCGTGTTTAGATTGCTTTAGAACAATAAATATCAACCGCCTCTTCCACTGGTCAGGGAACCCCTGGCAATTTCTGGAGAGACTCTGGTTGTGAGAACTGGTATCTAGTGGATAAAGACTGGGGGTAATGGTGGACGTCCTAGCATGCCCAGGGCTGCCCGAGAGAGAGGGTTGAGGATGAGGCTCAGTGGTTAAGTCAGACTATGGAACTAACCTGGGTGCCCTTCAACCGATGAATGGATAAGGAAAATGTGGTACATATACACACAAGGGAATATTACTTGGCACTAAAGAGGAATGGAATGATGGCATTTGCAGGTGAATGGATGGAGCAGGAGACTATCATGCTAAGTGGAATAAGCCAATCCCCCAAAGCACAAGAATTGAGTGTTCTCTCTAGGGTATGCAGATGTTAACGCACCATAAGGTGGGGATCTAGGGAAGAATGGAGGTACTTTGGATTAGGCAGAGGGGAGTGAAGGGATTGGGGAATCATGGCGTAGGAAGGACAGTAGAGTCAGACATTATCTCACCCCACATCATGTACAACTAGAAGAATGAGAAGTTGTACTCCATTTATGTAGGATGTGCCAAAATGCATTCTACCGTCATGTAGAACTAATCAGATCGAGTAAAAAAAAATAAGTCAGATCATGTCACAGTTCTCTTTAAAGCCATCGGAAGGCCCAGCTTTCAATAATCAATTTTTAGGATTTTTTTTTCATGCCCAAAGCCCAATAAGGTCCCTCTCCCCATTCTCATTGTCTTTAAAAAAAAACAAACTTTTCTTTGCCACAGTCACAATTTGAAGTCATAGTCATATTCTTCGGTGTTGGAAGCCTCTCTCGTCCCATAAGGTCTGTGAGGACTATAGCAGTGGTATCTCTTTGGCTTCCCAGGGTGGCACCTGCCACTCAGCAATCCCGTCCTCCCTGCTATTCAGTGACAACAGGTGCCCTTTCAGGGGTCCTTAGGGCACAGGGGAGGTTCTGATATTATGGAGGAGGGTCCCACCTTGTGAGCCCATGTAAGGCACAATAGAAGCTGAGTTTGGAAACCCGAAATAATCACCCACGGAGTTTTTGTTACTGGAACCTAAACTCAAGGTGCAGAACCGTTGCACGTTATTGTCGCGAATTTTATCACGTCCCTCCTGCGAAATCTCATCTCTCAGGTGCCTGTTAAGGGATGCGTGGTCTGTGGCAACCCGTGTTGAAAAATAATGACTCTGGAAATCGTCTACGTGAGGGTTGATTTTGTCCTAGGCGTTGGTTACAGTTTTACCTCCCCCCCTTCACTCTAGGCCCAAAGAGTCATGGCCAAAAAGCAAGACCAGTTGTCAGTCTGCTTAAAATCAAGTAGGACTTATTCAGAATTTCCTTGGAGTTGCCCGTGACCTTGCCTTCAACTAGGGACATTGTGAGTGTCCCTCTTCACCTCCGTCCACCCACACCAGGTTGAAGAGCTCCAATTTCCACACAAGTGTGCACCTGGGTTTGTTCTCACTTGTCATTCTTCTTGTTAAGACTTTTTTCTTTTATAATTAAGGTGCAAGGTATCCCCCCAAAATGTTCAAGGCAAGAATGAAATGATTGGGTTATGACAGTCTTAACCGAATCAGTGGATTAATCCACTTGGATGGACTCACTGGGTGGTGACTGCAGCAGGTGGGGGTGTGGCTGGAGGAGGGGGTCCCTGGGCTGTGCCTTTGGGGTCTCTGTCCTGTCCCTGGTGAGCAGAGCTCTCTCTGCTCCCTGGTGCCCTGTCCTGAGCTGCTCTCCTCCTCCAGGCCCTGCCGCCATCTTGTTCTGCCTCCCCTTGGGACAGAGCCATGGAGTCGGCCAGGAGCCCAAATAAACTCTTCCTCCTCCAATTGCTCTTGTCAGGTCTTTGGGTCCGAGGGGTGAAAAAGTTCATGAAACACTTTCCCTAATTATCCACCCACTGTGTCTGCAGATGGTTGCCTACCTTCTTTGGTGCTCCCACACCAGGTGGGACTTTTCCATTCCCACTAGACCCTGGACCTCCTCCTGCAAAGGTTTTCATGGGACCATTGTACCTACTGGGCCTTGGGACTTGGTCACACCAACTAATATTTTATTGCAGCCTGATTTTCTGCCGGTAAGCAGAGCCACGGTGCCTGGCGGCCAGTTCAACAGAGAGGGTGAGAGGGCAGATGTCCAGAAGGCTCCCTTGGACTCCCCTTTGGCTACAATCACTCTGACCTCGATCTTTTCTACTTAAGAAACAAACAAACAAAAAAATGTCCTTGTCTGCACAAACTTTGTCACCAAATAAAACTATTAATAAGGCACCTCCTCATAATTAATGCAATGAAACCAGCTACTCAACTCCTAACATGTCAAATACAGACTTCCCGGATGCGTCCTTTAGAAAACATGGGTCTTAGGTATCGACGTATGTTCCCATAGTAAAGACGACCTCTAAGCTGCCGCTTTAATAACAAGGCATATATTTTCAAGATTCTCGCCCCCCGATTCCTCGTGTTTCAAATGAGAGATGGACGCTGAAGGAGACCTGTTCGCACAAGTGACATTTGCATTGCAGATCAAGTGACAGCTCCGGAGAGCTTGGGTCACATTGTGACTCTCCAACACTAACAAGGCTTAATTTATGTGGTGACATTGCACAGAGAGAACTGCAATGGCTGCTTAATTGTCCTCGACTTCAAAGAGGAAATGGGAGGCAGAGCGGCTCCCAGACACAGGGAGAAAATTCGGGGAGCCAAGGAGAACTATCTTAGGACACGGGGGTGTCGGACATTTTCCTAGACGTCCAACCTACGCGGTGGGAAAAAAAAGAGCCATGTTCTGGTTCATTTCATGATACTTTCGTCTCCCGTGTGGGAGAGCACAGATAAAGTCCCAGAAAAATTGGAAAAGTATAGATAAAATGTTTTAGGCTCCTTGAAGCTGTGCATCCCAGAGAAATAGAAGCCATTGCTAAGTCTGTTTATGGGCACCAAAGACAGAGTGAGTTCGGCACAGCGGCTTGAGAAGGATATATGAGTCCAGAATAAAATATTGCAAATACCACGCGATAACAGAAAAAAAACACATTTTAGAGATATGTCTGTTTGGGTCTCTGTGTGGAAATCATTTTGGCCTTATGTTGCCATGTGCGACTGTATTGTCCTTGAATTTTAAAAGCTCTGAGAGCCGTTGGGTACAGTGTGACTCTCAAGGGAAGCTGCTTGGGATGATTTTTAATTTTTATTTGTTTTGTGGGGCTAAGGCTGGAACCCAGGGTCTCAGTGTTTAAGTCAACTGGCAAAAAGAGTCTAAGAAAAAAAATTTCAGCACCTCGGGAGGCTGAGGAAGGAGGATCGCAAGTTCAAAGCCAGCCTCAGCAACTTAGCGAGGCCCTAAGCCCCTTAGCAAGACCCTGTCTGGAAATAAAATACAAGACAGGGCTGGGGCTGGGGCTCAGGGGTCGAGTGCTCCTGGGTTCAATTCCTGGTACCAAAATAATAATTAAAAATAAAAAGATAAATAAAAGTTCAGATACTGGAAAGTACCGACATTGATATGGCCTTAAATTACATAAACAGACCCTTGTGCAACCAGAGTGCTTTCCTCTGTATTTTTTATTAGTGCATTAGAGGCGTACACGATGATGGATGTGTTGTTATGTATCCGTGCATGCACACAGAATATCAATATCATTTGACCAATATCACTCCTCTAGGTCTCTCCTCCTCTCTCCCCGGGGTCCCCTGAGTTCTGAATTCCTGTCACAGAGAGCTCTTTGTATTCCGTGCGCATGGGTTTCCTAACACATTTCATTGCCGGGCGAGATGAGAAAATCGAAACCGACTTTGTGGATAAGGTAGTAAATATTTATTCATTTTTTTCCCTATACTTTTTCTTCACTCTCTTTTCGTATATTTCTAGTTTGAAGATATTTATTTTTCCTACAACTTTTCTTCGTTTTATTTTTTTTTTCCATATATTTCTAGTAAGTTAGTTTTACATCCTATCTTCTTCGGTCAAAATTCATGTATCATAATTCTTCATAATTTGTGAGTCTGTGTGTCTGTGTGTCTGTGTGTGTCTGTGTGTCTGTGTCTGTGTGTGTGTGTGTGTGTGATGCTGGGGATTGAACCCAGGGGCACTTTACCGCTGAGCCACATCCTCAGCCCTTTTTATTTTTTATTTTGAGGCAGGGTCTCGCTAAGTTGCTGAGGCTGGCCTTGAACGTGTGATCCTCCTGCCTCAGCCTCCCAAGTTGCTAGAATTCACAGGTGTGCACCTCTGGACCTGGCTGAGTGCTTCCGTTTACAGCCGTACATGCTTGCTAAGCAAAGTCTGCGCAAAAGCTGTGTTTGTTTATCCTCTGGGGAGACTGGCAGAAATGTACAAAAACTATCATCCTGGCTCAGATGTTGAGAAAGGCAACCCAGAGAAGTCCAAGAGAAGGAAATATCAGCTCTCTTTGCATGTGCCTGCCCCTGGTCCAGGCAGACCCAGCCTTCCGCGAGGTCTCCCAAGTCGTATCTATTGCACCAGTTGGTCCAGGGATGGGAAAATGCACCAGTTACTCATTTGTGAAAAGACCCAGGTTGCGAGAGATAATGAACACCCGAGATCGACGAGCCACTGTGGATCAGGGGAATCTCTAGGGCCCCTATAGAGAATGTTTTCCGCTTGCGCAAAACTCCAAAGACAAAGTGAGCAAACAAACTTTGTTCTCCACCAAACTTCTGCGACGATTGAAAACCTTGGAAAGGGAGTTTGCTATGTCTTTCCCCCCCCCCAAAAAAAAAGTGCCGAAATACTAAAATAATGAATTCAGAGCCAAGGAGAATATCCCATAGCAACGAACAATGATCTTTTCATTGCACAATTAGAAATGCTCTAGTTTTATGTCGGCGGATGACGTAGTATGCATGGCTGGTTTGCATTATGTAGGTATGCACTGCTTTATAAGCATTCTAGAGTTTAAGCACCAGATCCAAGGGTTGTTATTAGAGGTAGCCTGTTCTCTCATTTCAACCTCCTATCTCCTCACCCGCCTCCCATCTTGGTTATCTGGAATTAAGATCAGGTCTTTGGGTACCACTCACACAGATTCTGGGTTCCGGGTGTTTTCTTTATAAAGCCACACACACACACACACACACACACACACACACACACACCCGTCAATCAGGTTTTATCTCCATGTCCTCCTCCTTCATTTATTCCAATTCTGGTTCTACTTGGAGACATAAACCATTTGTATCTACTGTGAGGTCCCCCCCACCACCAACCTGCATGTGCTGAGTTACTCTTTGTAACTTATTCTGCTTTGTAACTTTTCCAGAGTTACTCTTTGTCACTTACTCTACTTTGTAACCTTTTCTCTTAATAAGTGAATTTCTTCAGGCATTTTGTTATAGTGATGAAAATCACCGAGTCTGCTTTGCAATTTTACTGCAATATTTTAAATGGGTTGCAGGTCTTGTTTATCCCTTTCTTTATGACAGTATCATAGTTCCAAATGCAGTGCATGCTGTGGACGGAAATAAAAGAGTCCCCAATCGTGGAGAAGAATTTGCTGCTTGGGAGATATAGAATCGAGATAACATCTGTGCATTTATTGATTGATTCATTTTTTTTGTCACTCTATATTGTTATAGTTGCTTTCTATATTTGGAAGTGATATTAGCGACCGTGCATTTTTAACACCGGGATCGTACTTCAAATGTCTTACATTAACAAATGCTGTTTAATTAGTGGTTATAAGAACATGCATCGTTTCATGGAAATTAGAGTCTGAATTGATGCTAGCTTCTAAGAAAAGAAAAAAAAAATAATGTTAATCCCTTAAAAATTAATCAGCTAAAGACAATGATAGAACGTGATTTCTATAATAATTCCAGGCATTTGCAATTAAATCTCATTTTTAAAAAAATAAATAAGGGACATGGAACACAAGGAATGACAACCATTTAATGGCATATTGTTCATCACTATAAACTACTTACAAGTAAGATCCGTGTTAGATTCCACCCACCAGGAGATATATGGTGAGATCATACTTCTTTCTCACCCCAGCCTTATAAAAATGAAGGAGGGATCCAATTCAATTGTACCTGGAACAATTAATATCAAGCCGCAGTAACAAATATTTATTTAAAGCAGGTTAGTAATCCATCTGAGGATAACGATGTGGCTGCTGTGAATTCATGAAGATCCGCATAAATCATGGAAGCCAGAGGAAGAAGCAGCACACACAGATCCGTTGTTTGGCTTGGTTCACGTATATTTGCGGTTCCTAAAAGGAACAGAGAGACGGAGCCTGGTGAGAGGTGTTTATGTCATTGGGGACCTGTCCTGAATGGGGACTGTGACACCCTGGTCCCTCCCTTGCTGATGATGGAAGCTATTGGCTTCACCACTTATTATTACCACCATAATGTGCTGCTTCACCAGAAAGGAATGGAGACACTCTGTCCTGGAGTAGGACCCCCACAAGCACCAGCCAAAACAAACCTTTTCTCTTAATAAGTGCATTTCTTCAGGCATTTTGTTATAGTGATGGAAATCTGTTCTCACTAGTACAACTGTGTTTGATTAAATCAGAGTGTGAGACTTTGGGTAGGGACTGATAGGAGAAAGATGGTAGCAGCAACACCTGCTCCTATCTAATAGACACAGGAGATAGGATGTCCAAACCCATCAAACAGAGTTAAGCAATCGGAATGTTTGGTCCATTTTTGGCATCAAAACTTCCTTGCAAAACACTGAAGATGTGAAGGGGATTTTCCAAACCTAACAGGGAGTGCATTTTCATATTTCTTGCTCACACATCAGCGGAGGGCTATGTTAGATTTGGATTCAGTAGATCAGGGTGTGGGCATGGGCTTTGCATTTATTACACCATGATATTCTGCCTGACCTTAGGTCCATAGCAATGGGGTCCTCCGGCCATGGACCAAGCCTCTGAGACAGTGAGCCCAGAGTAGACCTTTCCTCCGACGAGTTGCTCCTATCCTGTGTTTCGGGCACGGCGATGACCACCTGACACACACCATTCCTGACGAAGACGTGGGAGGTATCTGCACCACTGCGTAAGACTGAGTCGAGAGAAGGAGGCTATGATTTCAAGGCAAAGCTATTACGTCAGAGGTGGCTTGTGACAATACCCAGGCATCGACAGGACACATCTCGTCTCCCCGCGGGATGGTGTTAAGAGGCCAGGGAAAGAGGAGAAGCAAGACAAAAGAGTACTTTCTTTTTTATTTTTATTTTTATTTTTCTTGACAAGGAGAGACGCACCCATCTGAACGTGGACTTGAAGAAAGAATTCTGCCGAGTGGGCTTTGCAGAAAGATGCAGACAGCAGAGGAGGCACCGGGTGAGATCGAGGCAGACAGCTGGCTTCTGGTCTTGGGTCCTTAGCTGTATTTCCATGCAGAAGTTAAATGGCAGCCTCGTTCACTTGTCGGGCTGATTTCTCATTCGTCCTTTAGGTCTTGCGTAACAGTCCTCGAGCAATTAAATTGATGCATTGAACAATGTGCATCTGGATTCCTTTGCTCCCGATACTCTGGAATAAGACTTAGCCTTTTTAAATTCTTTTTTTTTTTTTTGGTTGCGATTTTCCCGATTTCTTTCTGCTTTCAGCCATGAGCAAAAGTTCATGCCAATCACAGCCAGAGATTTTGAGTTCATTTTTCCCCTCCACGTGGACGGAGAGATGGGTTGCTGGGTCCTTCTTGGTCCTGCAATTCATTTCTCCCAAATTCCCGTCTGGCAGATGCTTTCCTTAATTGTCCTACAAAATGGCTTTTCCAAATCCCAGCTTAGCGATCATTTTTCTTTCGCCAGAGATTAAATATGGAGAGGCGACAGCCAGACATTGGTCATGTTCTCAGTAGGTAAAAGAGTGCCAAGTTCAGCGTAGACACTCGAAAATATTTGTGGTACAGAGAATGAATTTATTGGTCACCCAGCCTAGGGTCCTGGTGACACCATGAGTCCCAGAAGAAAATAACATAAACCTTTCTACCCTGTGCTCCACGAGTTTACCCTGACACATGTGCTGCTGTGGCCTGAATCACAAATGTCATCTCCAAGTTCTTGTCCCTCAGGAGATATTGTTGGGAGGTGGGGGCCAAGGCCATGAGAGTGTCACCTCACGAATGGGGATGAGGATCCTCATAAACAAGACCCCAGAGTGCTCCCAGCCCTTCCCACCATGTGAGGACCAAGCAAGGAGTTGCCATGTATGAGCCAGGATGTGGGGACCTCCCCAGACCCCAAATCTGCTGATACCGTGACCTTGGACTTCCATACTCGAGAACAGTGACAGATACATTTCTGTTTACAAGCCGCCCAATTTATTGCATTTTGTGATAGGCATCTGCATTAGTCAGCTTTTTGTTGCGGTGACTCTAACACCCAAATAAAACGACTTAGAGGTGGACAGGGCTATTCTGTCTCCTGGTTTCAGTCCATGGTCTGCTAGATCCATTGGTTTGGCCGTGACTTGGGGAATCGTCAGGGCAGAAGAACATGGCGGAGAAGACCCATGCAGTTCATGGGAGCTGGGGAGCACAGAAATAGGAAGGAGCCAGGGACATGATATCGTCCCCAAAGTCCAGTCCCCAAGGATTCACTCCCTACAAATAGATTCTTACGTCCTACACTGTCTACCACCTTCCACCCGTGCATTCAGCTATGAATCCTTCAATGGATTAATCCATTGATGCGGGTAGACCCTCATGATCTAGTCGCTTTCCAAAAGTCCCACTTCTGAGCCCTGTTGCATGGGGACAAAGCCTTCAAGACTTTGGGGGTCGTTGCATATCAGAACCCAAACACCATCTGTATGGGCTAAGGTGCATGCTCTTGTGTGTTCTTGTGCGTTTTGTGTATTTCCTCCAAGAAAAATTGGATTCATCCGTTAGGTGGAATTATGCAACATCTTTTACCAATCGTAGGTTTCAAATCAAATAATCCATCCCCCCCTTGAATGAGTATCACTGTTAGATGTCAAATTTTACACGATGTTGGGTACAAGGATTGTGAGAATAACTGGGTATTTTTTTAGACTTGTCTATATCAAAACAGAGGAGAAGATCAACCATGTTTTGTTGATGCCACTTTTATTTAGAATGGTGACCTGAGCTAGGTTTCTCTCTCCCGGCTCCCATATTGCCACGAAGACAGGACCCATCCACTCATCGCAGCTATCGAAAAACTACAAGGAGAAATAAAAGCTTCCAAAATGGCCAGGCAACAAAAATTGATCCCAACTAAGAAAGCGTCACGGAGACCCTTTATGTTGGCTTATTCAATCAGAAAGATTGCTCTTTAAACGTAGAAAAGGGTATGTCCGACTCGCATGCATCATTGATCCCATGTACTCAGAAATGCATGCAATTCCGGAAAAGAAAATCAAAGATGAACCAAAGTTTTCAACATCTTGACCGAAAAGAGACTGGGGGTTAGAGAAATGTCTCAAAAGCTGATGATTCTTTGACACCAAAGGGTGAAAGTGAAGAAAAATAAAAAAGTTTGTTGGAAAGTGTCTTCTGTTTGCCTTTCCTAGTATATTTATGGATTCTATCTCTGCAAAAAAAAAGAAAAAAAGGAGAAAGAGTAGAAACACAGTCCAGTGGTGTGAGTCGGTAAGGGGCGTGGATTTGTTCAACCAGATCCCAAGGAGATGTGGGCATTGTCTAAAATGCACTGAAAAGTGTTCCGAGTTAATGACTTGTGTTAGGGTTAGGGTCAGTGGCTGTTTTCTCTGCTTAATGTTTGCAGATAAAAATAACACCCGGAGCTGGGCACAGGGGCACTTACCTGTAATCCCAGGTCCTGGGGAGGCTGAGGCGGCAGGATTGCAAATTCTAGGCAAACCTGGGCCACTTAGAGAGAACCAGTCTCAGAAAAAAAAAATGTCTAAAAAAAGGCTGGGGGTGTAGCTCAGTGGTAGAGTGTCCCTGGGTTCAAACACTAGCACTTCCAGATAATAATAATAAAAAAAAGTAGTAGTCGTTTTTGACAGACAGAATTAATTAAATGAGAATAGACCTTGAAATCCCCACCCATCTGCAAAGCATTCACTTTATAAGCAGAGGAAGGTAAGGAATCCGAGATGGAATCCAACAATCATGCACATTTTTTTTCTGATATGGACAATGGAAATAACCGGAGTCATGTTCTTTTTCTTTCCATATATGTATATATTTTTTCTGCTGTTTCTTCGCCTTAACATCCTCACAGCTACCTACTTGGTAACCACAGCTGCACACCTCACTTAGGGCGAGGATCCTGCATAATGAGCTTACGGATCTGGGCTTCTTTGGGGATTTGCGCTGCGGCATGTAAACCTGCCACACGTCCGTCCGTGGAGAACACCACTTTGGACATTCAGCCTTCCAGCCCCACGGAGGAAGATGTGGGAAGGCAGGATTATGCACACTTGCTTGCAGGATTAGCGGGCACCATCTAATTTGCATCGTGTGGTCGGCATGTCCTGACCCATGCAGAGGGGACTCTGTTGGAATACCAACGTTTTCATCTCAGAATGTTAACTCTCAGAATGGGAACGGGGACCGCGTCTGAATGCCGACATCTCCATCTCAGAATGTTAGCATTCAGAATAGTCAAACCAGACGTTTGCTTAACATCCTGGGCTAATTTTTCCTTTCGGATTTCTTGCTTTTTTAAAATTCTTTCTGTTTTAGCAACAACGATAGAGTAGGTGGTGCATGAAAAAAAAAAGTGTAATTGTTATTGTAATCTGAAACACCTCTGCAAATATTTGGCACTGTGCTTTCAATAGAGGAGTCTGTGACCTTGACCTTGATGGTCAAGACGCAGTTTCTCTGTTGCCCACAGATCCTGTAATCTGTGCCCCAATTGGGATCTATTTTCGCCTGGAGGGAAGGTGTCCAAATCTGTATCCTGTGAGAATAATTGGGTCCCTCACTTCCACAGCCAATCTCCACCCAATTGCACAGGAAAAAAAAAAAAAAAACATCCTACTGGGATCAGATTTTTCCTTGTGAAACAAGAGGGATGCAATTTGCTCTCCCACGGGTGGAAGTCCCGTTGAGGGAGAAGAGTTGAGCTGGAAAGAAACAAAGGAGATTGTAAGAGAATCAGCCACACTTTGCTTCTCCTTCCCCTCCATTTCCTGGGACCATATTTTTTTTTTCCTGGAAACAAATAGATATAAACCCACTGTGCGGTGAGAAGATCAGGGATGAGGGTCTTCTGGTGTGTCCCTTCAAAAGGGACTACAGGTGTGCCAAAGCATGGCTTGCACCCACCTTCCCATGAGCAGAATCCTTATTCTAGGGAAAGAAGAGCCATAGTCCCCCAAGGGCATGACCCCCAAAGACTGTCTCCCTCCAAAGTAGGTCCCACCTCCTACAATTTCCACCAGTTGCCAATAATGCATCTAATGAGCTACCCATGGGTTAGTCCACTGATGAGGTCAGACAGCTCGTGACCCAGTTATCTCCCCAGAGCCCCATTTTGGACACATTTACAGCATTGCATGAACGCTATTGTGCTGAACGCTATGCATCCATCAATATTCCACCCTGTGTGTTTTGCAGGGTGCCACCCAATATATCTCTGCACGTCACGTGGAGTCATTGAGTGACTGATGTTTAATTAACTGAGGCAGACACAGAAAGACCAATGTCACATGTTGTCACTCATGGGCAGAAGCTAAACAACTGATCTCACAGAAGTGGAGAGGAGAGTAGGGATCACCCACCAGAGGGCAAGGGGTTAGAGACAGGGTGGATAATGGATAATGAAATCCAGTCACCGAGAAGGAGGTACCTCTTGGGTTGCAGAGCCCAGTCGGGTAACCGTACTCTACAACAATCCCTTCTGCATTTTGACATGGACCAAAAGAGCATCCGCGCTTGACTCTCCAGGGGTGATTTTCCATGTCTCTGCAAAGCCTGAAACCTCAGTAGACATCCAAGATGGTAGATTCTGCATTAGACATGTCAGTACTTTAGGGATAAGGATGTCTAGTGCAACCACATTGGATTTAAGCGGGAAATGAACCTGTGTTGTTTTCAGCCAATAAGATTTCAGAGTGCTTAGAAATTGTGATTAACTGGCTTATTCTGACCAAAAGTCATCTTCTGGGGAAAGCAGGTATTCTCAATAATGCTTTTTGTTGGTCATGAATTTTGAGCCAATGCTTACCTGCTTAATATTTAGAAGGTAAAAGTAGCCATATTCCACCCTCAAAAAAGAATCCAAAACACCTCTGGTCCTTGGAATTCCCACCTATTTGGCAATCTTTCTCCCCCCAAGTACTGGGGACTGAAATCTGGAGATCATGCATGTTAGGCAAGAGCTCTACCCCTGAGCTGTATATCCCCAGACCTTTTTACTTTTTATTGTGAGATAGACTCTGGCTAATTTGCTCAGGCTGGCCTCGAAATTGCCATCCTCCATCCTCAGCCTCCTGAGTATCTGGGATCATGGGTGCACGTCTCCTGGCTTTACAAATCATATATGCAAAGATCTTTTCTTGGGAGATGATCGAACCTCTTCACGTCATGAGCTCTGAAGTAGATGAACCCTTCCCTTCTCTGCCTAAGAGATGGGTCTGTGAGTCATGTTTGCGTTTCTGGGACAAAACTTAGAAAAACAATTTAGAGGAAGAAAGATTTATTTTTCAGCTGATGGTCATCTGGATCTGTGGGTTTTTGTCTCATCACCGATCCATTGGGAACCAAGCCCTCAACACATAAGCTTTGGGAAACATTTTGGATCCAAATTATAAGAACAGGTCAAGGTCTTTGGAATGGCATATTGCTCTTGTTTTTTTTTTGGTCTGAGCAAGAGGAACTATAGAAACATTTTGAGTGTTCACAAACACTCCTGACTCTCGAAATTAAGACTAAATGGCACTCCGAAATGACAATCCAAAGTCAATATTCGGAAATGTCATCTTTTTGGAGTGAAGCTGTTTTGACACGTTAAATGCCAATAATTTTAAACATCTGTCACTTGAGAGTGTGTGTGCCGAAGGCTCGGCTCGGTAACACTGAAATCCTGACCACTGGAGAAAAAAATTAAAAGACAGAGAGAAGCAAGGTTCTCAGATGAAATTAGAAGGAAACTGAATTTTTTTGCAGTGCATATATTCCAAGAGTTGCTTTATTTTTAAACCCCAAGGGGAGAAATTTTTTTTTTAAAAAAAGAACCTTGAACCAATATATTTATAGGTACAATTATAAAGGCAATCAAATCCTCTTTTCACTTTTAAGAAACCTCGTTGATAAAAATCTGACATCAGACACAATAGAAAAAGGCTCGAGCTACAGAGTTGGGGTGGCTAAAATCCTCTTTCCACAAAACACCCAGAAAGGAGCAACGTAAGCCTTGCTACTATTTTTGTCTCCTCTTTTTAAGCAAGCTGCAGGTTTCACAATCCACTTTTGTTCCTGTTCCTGATTTGTGACCGTAAAACCCACTGACAGGATCTATTCTCCAAGCCCTGTGTTGTCCCCATCTAATTTAAAAGTAAAATAATAGTAATTACAAAAGGGGGGGGGGAAGAGAGAGAGAGAGAGATCAGTCGGAATTGTTTGGCGTGGACAATGAACCTGGCTTTCTCTTTCAAGACATCTGATTTTTATACAAAGGAAGTTGTTTGCCTCTTTGAACAGAAATAATGGTTGCAATTGCTTGAGTTATTTGCATGGTGTTTGCAAAAAAAAAAAATTGTTTACATGAATCAAAAAAAATTTTTTTTCATGAAAGTTCAACCGAATTTTCTTCTTTGTACCAGGATGGGGACAAGGTGACAAATGTCTACTTGCACAAACACTCTGCTCCTTCGGGGTCACTGAGTCTTCTCTCTGATGCGATGTGTCAGCCTTCCCATTGCGTAGGCTTGACAGGACACCTGGCTCACAGTCTCAGAGGTCCCAGTCCGTGGTTGGCCAACGCCCTTGCTCTGGGCCCAAGGTGAGGCAGAACATCATGGCGGACGGGATGCTGACGACTGGGAAGCCGATCCAGAGAGAGACAGGGAGGGGCCAGGGACAGGGTATAGTCCTCCAAGTCACGCCTCCAGTGACCTACTTCCTGCAGCCACAGCCACCTGCCTACAGTGACCCTGCAGCTGACCTGTGTCGGATCTGAGTGGTGCACGATGCTCAGAAGTCATCTCAAAGTGCTTTACTTAACCAACAGGAGCACACGATGGCTTCTGACTCACTTGGACGCAAGGTGGATTCCGAGTACTTCAAGGACCACCTTAACAGTCAGTTCTTGAAGCCCCCAGTTCCCATTGTCTTCCTTGATCTTCATAAAAAGACCATGTTTGGGCTTTGGGGAAGCAGTTTCAGTGAGCATCCTGGGAAGCTACAAGCATTAACCATCTAGACCAAAGCGACCCAGTTCCAAAGTCCTGAAGCCGGCAGGCTGGGTTACATTCCGCAACAGACTCCCTGTTCTCTGCAGGAGAAACCCAGGCCCTAAACGCTGCTAAGAGGGACCTAAGTGACCCAGAATGGGAGACGTCTGTGACCCTGACACCGACCAGATCCCAGAACTCAGGGGAACGAGGATCCTTCCTTCAACCCTAAAATCTGCAAGAACAGGTTCCAAGGAGAACCAGTCAGCAGGGGTCCGGGTGACCCAGAGTGGCCATGGCCCTGGGGACTGGAAAGACCGATGTCACCCTGCTGTCCGTCAGAAGTCACGAGGTGGACCTGGGCGGGGCTCTCTGGAAATTCCCCCGGGACCCCAGTAAAACTGGATGCAGGAGGGGCACGCTGTCCCTGTCCTGAGAAGACCCCTCTCTCCTCCTCCCCGATCCTTTCTAATAAACTCTTGCCTGCTGCTCTGATATCTTTTTAGGATGCGTGCAAAGTCGGGATTGAAAATCCGCCCTCCTGGCTATTTTGAAATCTCCAATCCAGTGTCGACCACAGCTACCCCGCACTCAGCCACACAACATTCAGAAGTGGCTCCTGCTGTCCCCGGTGTGTTTGGAGGGCCATGGCTACGTTTGCAACGGGAAGGGCACATTCTCGGGTCGTTGGAGGGCTCAACAGCTGGTGAAGAGCTCTCGTGCAATGTCACCAGTCAAGTGCCCCTGACCTGTGAGTTGTGCATTGGTCTTTAAACAGACAGCAGAGTTCCCCCGAGAGGCTGCAGCGTGGATGGATGTATCATCATGCCAACGGGATCCCACTCCAAGGGAAAGTGCGCAGACTCCTCTCCCTGCCTGTGGGGCCTCAGCAGCCCCATTATTGGAAGGAAATCAGCCTAAAACCCACCGAGGTGCAATTACGCAAATGCACCCCTTGTTGACAAAACACACCTGCACACAATTGATGGTTGCTACCTGGACTTTGCATTTGAATACTTGAGAGTGAGTTTCTCTCCTTTTTTAGATTTTTTTTTTTAAATTTTATTTTAAGTACCTACCTTTGTTCCTGTGCTTTCTCCCTGGCCGGTTCCAAGGAATCGCTTTGCATGTCCTATAATCTGACATCAGAGAATAACTCAAGGAAAAATCGCCCACTTCTCAAAGACATGGGCAGAGCTCTACAATTGAAGAGCCATTCTGAGTCTTTTGCAGACCTATTATGAAGCCCTGAGGTTCAGTGGATTTTTATTTATGGCAAAGACCCTCTCTGTAGTCTACACCCAGAACTCTCTCGAATCAGAATTGTGGATCAGTGGGCCCACATTTCATGGATACCTCTGTCCGTTTTTAACAGTGTCCACATTTTTAGCTCTTCGAAGGTAGCCCTTGCTGGTCTGGCTTTTAAAATGGACCTGTTTCTTTCTCTTCCTCTCTGCCTAATAGACGTCATAGTATGACTCCCCCCTGAAATTGAAAAGACCATGATTTCGCCTGTCGTCAGCCTTCGGGGATGGTACCAGAAGGTCTCGGAAACGACTGTCTCCCAAGTAACAAGCGACTGGCAACTCCAACAGAACGCCGACTTTGAGTCACCTCTTGAAGAGTCCCCTGTTCCCGCTGAGGGGCCGAGTCCCAGCCTCGGGGATAGGAGTCTCCTTTGCTACCAAAGCAATTAGCCTTCTTTTTCCTTTTTCTCAAAACTGTGTTCTCGTGATCGGATTGGCATTGGGGACAGGGAGCGAGTTTTCGGCAACGCATTGAGATCCAGCTGAGGTGAGGAAGTGTTTTTCCTCTCTTTGGAGACATCCTGAGAGGTTTCCATGGTGATCTCAATGAAATAAACCTCAGAGCTCTACCACGGAGGAGCGGGTGCATGCAATGATTTCTGCTCTTGGTTGATCCGGAGCCTTTTCGCTAGGCGTGATTCCTGTGGTCTGTCCCTGATGGACGCTATTCTGTTAAGGTAATGTGCACAGGGACATGCCTGGGACCAACGTGACAGTAGCCGAAATCATGGTCTTTTCCATTTCGGTCTCTTCTCCGCGACGGCTCGCCCGGCAGGACAGGCCAGCTGCTGATTTGCAGGAGCCACTCCAAGATCAGAAATCGGGGACCATCTGATATTTATGAAGCTGCCTCCTGCACACTGTCCTGCTCTTCAAATCCTTGACTCTGTCTGCCTTTTTCCAGCAGATGATGCCTGTTATCCTCTGAACCCAATTCTCTAATTTGGGAGATTCTTTAAATCCTAAAACATCACTTTTTTTTTTTTTGACAACTGTTCCTGGGGATTTTTTTTTTTTTTTTTTTTTTGGTACTGGGGATTGAACCCAAAGGTGCTTGGCCACTGAGCCACATCCCCAGCCCTTTTTATTTTTATTCCAACATAGGGTCTTGCTAAATTGCTGAGGCTGGCCTCAAACTTGCCATCCTCTTGCCTCAGCCTCCCAAGTCACTGAGGTTGCAGGTGTGAGCTACAATGCCCCCGGCGGCTCCCCATCAAATTCTTTATCATGCATTTTGGACCCTGTCCTTGATTTTGGCAGACACAGCATTCTCAGTCTCTGTTCTCATTCCACGCAAGAGGATATTGGCTTGGATTTCTTGGCGCTGCGTTTTAATTTTCTCGCTATTCTCTATTGTGATCAAAAGTCCGGTGACCTAGCAGCTAGTTTTTCAAGCACCTTGTCTGAAGAGAGATCAAGCAAAAACGTTGCCTTGATCCAGACTTTGAAGAGAGCACATATGACTAATTATTCTAGAGTCAATCCCGGATAGATACCCAAAGGAAACCAAATTGACCGCCCCTCGACAAGACAGTCAGACGGGGTTAATCCAGGTAGGTTTGGGATTTGCCTATTGAACAACACCTTCATTGAAATATTCATTTGATATGCAATTATCCTACGATTTTAAATATTGTAAACTGCCTGTGTTTTTGTTATTGTTGTTGTTTTGTTATTGTGTTTTTACATATTGGTATTGCTTAAATCCTTACATTTATAAAGATAGTAGCCAGGAGTCAACTAAGCTCTTCTTATGATGAAGCCAGTCCTGTTGTGTGGGGTTCATGTTCTGTGTATTCAAATCCGTGAAAACTCCGTTTGGCGAAAAGCACCACGGATGTATTCAATAAACTCTGAGGACAATGAATGACATTTTAGTGGTCACTGATAGAGGGTTGATTCATCAGGGAAATGTAGCACGCTTACAAATAAAAATGCACATGACTTCTCTTCATCAATGTGTGCCCTGAAGAAACAGAAAGGCCAGTTTGTGGATCGGAGAAAGTCATCACTAAACATATTTGAAAAGGAGACTTACATCCTGAATATGTAAAGAATGCCTAAAAACCAATATGCAAAATGCACAATTGATCAAATTATGGTATGTGCATGTGTGAATAAAGTGCAGTGAATCCCAGGGTTGTGTATAATCACATGTGCCAATAAAAAATAGTAAAAAAGTGGAAAAAAAATGGAAAAGAAAGATGAGCCGAAATAGCCCTTGAAAAAGCCAATAAGCATAATTGAAACCATAGTGTGAGACCATTGTTCCACCTTTGAAATCCGCCTTCACTGGGGCTGGGGATGTGGCTCAAGCGCGGGGTGCTGGGTTCAATCCTCAGCACCACATAAAATAAAATAAAGATGTTGTGCCCACCAAAAACTGAAAAATAAATATTAAATTTTTTCTTTCTCTCTCTCTCTCTCTTTTTTTTTTTTAAAGATGGGTATTGGGATGAGTATTGAAAGAGAAGTGGAATTTGATTCTCCATCAGGTCTACATTGGCTTTGGCTCACGTAAACAGGTGCACATGCGGTTGACATAACACGCCCCTGGCACCCCGGGGATTTGTGTATCTTTCTGTATTTTCACTGATAAATCTCCCAAAGCTAACCCAGCACCCAGCACAGAAGAGATGCCTGCTGAACTTCCTAAGTGCACGTCCTTTGGAAATAAAATGAATTAAAACAACTCTTTGGGCTCTGGGATCATTGCCTGCTCTTCTGCCCCTCCTTGGAGGTTTACTTCAAGGGTCACTTAAAAACTTTCAAAGGAGATTTAATTATAAGAGAGAACGTGGGTTGTGTTCCATCTTAGGCTTGGCTAATTGGATTTGGCTACTCAGAAAAGATGAATGGATTTTGGAGAATGAGAACCGAAGGTCTCTCATCTTCATACTGAGAAGCTTTGTTCACCAGCAGCAAGAGGCTCCCTGGATAGCGAAGCCCTTGGCTAATGTCCTTGACCTCTGTTTGTGCCTTCTACGAGGACCTGGGCCGGGGGGACACTCATCTCTGGGGACCTCCACTATCCTCTGCTGAGAAAGCAAGCCCTCGGAAGAGCAAGAGGTGATGCCGATTATGGTTTATTGAATAACGACTTTGCAAAAATAAAAAGCCTTGCATTGGATCCTTTGGAAATGTGGAATTCACAGACTGGAATAAAAATACCATTTTTTAAAAGAAATCCTTTTATGAAATATTTGGGTTTAATTTAAGGGTAATGGCCACACGGATTGAAAATGAGGTGTGGGTCTTGTAAACTTATCCTCAGACTTGCCGTTTCTTCATCTGTAGAATGAATTCTCCGTCTCTGATAGAGCAAGTAGAGTCAAGTGTTTTTTTGCTGTTCAAAATTCATTTCAAGAGACCCCGTGAAGAGGAAATATGTTTATGTCTTTCAGTCAGGCTTGGTTTTTTTGTTGTTGTTGTTGTTTTTTCTTTGCATACATTTTTCTATTCAAAAGGATCGACGATGGGTGTTATTGTAAAATGTTCTTTTGTAAGATTAAAAATGATCTTGCTGGTTGCATATTTGCAGATCTAAAGTGACTGCATCGTCTTTTCTTGGTTCCGATCAATTCTAGTTCCCCGACGTGAAGAGGAAGCTATTTTACCCTTCTCTTTCTCTGCTCTGAATAGAGAGCAGACCTAAGTTGAAAGTGTAACATTGAGAGTTAAAGAAAACCCTGGATCCTGGTTTGTTTCTGGGTTTTTGCCTCGGCAGGTGACCCTGGGCAAACAGATGGCACCTTGCGATAATGGTTTAATATGCATAAAGAAAACGTGGCCAGGCACGGTGGCGCACACCTGTAATTCCAGGGACTGCGGAGGCTGAGGCTGGAGGATTGTGAATTCAAAGTCAGCCTCCGCAAAAACGAGGCCCTAAGCGACTCAGGGAGACCCTGTCTCTAAATAAAATACAAAATAGGGCTGGGGACATGGCTCAGGGGTTGAGTGTCCCTGGGTTCAATCCTTGGTACACTCCCCGCACCCTCTTCCCCCAAATGTGAGCCCTTTCCTGATGTTTGCCAGCGGCCAGCATTCAAGCAGAGGACTCCTTTTCCCCTTCTGGGTCACATCTAAGGTGGATGGTGGAAAGACCTCCGTGCACCAGCCTCTGCCCACAGCAAGATGTGCAAAGTGCCAGTCCCAGACTGGGCTCAGGAGGTCTGCCTTCAGCCTCACTCCTTGACCACCATGAAAACCGAGTGTCTCTCTCTTGCACTCCCAAGACCTTTTTTGTCCCTGCTCAGGAGGCTGGCTGAGTGACTAATGGACCTTTGCATACCTGCTGGCTGCCTGGGCTGTCTTCAGTCTCCACCTCAGAAGCTGATTCGGGGTGTGTGCCTGAGGGTGTCCATCCGATGCTTTTGTGGAATGACTGAGGACAAATAGCCTTGAGCAATATCGCTTTGCACCATACACAAAACCTTAGACTTTGGAGCCAGAGTGTGCATTGGTAGTTGAAGAACTTGGCTTTTAAGTGCTATTTCCAGTGGCAATATGTGTTATCTGCTGCTGTTTCCTTAGAAGTCTTCCCCACAGAACGCTCTTGTACATCCACGGCCTGGAGGAAATGCGCTCCACCGTGAAAAGCCAAAGTGTCTTGTTTGTGGGTCTCTTTAAAAATGTACTCTGTGGCTGCACCCGGGGGCGCACACCTGTGATCCCAGCGTCTCACGAGGCTGAGACAGGAGGGCTGCAAGTTCAAAGCCAGCCTCAGGCACTTAGCAAGGCGCCAAGCAGCTCAGGGAGACCCTGTCTCTAAATAAAATGCAAAATAGGGCTGGGGACGGGGCTCAGGGGTCGGTTGTCCCTGAGTTCAATCCCTGGTATCCTGCCCCCTCGAAAATGTATTCGGTGATTCCTTATATTACAGATGTGTGGGTGCGCAGCAGAGCTTTTGGGAAAAGGATTGTCTTGGTAATTGGGAAGCAATGCCTTCCACAAATCTGTGGTCACCGGATGAGTCTGTGTTGAGCGCCATCTGCTAACGTGTGATGGAAGATGTATGTGTTTTGCAGCAGTTATTTATGAGTACCCACGCAAGAGGGTCAGAGAGGCTCTGCCGCTGGAAAACAGAGCCAGCGACCAAATGCACACCTTGTTCACCCTTCTTCATCACTATTGGGCAAGAAAACAGTAAGTCCTGCATACGGCATCACCCAGGGTCATGTGAAAGATTTGCAATAGCTGCTCTATTTTATTTTGTTTTATTTTGGTGGTCCTGGGATTGAACCCAGGGCTCTGCACATCCAGGCAAGTGCTCTACCACCTGAGCTACACCCCCAGCCCCGTCATACACCCCCAGCCCCGTCAACGCTTGCTCCTCATGAAGGAACTGCACACCATCACCCACATGTGACATTTGACTTGTGGCACCTCACCGTGCAGAGTGATACGCCTTCTCGAGAAACCGTGTTTTGAACCTTTCATCTTCGTCTTTTCAAAGTGCAGCCGGGGGGGTGGGGTGGGGGGGTGGGAGTCCCTCTGCAGGATTTCACTCATCTACAGCCGCCTTGGTCTGAAAACACCAAGTGGGAAATTCAAGAACAAAAGCGACTCCCAGGTTTTGAACGACTCTCCTTATAGTGCATGGCGGACAATGGTTCATTCTTATTGTTGGTTATTGCTGTGGATCTCTTAACGGGGACTCAGGAGTGGACAGACTTTTCCTTTACAGGTAATGACGGAGCATACCTAGGGCTTCAGACGAGGGGTGGCTTCAGACCCTTGGGGGGTCCTGGAACCCTACCCCACTTCCAAGGGAGGACAATCTTGCACATTAATAAGCTTCTGATCGCTCTCCTTGGCTAATCTGCCTTTTGTCAAGGGGCCCGGGTCAAGGACCTGGTCAGGTAGAAGCAGAACTTTTTCCTTTGTACAGGACACAGGTCCCAGGGAGCTAGATCTGGCCCTGCACGTCCTGTGACTCTAATGAGAACCCCCAAAACAAAGCCAAGTCCTCGGAGCGGTCAGCAGCACGGGCATGAAGAGGCTCCCTGGCCTCCGCTGGCTCTGTGGTCGCGGGATCCCGACGAGCCGGCGTGGTTCACCCCCTTATGATGAATTTCTAGTAAGCGGGTGGCCACCTGAGAGCCTCTGACCCCCCTTCTCGGCGGGGGATTTGGCTGCGAGGATGATTCTGATGTGCAGGTTGAGCCGATGAATATTTGTGACAAGATGACACACATTTGATGTGACCGGGGAGGAATGGAGGGCGAGGGACAGGAACATGCACTTCTTTGATTTTCTTTTAATCCTCTCGGGGCCCGAGTTTGGAGAACCGTGTCATGCCTCCAAACCTTGAAGACGGTGGATACAGATATACACATTTACCCTCGACCCCAGTTGGCCCTGCGGCGGCACCTCATCCGAGGTGACCAGGAACAGGGCCCAAGAAGAGGCCATTTTTCTCGGTAATGGCCACTTCGGTTAGTAAAGCCTCAAGAAATATATTTTTTCTCCTCCTCTGTTCTCCAATTATGTTTTCAAAGAGTGTCTCAGCACCTGGCACGACGGGATTCGTTTGGGGAAATATGAGGACAGACGTGGCAGGTAAAGTTGGACGGTGTGGGCCTCCCCGGAGCAGCCTCCTCTGAGGCCCGTGCTAATCCAGCAGGCACTGGAACGAACGGCCAAGAAAAATCAGAAATAAGATGCTTGACTCTCCCTGTTAAAAACAGAAGGAGATTGAGGGTAGGCATGATGGGATGCAGGGTCTTCAAAAAAAAAATCCAAAGCAGAACTACTCTAAGATCCGGCTGTGCCGCTGCTGGGTGTTTATCTAAAGGAAAGGAAATGAGTGTGTTAAAGAGACCGGGAGAGAGGTAGAAAAGGAGGGTGGAGCAGAAAAATGGATTAATAGGTGCACAGTCGCAGTTCCATGTGGAGTGAGTTCTGACGTGCTATTGCGCAGGACAGTTGACGGTATTATATCCTGCATTTCAAAGTAGCTAGGACAGAGGGTTTGAAAGTTGTCACCACCGAGAAATGGCAAATGTGACAATTATGGAAGAGCTAAGTATCTCATTTTGGTCAATGCACCTCGTGCACTTCCACTTGAGTATACATGACAGCGTATTCAGTGAATATGTGCAATTACTAAGTGATCATTAAAAGCTAGTGAACGTGCACCGAACCGGGTGCCGTGGCACACACCTGTCATCCCAGCGGCTTGGGAGGCTGAGGCAGGAGGATCGTGAGTTCAAAGCCAGCCTCAGCCAAAGCGAGGCCATGAGCAACTCAGGGAGACCCTGTCTCTAAATAAAATGCAAAATAGGGCTGGGGACGGGGCTCAGGGGTCGAGAGCCCCTGAGTTCAATCCCAGTATGTCCCCCGTCCCCCCAAAAAAGTTAAAAAATGAAAAGCAGAGACATCCATCCCTTTTCTTGAACCATTTATATTAAAAATCTCTCTGTTCTTTGAAATATAAGTTCCTTTGAATTATATGTAAGTTCCTTCAAAAGCTAAAGAAGTCTTTTAGCAGATTCAGGACCAAGAATGTCTTCCTGAGGACCTGGGGCCATCTCTTTGAAGCAGAAACATCAAGAGATGTGGCATCTCTCGTGGGTGATTTTGGAGGGGCTACCACTTGCCAAACCTCCCTTCTTGTAGATAAATTTATTTTTTCCTTCATATAAAATGAATTATCTAACATCCGTGTCCACCTCAATTATGAACAAGGTGGCTCTGGTGACTGTCCTAAATAATGTCACACAGCTCTCTTACTTGGGGGCTGCTTATTGTCCGCCTTGAGCCCGTATACGGAATGGGCTGTGTCTGCTTGGCTTGGATTTCACTCTTTGGAAGTCCTCAGTCGGTTCCCTGAGATGAGCATGGTGTTCCAAACGAAGGCTTATGCGCTCGTAAAATTACTTTTATTCTATTTTATTTTTATCCCTCCACTTGCTGCGGGAAGAAGTCTTCTGTGCTACAAGATCTTTGGTTTTCAATTAAATTTCCCGACAGCATTTCCAGGCGGTTCTCTGCGCTTCTGCCGCGGATGCCTGGACACGTTTTAACGGGAAGTTCTGGTGGCCAGATCTCCCTCCCTCTGCTCTGCGCAGCCTGCAGCAGGTGAGCAAGGCACAGTCATGTTTGCCCTGGGTCCGAAGGTTTTTCCCTTACCGTGGGGACCTACTCCCAGAGACTTTGCATGCGTAAAGGAATGGAAGGGATGCTGTCCAACTTGTGCATAGGACAGAGGACATTCAACCCTTGACTTTCCCAGTCTGGCTGATTTCCCTCCAGCATGATGTTCTCAGTCCCATCCATTGAAATGTGGGGGGAAATGGCACTTTGGACGCATTGTTGCTGGTGGGGCTGAAAATCAGTGCGATCACTTTGAAAAGCATCATGGAGATTCCTCACAAGACTAGGAAGGGAACCACCATATGAAACAGCTCTCTTTCTCCATATTTATCCAAGAGGTCTAAAATCAGCACCCTGTAGTGACCAAGTCACATCAATATTTATAGCGGCATAATTCACAATAGCCACTTTATGCAACCAGCCCTGGTGCCTGTCATAGATGATGGATGAAGGAAATGTGGTACAGATACACAATGGAGTATTACTCAGCCATGAAGAATGAAATCATGGCATTTGCTGGTAAATGGACACTTTCTTTTTAATCCACCCTTTCAGGGGTTCTACCTGGTTCTTTCCTGTGCATCATATACAACACAGTCGGGGCAATATTTCTTTGGTGAGGTTCTGCTCTGCAGTTGCGCCTGCAATCCGCTACAGAAGCTTTGGGGAAATAATAACGGGGAAAGGCACTACAGTAACCACACCATTAACTCATGCATCTGCGAGCAAATATTTGCAACCTTTAAAACACTGAAACTCAACAGGGGAGCCCCAGGTGCTCCCCAGCCACCTCCTGCTCATGCAGCAGATCTGGTTGAAAACAAACCCACTGTGACATTACAACTTGGGAGAACCCTCTTGGAGACTGCAAGTTGTGAGTCTATTCATGCATTGAACACTCCTTTATTGCTCTGTCTTTAAAAATACAGGCCATTTCATTACCCTAGCAATTGCTATTGTTATTTGGTGCACCTAATAATTAAATTTAGTTCATTAACCCGCATGTCCTAGAGTTTTGTTTTAACATGAATTTTACCCTCACTGATACCCAGGAGAAAACAAAGAATATAGCTCCGAAAAGCCATTTATACAATGCCCTGGGTTTAATATTCTCCCCTTGCGTTACCTTATCTCTCTATACCATTGGAAATCATAAACTCTGGATTTATTCTTTTAATATGCACATTCTGCTTATTAAAGTCCCCAGTGAATCCCTGCCTGGTATTTTTCCCTAGGAAAAGCTAAACGCGCCATTTATTGAAAAAAAGCTAACCTCTCCTCCCAGATGAGATCACAGGGCTAGCTTGGACCTACGTCAAGGGGGAGATTTTTCTCGACGGTCTTTGGGTGTTCTGCTGGTCGATTTGTGAGCCACGACTCCATCACCTTCATTATCGTAGTGACATATTGAGGGACGGAAGATCAACCAACGGTGTCCAGATTATATAGGAAAATAGAACCCTGAGCCTCTCAGAGTTAGATTGTTCACCCTCCATGAGACACACCCAACTGCATCTCAAAACGCGGTCATGTAAAAAGGGCAGCCTTTTAAATTTTTATCTTCCAGAATCCTTGGCTGTGCTGGGTCCTTTGAGTCTGTCTAAATTTCAGTACCATCTTCTCCTTTTTTTTTTTTAAGCTGTCAGAAGTGATGGATTCGCTCATGATCCCTTGTGCGTGCCAAGATTTGTGTGTGCATTGGATAGAGAGGGAGAGGGAAAGCGAATAAGTGCTGGCGTTCTGTGGGACTTGATCTGCAAAAGTCCCTTGGTGTCTGTGTTTTAAATGATCTCTCCACGTCTTGCTTGCTTCAACCCTGCACGGCTTGCTCACACACTTATGCACGCTTTATGGGGTGAAGATGCGGTGACGTGGCTACGCAGGGGGTCTACTTTCAGGAGGTCAGCTTGCCCTGAGGTCGCCCTTACTTGAGAATCCTGGCTTTGCATAGGGGTCTCAAACTGCACTTCCAGTGTCCCGGCCAAATTCTTCAACCCTTTGGTGCTTAACTGAGAGGTTTAGGATCTGCCAGGCGGCTGGAGGGGAAGAACCCGGGCTCCTTCCCAGAATCAGATTCTCAGATATACACCAGATCAGGTTTGCTTTTAAGAAGAGAGAGTGTTTACATTTTACCCGTAATTGGTCTCTACCAAGAGCCGTTGCTACCACATTTAATCTACAATAATACTGCAGATGGGCCCTGCGGCCTTCAAAAGTCTATATGTTCCCTAATTCATGTTTCTAAAGTTCACCATCCGTCACTTACATAATGGAACATCACACGGTTATTGATTCTTTTTTCTCCTATAATTTTCTCCTGTCTTTAACACGGGAGCATTAAAAGAAATAGGGGCACCTAACTAAAAAAAAAAAAAAAAGGATACTTGCAAAGCTAAAGAAAAAATTACTGCCGGGATTTGCTTCTCAGAAGATTTTTTGAATTTAAATTTGTTAACAGATGTGACCAAAAAAAAAAAAAATCCTTTTATCTCACCTGTGCTGTTCAAGTTACGCACAAAAGACTCCATAAAAGTATTATGTACAAAGGGCCATTCATAAGCAGTAAATTAAAATCGATAGAGCCTTCCGATTTTAAAATTGCATTAAAAATAAATTGAGATACACAAAATGAGCTACTTTTAGTTTGGCGTTTTACAAAAACTGAGCAGCACCCTTCTTGGAGGAAGACCACAGCGTCTTTACGGCCCCCTGGTTTGGGCTCTATGTTACAGTAACAGTGTTGACGCAGCCAATATTTTAGCAGGTTTCTACTGCCCTTACCCATTGGGCACGGACACAGAAGGGTACACTCTCTGAGGTCACATGCATTGTGCAGGTACCCGTGCAACTGGTTGTTCAATGCCTAGATGAGATGTACACACTCTTGGATTTCAGATGTGTGTTGGTTAGTTTTCCGACACTGTAACAAATACTCTTTATATAGTCAACTTATAAAGAGGAAAGGTTAATTGGGGCTCATGCTTCAGAGGTTTCCATGCATGGTCCCTCCGCCCAGTTGCCCTTGGGCCTGGGATGAGGTGCTTATGTAAACCTATTGCTAATGCGTAGCCTCCTGGGCATCACCTTGGCCCCCTCCTTTGAGAACAGAGAGCACACTCTTCCAGGCCCGTGTATCCTTCCAGTACCTGGTATAGCCTTATCCCAGGCTCCTTTGTCAAAAATTTGTCAAGGGCACATTCAAAAATAATTTTCGTTAAAAATCTGAGGCAGGAGGATGGCAAGTTCAAAGGCAGCCTCAGAAAAAGCGAGGTGCTAAGCAACCCAGGGAGACCCTGTCTCTAAATAAAACACAAACTAGCGCTGGGGATGGGGCTCAGGGGTTGAACGCCCCTGGGTTCAATCCCCGGTACAAAAAAAAAAAAAATCTGGGATATTTACTACCCAATTAATAAGTCTAGGAGTGTTTGTGAGATTTATGAAAGTTAAATATGACAGGGACTGTCTTTCTCTAAATCCAGAGAGCTCACTGACCTTTTCAGAGCGGTTCCCGGAAATAATTTGCACAGAGAGGAAAGCTAATTGCTTCTTTCTTTTGAAAAAAAATCTCTCTTCCACGTATTTCTCTGAATGAAGATTCTTTGAGTTTGGATTTCCTTCAGGAGGAGCACGATGGGATTTTAGTTCCTCAACATGACCTTGTGAATAAAAAAAAAAATGCAACAGAATTCTGGCCAAACTTTCAATGACATTCTCCAGACCGCCAATCAAGTGTATGAAAATAAATTCCCAGAAGTTGAATTCTAATTGAAACCCTTCATTCTCTGGAATTGATCCTTGTGAGGAGATTGCCATGTTAACAGAGAGTAAGACAAAGATGTTGGCTCTGGGTTCATTAGTATCTTCTTTGTTTGTATTATTAATTAATTAAATATATATATATTTTTGTACCAGGGATTGAACCCAGGGGTGCTTAACCACGGAGCCACATCCCCACCCCTTTTTTTTTTATTTTGGGAAAGGGTTTTGCTAATTTGCTTAGGGGCTCACCAAGTTGCTGAGGCTGGCCTCCAACTTGCAATCCTCCCACCTCAGCCTCCTGAGTCACTAGGATTGCAGGTGTGTGCCACTGAGCCCAGCTAGTATTTTATTCTTAACTCTAGAAAGACAATCAACTTATCAGCTATGACAAGCCTAAAGTGGCCTGAAATTAGTTTTTGACTCTCAAGAACATGCCCAATTTGGCAGAAGTGGAGCAGAACCCAGGGAAGGTTCTTTGGCTCTAATCCAGATCTCCAGGGCACACTTGGCTGGTCTCAGATACCTACTATCTGCCTGCGAGAAAGTGGCTTTATTATTTCCACTAAATAAATAATGCCTGGCACGGAATTTTACATAATGACGCTCTGCAAACCATTGCCTAGCTGTTGTAGAAAATTGGAATTAACTGAATGATACTTTGTATCTATGTATCTCTGTGACTATCTATCCCTCTACCTATCGTTAATAATGGAAAATTTCCAACCCACTTGAATGCTTTTTTACCCTTTGATTTCTGACTAGTATCTTATCTTCTCCTTGCGCAATCCCCGGATTTGGCATTTATTTGGGGGTTTTAAAATTGTAACATGGGTTTTAAAATTGTCACTATGTAGTAGGTACTCAGAGGGCATACACTTGAATATTTTCATGGTTGAAAACTTTACACAAATTCTGTCATATTGTGCATGACTTTGTGGTATTTATCATTTCCCCTGTCAAGATTTTTGCTTGCTAATATGGCTGTAGTTGGGTAGAAATAGTGTTCTGTTGCATAGTTCCATAATTGTATGTCCAAAAGAGTATGTTGATCTGGGTGCAGAGGTGCACGCGGTAATCCCAGCTGTTTGGGAGGCTGAGGCAGGAGGATCGCGAAGTCAAAGGCAGCCTCAGCCAAAGCGAGGCCCTAAGCAACTCAGGGAGACCCTGTCTCTCGATAAAATGCAAAATAGGGCTGGGGACGGGGCTCAGGGGTGGAATGCACTGAGTTCAATCCCTACCAAAAAAAAAAAAAAAAAGATTATGTTGAGTGTTTCAAAATAGCTAGAAGACTTTGAATGTTTCTACCACAGGGAAATTATAAATGAATGGACGTCTTGGCAGGTAAAGGCCCCAGTTTGATTGTGACACATTGTGCACACCACCGGGAGTGCCTTCCACAAGTCTGTCCTGTGGCTATCCATACCCACCATGTTGCAAGTGGCCGTCCACGGCAGGCAGCTGTGGACTGGTTCTGAATGCTGTTTAGGGTTCAGCCTGCTTCTGCTGAGGTCCAGCTGAGGTCTGCCTGTGCCACTTCCCTTTAATTCAGATGGAAGTGACCGCCGTTTCCCAGGCATGGGCTCCCTGGCCCAGATGAGCTGACCCATACGCCAGCACCCCCCCTACCCAAGCTCCATTTCTGTTTTCGTAGCTATTATAAAAAACTGGCGTTTTTGCTTCATGTATTATTCCAGATCGCCATCCATTTAATCCATTTCCAGATCCGGATCAATGTGGGTAAATAGATTAAAAAATGGGATTTTCGGGTCAGTCCTGACCGCATTGATCGGAGACCGGAGGTGACGGCAGCGGTCGATGGCAGCGGTCGGTCGATGGCAGCTGTCCCCTTTTGGCCATCTGGATACCCTGGCCAACCTGGATGTGAGGATCGTGGGGTTGAAAGACATTTGCGTTAGGAGCCCAGACGACCCTCACGGTGCATGGTAAGAGACCCGCGATTCCTGTGGTAGTTGATTGCACGTGTCTGACTCGCTGGGTCCGGAGATGCCCACAAATCTGGTGGCACCCTTATTTTGGGGTGCACATGTGAAGGTGGAGAGGGCGCTGGGATCCGCAGAGTCTCTGTAAGACGCGTGGCCCTCCCTATAGGGGGGATTTCACCCTATCCATGGAGGACCTCAATAAACAGGATCAGAGGAAGGAGGGACTTCGTCATCTTCTGCCTTGAACTTGGAGGCACATTCTTAGGCTTAGGTTCATGTTGAATTATTCCACTCACTTGTCCGAGTCTCTGGACCCTGACTAACCCCTTGGCCGCCCCATGGATGGCCGGAACCCCGTTTTGGAAGCCCTGAGAAGATAAATAAGGACAGACCCACTTTGTCCCATGCACGACCCGCGGCTCTCACCTATAGGTGCTTGGTGCATGGACTCAGATGTCCACGTGAGGTCATGGTGTCCTCGCTGGGACGGCAGGGACAGGCAGAACCTGGAGGTGATACAAAGCTCTGGGCAGCTAGCCCACTGCCCGCCACAGCCGGGGACCTAGGTCCCAGTCCTGAGGGACAGATTGTACAGGATGGTTCTGAGCAGCCCAGGGCGGGGTCCAGCAAGGAGCACGACAGGACGGAGGGGGAGTGGGCGTCTGGGGGCTGCCCAGGCCCACGCTTACCCTCATCCCTGGGAACACGGAGGTTAAACAGTGGCTTCCAGGACTCTTCCACCTCCTCTTTCTCCTCCTCTCCCCAGTTACCATGGCTGTTCTCCTCCTCCTCCTCCTTCATCTCCTCCTCGTCCTCCTCCTTCATCACCTCCTCCACCTCCTCCTCTTCCTCCTCCTCCTCCTCCTCCTCCATCTCCTCTTCCTCCTTCTCCATCTCCTCCTCCTCCTCCTCCACCTCCTCCTCTTCCTCCTCCTCCTCCTCCTCCATCTCCTCCTCCTCCTCCATCTCCTCCTCCTCCTTCTCCTCCTCTTCCTCCTCCATCTCCTCTTCCTTCTCCATCTCCTCCTCCTTCTTCATCTCCTCCTCGTCCTCCTCCTTCATCACCTCCTCCACCTCCTCCTCTTCCTCCTCCTCCTCCTCCTCCTCCATCTCCTCTTCCTCCTTCTCCATCTCCTCCTCCTCCTCCTCCTCCTCCTCCTCCATCTCCTCCTCCTCCTCCTCCATCTCCTCCTCCTCCTCCATTTCCTCCTCCTCCTCCATCTCCTCCTCCTCCTTCTCCTCCTCTTCCTCCTCCATCTCCTCTTCCTTCTCCATCTCCTCCTCCTTCTTCATCTCCTCCTCCTCCTTCATCTCCTCCTCGTCCTCCTCCTTCATCACCTCCTCCACCTCCTCCTCTTCCTCCTCCTCCTCCTCCTCCTCCTCCATCTCCTCTTCCTCCTTCTCCATCTCCTCCTCCTCCTCCTCCTCCTCCATCTCCTCCTCCTCCTCCTCCATCTCCTCCTCCTCCTCCATCTCCTCCTCCTCCTTCTCCTCCTCTTCCTCCTCCATCTCCTCTTCCTTCTCCATCTCCTCCTCCTTCTTCATCTCCTCCTCCTCCTCCTCCTCCTCCATCTCCTCCTCTTCCTCCTCCATCTCCTCTTCCTTCTCCATCTCCTCCTCCTTCTTCATCTCCTCCTCCTCCATCTCCTCCTCCTCCTTCTCCATCTCCTCCTCCTCCCCCTCCATCTCCTCTTCCTCCTTCTCCATTTCCCGATGAGGACCACAACCAAGTCAAGATGGCACCTGGCATTTTCGCAGAGGGAGTGGTTTGAGAAGTAACGCCAGCGAGCCATTAAGATGATAGAGATTCCTTAATGACTGACTGCTGTGTCTAGATCATGTCAATTGGGTCAAGCTGTGTGTAATCATTAAGATGCTGACTCCTTATTGGTTGACTGCTGTATCTACTTCATGTTAATTAAGTTAAGCTGTGTATTCAGTTATGTCTCTATACCCCTCCTGTCCTGCAATAAATGGCTCCCACTCCTGCTGTACCAATCTACACAAGTTGCTCGTCACCACCTGGTTATTTTGCTGCAGCCGGACTGTGGCAATTTCCTCCTCCTCCATCTCCTCTTTCTCCTTCTCCTTCTCTGTCTCCTCCTCCTGCTCCTCCTCCTCCTCCTCCTCCTCCTCCTCCTCCTCTTCCTCCTCCTCCTCCATCTCCTCCTCCTCCTCTTCCTCCATCTCCTCCTCCGCCTCCTCCTTCTCTTCCTTCTTCATTATCTCCTCCTCTTCCTGTTCCTACTCTCTTCCTCCTCCATCTCCCCTTCCTCCTCCCCTGCAAGCAAGAGACCTTCCCCATCCTCACCACCCTCACTCTCCATTGCTCTGCACACTGGCCGCACTTTGGGGCTTGGTGCGGTCACAGGATGGAGATGCGGAGTGACATAGGAACACTGGCTGCTACCCTTTCTCCACGCTCCGGTCCTCTAGCGCCAACGGGTGCCCTGATAAAGTGCCGGGAGAAAGCCCTGAAGAGGTGAGCGCTTGGCACCCAGAAAACGGTACAAACGATTTTCTGGGAATTTGACAAAACTCTTCCAAATTTGGCTTCAGTGGGCACATTGTGTTTGTGGAACTGGAAATGCATTTACCTATAAACTCTGTAGGGGTTCAGTCTGTGGCAAATGGGAGACTTTTAAAAAAGAAAGGAGAAAACAGAAATCCATCTCCACCTCCAATGCATTTCTTGCAAGGCGAATAGCATCATTGTTGGTGGGTTATTCTTTTCCCAGCAATCATCCTTACAGAAAACTGCCTAATCACAAAATGTCCTTTTAAAAATAGATTCTGTCAGCCATGTGTGGCTAATCGAATCTCGAGTTCGTGGGAGGGAAATGGGTTGATCAGAGAAGACAGAGGGGGACTTAATTCGGGGGAAATTATTGAAGAGATTTATGTAGTGGCAGAAATGGTTCTAACTTGGACAGCAGCCAGATAAAGCGGAGCCGGAGGGATTATGGCTGGATCAATACTCCCTCGAACAGGTTGCCCCTGCAGAGAGAAGCTCTGGTCCGTGAAGCCTGCTCCAAAAGCCCATGCAACATTTTAAGTCTGAAAAGAATTCAGAGGTACACTGTTCTCCCTGATGAAAAGTGGTGATGAATGTTTATTTGCTTACATGTTTGATAGTTTAATAATAATTTTTCCCTTGATCTCCTCCTCCGTCTCGGCCTTTTTTCAACAGAACTAGGACTACTCTAGCACCTAGCTGCAAGTGCTGATCTGTGTCTGGAGTTTGTCACTCGTCCATTGTCTGGCAATATTGGACCAAGTAGGACAGACAGGAAGTCCAAATTCCAATCCACAGGCTGAAACCTGCCCTTCATTTTTTTTTTATTGTAAATAAAGATTCATTGGAATGCAAACATAGCCATTCATCCATGTCTCATCCGTGGCTCTGTGAAGGGAAAATTTGCTTTCCTCTCTGTTAGGGTATGGGTGCATTCCAAAACCCACAGTCTCTCTTTCCTCCTTCATCTGCTTTACAGGAAAATCATATGACTCATGTGACAGTGAGCAGCACATTCAACGTCCTAAGAGAGCACATAATGTCAGAATGGATCTCAGGAGAGGCAGTGTGTTCTATTGTCTAATAATTTCAATAAGTGTGTTCAAAAACAGGGGAAAAAAAGGTGAAACACCTCCAGATCTAAATGATGATGTATCTCCAGGTAATAAAGCAACAGATAAACTGCCATTTATTTTCTTAATTACTTTGGACATTTATACATTGTGACAATAAGCATTTAAGTACTTTCTGTGTTGATCAGCTTTCTGTTACTATAATGAATACCCATGACCGTCAAGTTATAAAGAAAAAAGGTTTCTTTGGGATTTGCCATTTTGGAGCTTGTTGTCCCTGTGGTGTGGCTGCAAATCTTAGTGGAAACACATGACAGAGCCAAATTCCTCATGTCATAGCCAGAAAACAAATGTGAAAGAGCAAGAGACTGGGCTCCCATAGTCCTTTATCAAGGGCATATCCCCAAATGACCTGAACACCTCCTAGTAGGTTCCACCTCTTATAAGATAAAAATCATGTTCCCCCATACCAAGCTATTACCACAGGGGTCTTTGGGGTACATTCAAGATCCAAACTGTAGCACCTTCTTTAATAAAAAATCAAAATTTAAAAGTCTACATCCTTGCAAAAAAATCTCAGAGAAGCTACTTTCTCCTTAATTGTTAGCAGTCGGGTTGTATCTTGCATATAAATCCACGACTAATAAGCATCCTCAGTGCTAAGAAAATTTTACATATTCTCCTAAAGGCATGGCAAAAAAAAATTTTCTGAATTCCATGTTAGTCTTCTTCCCTCAGGATGCTGGAGACGTTTCTCTAGTACCACCGCTGTGCTGAGTAGGGAAAGAAGAGTGTTGGAGAGACAGCTGACTTCAAGGGTCCATCCAGTGTGTCACCTATATAAACATCATCCAGAGCCAAATGAATTAGAAGCATTAAGGTGTGTGGGCAAATAAGTCATTAAGCCAATAATATATAACTTACGTGGCAAAGGGTAAAATAAGGCGCTATTGTTGGGACATGCTTCCTGTTACCAGAAAAAAAAAAAAAAATATATATATATATATATATATATATATATAGGTAGGTAGGTATAAAATAAATATGCTAATAATGATGAATCACAAAGTAATTGAAGTAATTTTGGAGCAGTAATCTCCATTACAAATGTGTCTATTAGGCAGACATTAATATTCATTAGTAAATAATAAGAAGGCTTTTAATAGACATTTGATTACAGGTTCTATTTTCATAAGTGTCTACGTTGGGTCAGGTGCTATCCTCATGTTCTTAAAATAGGGTCAATAAACAGCTCTTTTGGAAGTAGAGTTCGGTGACTTCCTTCTGCTCAAGGCTGGCTGGGTGACATGGTTTTGCGTGTCCTCTAGCAAAGGTCTAAATGCATTTAGCAAATGAAAGCTGATTTTATTTGCACTACCAGAGTCTTCAGAGGTTTTACCAAAGTTATTTACCAAGGGGATTCTTATGGCTGAAATGGAAGGTGGTCCCCAAACGCTTCTGGGTCAGTGCAGAATGTGAAGTGATTAGATCATGAGCGCTGTAACCTGGTCAGTCCACCCTGGTTTGAATGGACTCACTGGGTGGTGACTGCAGCAGGTGGGGTGTGGCTGGAGGAGGGGGTCTCTGTCCTGTCCCTGGTGAGCAGAGCTCTCTCTGCTCCCTGGTGCCCTGTCCTGAGCTGCTCTCCTCCTCCAGGCCCTGCCGCCATCTTGTTCTGCCTCCCCTTGGGCCAGAGCCATGGAGTCGGCCCACCATGGAATGAACCTTGGACACCATGAACCAAAAGAAGTTTTTACTTCCCTACATTGTTCTTGTTGGGTATTTTGCTGACTAACAGAGGGGTATTCTGGAGCGGGCACCAGTTCACTGATTTTCTAAGCATGTTCTTGGCATTATCTGGAGCCATTTTTGATTGTCACATTGGAAGTGGGCAGGGGCTGGCATCCAGTGGCTAGAGCCCAGGGATGCTGCTAGTGTTATCAGCTAGCTCTGTAGCAAAGAGAGATCTAGGCTAGGTGTATGTTGTGCCAAAGTGGAGGAGAAACCTTGAGTTGATGAGGGAGGCGATCTGGAGTAGCTCACGCTTTGTCTTACCCTGGTGCCTTCGGCCTGGGCCTGGCGGTATTGCACAGAACCCCGGGCCCCTAAAAATCGCTGCCTGAAGAAAATCCCAAGTGCCGTGGGATTTTTGACCCTTGAAGGTTTAGGGGCATGTGTGTGTGATCTGCTGATAGTCAGTGTTTGGTTACTGTAACAGAGACTTCAGATGATGACCTTAGAAAGAGAAAAAAAGTTTCTTTGGAGCTCATAGTTTGGGGAGTTCCTGTCCCCGGAGGATTGGCCGTGTTGCTTTGGGGCTGGAGTTGAGACAGCACATCACAGAGGGAAGTGAGAGGGAGTGGTTAGAAGGAGAAAGAGAAGAAGAGGTGGGGGTTCTACTGTCCCTGCAAGGACCTGCGTCCAGTGGTTTGTGGACCTCCCATTAGGTCTGACTTCTTAATGGCTCCGCCAGCTCCCAAAAGCACCATAATCAAGGCTTTCTTTACCAGTAGGGACCTCTGGGAGACACAACTAGGAGCCAAACTGGAACAGATGCCCGGGACACATAAATAAGTTCTAATTTACAGTTGGGTCACGTCTCTCGTTGTGAATATGCAACTCATCCAGAATTCAAAGCATTCTGATCTCCTTCCGGTCCCCAGCGTTCCCCATCAGGGGCACTCAACCTGTTTTCAGAGTGACTCAGAACCGAAAGCTGCCTCCAGCCCCGCCCCAGGATACAAGTGTCCAGCTTGGAAAGAGCAAGTAGCTGCATGATAGGAGCTGCCCCCCACCCCACCCCAGCCCCGGGGAAATACTGCAAAGGTTAGAGGGATGTTCAGGTTTAGTGGGCATTCTGCAGAGCTCCTGATGTTTAGTGAGAACGCAATGACTGTGAAATATCAAAGGAGAATGTTGGTAAGCTGAAGATACATTAGAATAATAAAAAAAAGGGCCAATTTTTCTTTGCAGTCGTCTTAACCAAGGAGGACCTCGCGCCCTGCTGAAATTCCGCCCTGCACAAGCCTGCACCAGAAAGCTCATTCATTTCCAATGAAGAAGGGAGGCAGCCGTCGGATTGGTTTAAAGCCACCAGCTTGCTCCTCCTGCTCAGAATACAAATCCACTTCCTCTTCCTTTGCGAGACACCTAAGAAAGAAAAAAACGGACCCCCCAAAAGAACGTCAAGGATTCCCTGACCCTTGCCAGTCACGCCACCACACCCAGGTTGCTTTGGTTGGTCATTCTTCTCTGCCATGAGGACGGTGTGTTCCTGCCGTGGGGAAGATGCAGCTTGAAGATGCAGACGTAGAAGCTGAGATGACTTTTTAAAAGTCAAACTGTGGGTACCAGCTGCAGGTGGAGGGTGTACATTTCTAGATTTCGCATTTCTGCCTGGAGTTCAGGAAGTGTGGTTATGAGGCCCGACGTGCACGGCACTGGAATTGGCTAATTATTGATCTCACACTAAATATCCGAAGGGGGAAATTGTCTTTAATGTAAACACAATATTTTCAGCAAATCCATAGCTGAGTGGGTTGCGCTTCTGTATCTGAGGTGCAAAGTGGAATGTGTTACAGTGGCAGGTCTAAGGCAGGTTCAAGGTAGGAGAGAGAGAGGGCTAGCGGGTCCCTGTCACTCTCCGTCCCTACAATACATTGGCCCCACGAGGGAATCAGGAATCTCATTCTGGGATGGATTGTGCAAAATAATGCATCATGGAATGGAGACCAGAATCTGAAAGAGGGAACTCTCGCTCACCAAACGAATCAATTTGAAGAGTTTGGTGAATGAAACCATTGGATTCATTGAGAAATAACCCCACAAAGACACTTCTTAGGATACTTATCAATACCAGTAGGTTCTAGGGTACACAGAGTCTTACTGCAGTATTTCCTGGGACATCTGGTATTCGACATATTGAGTTTTCTCCCATGAAAGTGAATTCTTTAATTTCTTTTTAGAGTTGAAAATTGATATCAGGGAGAAACTGTTTAAAAACATGGAGTTTATATCTAAACCTACTATGTTTTTTGGTTTTTTTCCCCAAGATTCTTTGGGATTTGTAGAAGTCATGCTAGGTTCATTCATGTAAAGGTTAATCTGAATTGTTAACTTGATTGCATGAAGAGATGCTGTGGATTAAAGGGCTCATGGGCGTGTCCATGAGGGTGTGTCCAGGAATGATGGGCATGCGAATTAGCCAACCGAAGTGGAGACCCTCCCTAAGCGTGGGCAGCCCGGTCCAATAGGATGGCGGCTTGGATGGAATAAAAATGGGAAGAACCTGTTCTTCTTAAAGGGGTTCTTGATTGCTGCTGGGATCCTCTGAGGACCTCAGACACTGGCTTCTTCACTCTTCCAAAGTGGACGCTGCCAGTGATTCTCCAGGGAGTTTCCAGAACCTTCCATCTCAGACTGGGTAGCATTGCTGGTCCCTCTTATTCTGAGACTTCAGACTTTGGGAGTGTGCATCTACCTGCTCCTCCAGCTCTCCATCCTGCAGACAGCCAGTGTGGACTGTCCAGCTCCTGGTGGTGTAAACCACTCTAACAAATCCCCTTTCTATACCATACTTCCTGTTGATGATGTTGCTCTGGAGAACCCCCAGCTAAAACAATTTAGATGCAAACCATGTTATTTGATGAATCATAGTTTTATGCTCTGGATTTGAACACATAGTAAGGCCCACAGACATAGGAACGAATTTAGTCATTACTACACAGCTGAGATTTACCACCGCAAGGATATTTTCCCAGAAGGAAAATATTTCTTGGGACATTTTTTTCTTAGGATTCACATGAGCTTGTTTAGTCAGAGATCTGGGTTTATAATCCCTCGGTTCATAAACAGCCTGATAAAGTGGATAATCATATAAAACCAGTCATGCGTGCCTTAAGTAGAATGGTTGGCTCTATCTATACATCTGTATTCATTCATTGTATCAGCCTTTTGAAAAATGAGCAAGTCTTTAAGTATGTGTTCAGTGGAGTCCTTTGTTTGTATCCATTATGTCCAAGTGGCTGGCTGACAGTAAGATGGCCCTAGTGTTAATCCTCTAGACCCTGGAAGTGGGTTAACCTCGGTCGAGCCTTCAGATGAAACCTCAGCCCTGGGTGACACCTTAGTTTTAGCTGAGAGACAGGCACTGACAGACAGCAGCTAGCTAACTGAGGGCCAGATTCTTAACCCATAGAAAACCGAAACCAATAAATGTGTATTCTTGAGCTACTAGGTTTATCGGTGATCAGTTAACCTCTAATAAATAGGTAATTGATCACATAACATTGGTAATATTGATTTCTTCCAAGCAGAGGCAGAAATTACAACACATGTGATCTCAGTGTAGAATCCTATGTTTCTATGATTTTGTAAAAGGATTTATAGTTATATTGGCCACATCTAATTTAACGGAGATATTTACTTCTCTTTCACGTGTTTTTCCCCTGGAATCTTAAAAATAATAACTATTTTTCTTGCTGGGGTGGGGGGTGGCACACGCCTGTCATGTCAGAGGCTCGGGAGGCTGAGGCAGGAGGATTGCAAGTTCAAAGCCAGCTTCAAATAAGCAAGGCCCTAAGCAACTCAGGGAGACCCTGTCTCTAAATAGAATACAACATAGGGCTGGGGATGTGGCTCAGTGTCCGAGTGTCCCTGAATTTGATCCCCTGCTCCCCCTTTAAAAATACCTCTCTTTCTTGATGCATTGAAGTGCTATGAAGTCCCATAAATGGCTAATTAAATCTCAGAATTCCAATAATAAGTTCAGGTAGAATGAACAGGTGTGGGATCAAAGCAAAGGGTTTATCTTGGGCAAATAACTCTGCGTGGAAGCAGATGGTACGGGCAGCCTAGATGTTCCGGTGTTTTTCACAAGAATTCAGAGAATCGGCCAAAATATTTGGAAAAAGAATGCACTCTTGATTCACCTGATGAGATAATTAAGTAGGGGTCATTTTAGACAACTCTTACTGTGATAATAAAACTTATCCTTTCTGACATGAGCGTGGTTTTTGTTTTGTTTCGTTATGTTTTTGTTTTTTTGTCTGGTTTCGCTACTTTTCCTAAGTTAGGGATCCAAGCATCCTTGGAGGAGTTCAGCATTCAGACATCCCTAGCCTTCAACCACCTTCCTTAGGTTTTGCCGGGGGCAGTGATCGTTGAATTCACAGTCCCTTTGAGCTATTTCATTCTGTGCATCTCATGCACCTGGTCTCACTGCAAAATCGTCTAATAAAGACTCCCAGGCAGCAAGTTGCATAAAGGTTGGAGGAACACAATTTGACATTCTAAGGAAAAATTCATGATTCTCTCCATCTGTTCACCAAAAGGAAAAGAAAGGGAGCCTCACTTGAAAGAGAATATTGAGTGAGGCCTTTCTAACTCATCCTGCAGGGAAACGACCCAGGCTGCTCCCGGGTACATTTTTGTGTCACCTTGCATGAGTGTCACTCTTTTATTTTTGAATCTAATGAATTCGACCTCAACTCACCTTTAGTTGTTACAAGAGATGAGGACGGTTTCTCCGAAATCATGCTCCTTGGGTTTATCTCTGGGGTTTGATGTCATGCAATCGTCTGAGCCGCATGACATGCAAACCAGTCATAGGGGGCGGGGAGAAGGAAGCAGGATTTAAAAGGGGGCTTGTTGCTGGGTGCAGAGGTTCACACCTGGAATCCCAGAAGCTCGGGAGCCTGAGGCAGGAGGATCATGAATTCAAAGCCAGCCTCAGCAAAAAGCGAGGTGCTAAGCAATTCAGAGAGATCCTGTTCCTAAATAAAAATACAAAATAGGGCTGGGGATGGGGCTCAGGGGTCAAGTGCCTCTGAGTTCGGTCCCTGGTACCCTCCACCCCAATAAAAGGGGACTTGTCTCAGGGAGCTCAGATCCACCTATTAACCAGATGATTCCAAAGACCAACCAGAATTCTGCTTCTCCTGAGTTCCTAAGGAATGAGAGGTGACCTGTCACTCCAAACACTTATCTATCCAAATAGGTAAGAAGTTAAGGACTTCTTTCCCCATGAAGCAAGAGCCCACTTGAATCGCTACCTTGCTCATGATGCTCTTTGCTGAAATACTTGGTCTAGCCATTATGAGGAGCATGGTGCTCCTTCCCATCTTTATAGCATACACATTTGCAACATGTTAGCAATAATACTATTTCACTCATCTGTGGTTACTGGGATTCAACGCAGAGGTTTACCTCCCAGCACAGGACAGAGATCATGATCAGTGCTAGTGAATGCATGAATGCAAACCTCGATTACCCTTCATCTCTGTCACCGCTGCCGATAATCAATAGTGCAGGTAGTCTGCCTCTATCTAGCATCATTTTAAATAACTCCTTTATGTTTCATTGCAATTTAATTTTTGACCCAACTTGATTGACAGATGAAGATCATCCAGTTTCACTATTTTTAGCCAAAATGTGAAGCTTGCATTCGCACACCTGCCTGCGTTGCTTCCTGGGATACATTTCCAAAGTGGAATCGCTGAGTAGAAGGGGGTACACAGTTGAGGGTTTTGATCCCTGTTTCTGTTTTTTTTCTCTTCTGCAGTTACTGACGTGGTACGTCACGGGTCCCTTCATGACGGGGATGCAGTGTGAGAGATGTGTTGCAGGCTGTGTGAACCCCAGAATGTACTCACACCAACTGCGGCGGCTACGATGGTGCTCAGTGATGTAGAGGTGGTCTCTTGTTGGCTGAAATGTCACTGTGCAGGATTGGATATAGATGCGAGCCGTTGCTGATGCTCTTCCTCTCCCTCTATCTGCATAGTGGAGACAAAGACCATTTTCCATCCAGATTCAGAAGCAAACTTTAAAATTCAACCCTTCAAAATTTTTAAGTGAAATGGGTTCCTTCTTTGCCAAGGGGCCATTTTTCTTTCTTTTCTCTAGTAATTCTGGTGATTTATTTTGGTTTCACTGTCTGTCTTGATCTATGGTGAATCTAAGTTGGCTTCTGCCAACCCTGGAAGACTGGCTTAACCGTCGCGTGGGGACCCATTTGTGGGATGGGGATTCCGTCCTGCTTTTATCTGGGGAGCGGGCTTGGCTAACGGGGGGGGGGGGGGGGGGGGGGGGTGTAAGTTGTCATTTTAAAAAATCCAGCCTCAGCTGTTCCTAAACATCATGTGCATATTCACAGTGCAGAAGGGTGGGCGGTGAATTCCAATCAACACCTTAAGTTAGGTCTTATTTTTTTTTTCCTTGTATAATGTTAGTTTGTTTTGCAGGCTGCCCAAGGTAACATTATCAAATCAAGAGTGATTTTCAAGGTCATTCGTGCACAAATGCTGCCTCCGCACAGGAGAACTTCACACCTTCTCCGAAGCTGCTCTTGAACCTGCTTCCTCCTGTATCTGTTTGCAGCAGCACGGTCTCCTTTGTGATCTACAGCCTGAGGCTGAACCCCCGGGTGTAGGTAGTTCAGCATTCTTGTCTTCCAAGGAATGAATGCAAACCAAACACCAGCTACTTTCTTGTAAGAAGTACAGTTGAGATCCCTGCATCTAAACACAATCACAAGACACTGGGTAGATGTGCATGTGCACACACACACACACACACACACAGGAGGCCTCAATTCCAACTTGGCAGAGAGAGGCTATCTAAGTTCTTTGGTAACAATTAGACCTGCCGTAAGGTCACTGGATTTACCCATGTTCAGTTTCCCTACATGCAAAATTCTCTGAGCCTTCCGTCATTTTTATACTCCATCTTGTGTCCTTGTTTGGATAGATTTTATTTGAAAAACTGGAATCCATTATAAAGAATCATAAAGTATTTGAGGCCCAGAGACCTAGTTTCTTTTCCACTGTGACTGTTGGATCTGACTCTAGGAATCTAAAAAAAACATTTTAATACTGTTCAAACGTAGACGTCTGTATGTTTGATATTCTGTCCTCGGTGCCTGATTACTTTGAAGCAGACATATCAATTAGGGCCACGGACACACTTCTGATTCTAGTGATGAAAGGCCATTTCAGCTATTTTAATTGTTAATTTTAATCAAGCCTGTCCACGGGAAAAAGAATCAAGGTGGTTCAATGGTTCTTTGAAAGAGACAGAGTGATTCGGAAGGAACACAAAAGTGAGGCCCTGTAAAGGAAAACGAGATTAACATTCTAAATATACGTTTCAAGAACAAGCTTTCTCGTCCTCGTGATGAGAAGTGGCATTGAACCCAGAGATTTCATAAGTATTGGTTTATGTGGTTGAAATGTAGAGATTGATTGGTTTTCTTCTTTTTTGGTACTGGAAATTGAACCCGGGGTGCTGAACCGCTGAGCCACATCTCAAGACTTTTTTGGGGGAAGAGTATCAGGGTTTGAACTCAGGGGCACTCAACCACTGAGCCACATCCCCAGCTCTATTTTGCATTTTATTTAGGGACAGGGTCTCATTGAGTTGCTTAGGGCCCCACTGCTGAGGCTGGCTTTGAACTCGAGATCCTCCTGCCTCAGCCTCCTGAGCCACTGGGATCAGCCGCCGTCACACGTGGCTTGCTTGGTCCTCTAAATCACTCTTTAGGTAGGTGGCCATCACTCTGCCCCTTGTTTTCCAAGTACCATTATTCAGACCGTCGCCTTGCCGGGGTGAGTTGTGTTTGCATGGACCCTGGACCAGCAGCCCAGCAGGGCAGACCTAAGTCAAAATGTGTCTCTCTCTCCCGGGTGCCCTGGGTTTCGCTTCAACCAAAATAATTTTGAGAACCCTGTGTCCAGCAGAGGAGGGTTCACCGAGTCCCTTTGGCAAACATTGGTGGCTTTTTGTTTTGTTTCTGAAGCAAGGAATCATGGATACACACACACACACACACACGCGCGCGCGCGCACGCACTTCAGTAAAAGACGGCATTGGCTCTTACCACCAATTTTCCAGGCTGTAAGTTCTAGCACTGTTTATTGTCTTTGAACTATTTTCTTTGTCAATTGCAGGTAACTGGTACACAGCGTCTGTCTTCTTCAGTAGAGTTTGAACTGATCCTAAAAAAAATTTAAAAATCCAACAGTCTTATCCCCATTTGTAATTCAATTTCTCTGCTGTGTATGAACGTACACATGCCCCCCACCCCTTTGAACCACTTATAATATCTGCCGGGTGGTCTCATTGATTAATGAGCAAAATAAAATCTTTAACATGGGCTTCATTTTTTTTTTATCAGAATAAAAGTCCTGATTTTACTTTTATTTTGGAATTCGTCTTTCCCGTGTCCTGCATTTGCTCTTTCTGAATGGGCAGGGGAATGTGGAGCCCATACCGTGTCATTTCATGCTTGCTACAAAGAGGCACATGGAACTCCAGCGCCAACTCCGATGTTCCCTGGGCTCATTACGCTCCGTGTGCTGGAATGTTCTGGAAGTTCTCAGGAGTGCACAGGTGTGTGCGTTTGTGTGTGCATGAACTCTTGCTGGTTAAGACTGGTTCTGGTACCAGACGAAGAGTCAGATCCACAGGCGACTCAGACATTCCTGGGAGAATGGGGATATCCACAGGGCAGAAGGGGACCTTGATAGGAAATGAACAGAAAGGGTTTGTTCATCTTATAAAACTCCATTAAATTATATCTCCTATATAAACTTGGTGCTTCAGGCCCTAGGAGGTATTTGGGGAATGCAGAACAGACATGTGACTCATTGCAATTCAAATTGGAGAGTGGTAAGTTCCCTAATGAATTAAAGACAGAGGTTTATAAAACGACCACCTTGACATGATCGATCAAGCTGTGGGAAGGGCCAGTTGGGTTCCCAGGTAAAGACAGACTGACCTCCTCCCAAGCAAAGCATGCTCCTTCAGATGTCCCGCAAACAGGCTTTGCAAATGGATTCTTGAGACCACTTCCAACCAGGATGCGAACATCAGAACCTGACTCAAATCAGCGCGGGGGGGGGGGGGGGGGAAACAAAAACAAGAACTGCTGTTTGTTACAAGAGCATCTCATGCAGAAAAAAGAAAGCGAGGCTCTTGCAGGATAAGAATCAGGCACTGAGACACTGTGTGGGATGCAAAAGGATCTCTGTTCTTTGTAGGTCTCCTTTTCTCTCAGTCTGTAGGAAAAAACAAATGTGTCTTTCAATGAAGATCTTTGCATATAGTACATCTGATTCTGGCACGGTTCACGGTCTCTGCACTATTTTGTGTCTATTTCCAAATTGAAGGTCACTGATGGATATACAAACCGCCCCTCCTCAGGGTGAGCCTTCTCCTCCTTTCCATTCTGGGGCCGCCATTTGCAATTGAGTTTCTTTGCCCTCTGCGGGCCTTGCTGACATTTATTTTTCGACAGAATTTAACATCTTCCAGTTTTCTTCATCACGCCAATGAAACCTTTAACACGTTCATTTTATAACTGGAGGAGACTTTGGAAGAATCAGATTAGCCCCCTTTTTTGGGCCCGGGTTCTAATGGAACCCTCTGGCTGAGCAGGGGGTCACACCATTGTGTGCAGGAGGAAGTTTTAAGGATAAGTTGATTTTCTGTGCGTTTTTCTCGCAGAGCTAAACCTAAAATCATGTCATTTCAACTTAGTGAGCTCTTACCACAATCTAACTGGAATCTCTGATGTATTTCATTAATATAAGTGGGACGCAGTATAAGTGCCAAGAAAAGCAAATCTCAGACTCCATTTCCAGAAAGCTCTGAAGCATCCTTTCAATCATGGTGGTTTCCCCCAAGGAGGGTTTGAACTTGTGAAATCTGATATCGAAGATGTTATAAAATAGATTGAGGTGGAATTCAGGAGAAACCAATTGGAGGCTCCTTGTATCTCCCAAACCACACTCTTTTATCGGTGGGAGTCCTTCTCTTCGAGTTTCATATGATGAAAGTTATTTACCACGGGCACCGGGGGGGATTCATTGTCTTGGCATGACAAGGCAACGCATTGTTTATTTATTCCCTCACCATCCTGACACCGAGACCGGCGTGTGAAATCCTTTCTACCCAGCCCGGGAGACGATTTGATTCTAGTGTCCATCCTGAAGCAACTTAACATGAAATCTGAATCCCAAGGGTGTGGAAGATTGAAAAGCACCCCCTGGCAGAGAAGAATCTTCCGGCAGAATTTCAGTTATTCATTGGAAAGTCAGAAAAAAAATAAAATAAAATGGAACTCATCAGGTACAGTGGCCCCATCCTCAAAGGGTCCTAAGACAAACCAGCAAAAACAACCCCCTCCCTCCCTCACACACACACACACATACACACACAGATCTGAATTTAAATGAACCTCCCGAATCCACAGCCTCCTGGTGTGGGGATAAGTGATAGGTACAATGGCCGAGGAGGACAGATGGGATCTGACCGGGGGTGAGAAACAATCCACCAAACTGGGTCCATCAAGGAAGAGAATTACAGGAACACCTTTGAAAGAGAAATTCCCTGACTTAAAGACGCTGGTTATTTCCAACTGGAGTTGGAAACACCTGTGGATCCCCCATATCGCTCCAAGGATTTGTGAAAATTGAGAATCATCCGGGCTGGCCTCCAACTTTTGATCCTCCTGCCTCAGCCTCCCGAGAGCTTGAATCACAGAAAGAAAGGAAGGAAGAAAAGATGGAAAATGTATATAATTCACAAATCTCTATAAAATGCGTACAGAAGGGCCGCATCTCGTTCCTGTGTCTTTCCTGAGAGTTCAAAATCATCTTAAAATTAGACTTTTCTGAAACATTAAATGGTTAGGACCTCAAACCGTTTATGGGCACAGGAAAGGTGGCTTGTGGTGATTCTTCATGTTTTCAGTGTATACACATCTTTGAATGTGTATGTGCAAAATTTGTGATGCAAAATTTGGGCTTCACAGAATCAATAATGCATTACATCACTTTGCTCGCTCTCTCTCTCTCTCTTTCTCTCTCTCTCTCTCTCTCGCTCTCTCTCTCTCTCTCTCTTTTTGAAGGCCTGTGTCCTTGCCAAATACAATTTTTTTTTTAAGTCAAAAGAAAAATCTATTGTTGGTGGATGTCAATCTAAAAATAAAAATGGCAGGGAGGGGGTGAGGTCCCAACCATTTAATATTTCAGAAAAGTCTGATTTTAAGATGATTTTGAACTCTCAGGAAAGACACAGGAACGAGATGCGGCCCTTCTGTACGCATTTTATAGAGATTTGTGAATTATTTACATTTTCCATCTTTTCTTCCTTTCTTTGTTTCTGTGATGCAAGCTCTTGGGAGGCTGAGGCAGGAGGATCAAAAGTTGGAGGCCAGCCCGGATAATTTAGCAAGACTCTGACTCAAAATTTTAAAATAAATAAATTAAAAAGAAGGGGGAATGTAATTCAATGGTAGAGCAAGTCTGGGTTCAGTCACCAGTACCCCCCCACCTCCAAGAAAAAGTAAGTTAGGTATCATGTCTATTTACTTACAAATATTTCTATGTATGGTTCTTTTTTTGGAGGGATGGAATACTAGGGATTGAAGTCAGGGGCACGGGGCCACTAAGCCCAGCCCTATTTTATACTTTATTTAGAGACAGGGTCTCACTGAGTTGCTTAGCACCTTGCTTTTGCTGAGGCTGGCTTTGAACTAGTGATCCTCCTGTCTCAGCCTCCACCTCAGCCTCCTGAGCCACTGGGAGTACAGGTGTGCACCACCACACCCGACTGTGTACGGTTCTTAAGAAGAACAAAGATAACTGTGGTACAAGGAATGAAGAAAATTCTTCGGAAGCCCCTGTAGTTGTTTGTCCCAAGGAGCTTAGACTTTACCATCGGCTGGATGAGAATCCATGATAGAAATAAGACACCATCCACTGCTCTGAAATATTCGTCTCCAATAATTCTATTTTAATCACAAATACAGTGTGTGCGTAGAGGGGGAGACTACCCAATTGACAGAGAGAAGCCGAGACCGGGAGATTACGAGGTTACGATTCCACGGGAAGGCCACTAGAAAAATTCATGGGGGACGGTATCAATTTTGGTGACATCAAGGACAAGGTCTCCGGGAAGACAAGAGGATTGAGCGTGAGGCTTGACTCTTAACCTTGATGAAGGAAAGCGAGGGATTTCACCAAAACTCAAGGCAGAAATACCCAGGTTCATTTTTTTTTTTTTAATCCCCTCTGCAAATACTTCCCAGAAGGGAGTGGCCCTTGGAAAATGAGCACCTGCAAGAAATCAAGAAAGAAGAGTTGGAGCGAGGAGGACATATTGCTTGCTTTCTTTCTTTTTAGCGCTGACAATCAGGAAATAAGAAATGAAGACCAAGACCTCAGGGTGTGGAATGTGATTCCCAAATCAAGGCCAGGCTGGTGGAAGCATCTGTCAATAGCGGGCAATTCCACTCGGTCATTAGATGTTGTTGTTAGCTGCTGTCGTGTAACAAATCACTACCCACGTGGCAGCTGACAGTGGCCTCAATTTATTATCTTACCGTTCCGTAGCTTGGAGCTCCAAGGAGAGTGGGCTGTATTCTTCTGCTCAGCATCTCCCAAGCCTGACTGGGCTAGGGTCGGAGGGGAGAGTGGGCTTCCAATCGAATTGGGGTCTGGAGTCCTGGCAGGGGACAGGGGTTCCTTAGTTGACAAACTCGGGCATCTCCAAGGCAGCCTATGCATTAAGCCACAGAAAGCTCTCTGGGAAGTGCACATCTCCGCAGACTAGCATTCTTTGTGCATGTGCGATTTTGCGCAAATTTTTGCAGGTCTGCTCCTCAGATGTGAAATAAAGAAAGTGGTGGCAGTTCCGGCAAGCGGATATTTGAAAGATTAAACCCATGAGCACTTGTACGGGTAGAAGGGAGGCGCGTCTGCACCCATGGCAATTTTATGCTCTATAAGAATTAAGCGTGATTTTTAAAGGGAAGATACAAAAGCAGCCGGCCTCAGCACTTAGAGATGAATTCCCGAATCAGAGAAGGATGGGAATTCCAAGTGGAGACCATCATTAGATGAAAGGTCAAGAGAGCTGTATTGGTCAGCTTCTTGTTACTATAACAAAATACCTGGAATGATTAACTTGTAAAGAAAAAGGGTTCATTGGGAGTCATAGTTCTGGAGGTCTCGGTCCAAGACCAGGCAGAATCACTGCTTTGGGCCTCTGATGGGGGGTGCTACGGACAAGGTGGGAGTTGGTGGGGTGTTATCTCATGAGGCTAAGAGGTGGAAAAGCGCCCAGGGCCCCTCCCTCCTCTCCACGTTACCCAGGCTGGTCTTGAACTTGTGATTCTCGTGCCTGAATTTCCCGAGTAGCTGGGACTCTGGGCTGCACCCCCAAGCCTGCACCCCTGTGTGACTGTCTGATCTCGACCTGGATGGCTTAGATTTATTTCTCTCCCCACTCTCAAACCATCTCCTTGATGTTGTCATGGGAAGGCCTGCCTCAAGGATCTATGAATTTTTTAAGCTCCTCTGGAGATGTGTTCACTGTCCTTAGAGCAAAGACGGTGAACAAATTGCCTGGCTCTTTTTTCCTTCTTTTTCTTCTTTTTTCGGTGCATAGTCTCAACTGTGCTTGTTTCAGAACCCAAAAGGAAGACACTGTGGGGAAATGAGGTCAGCGGAGGCCACCGAGAAGCATGTCCTCAGCTTGGGGGAAGATTTAAAGTTGGCTGCTCCCTGGAACTCCTAAAAATAAAATTAGAAGAAAGACATTTTTATTAGGATTTTCTCTTTGTGCCCCTGACTCCCTTCGGTGAAAGTGCTGAGAACAAGATATTGCTTGTGTGTACCGAGAATAATGGGGACATAAACCTCCTCGGGATTGAGCTATGTGCAGAAATGGCCAAACCTGAGTCAGAGAACTTCTCAAAAGGAACCGGAGAGAAGCTGAAATTCCAGATGAGATATTTGCATTCATTCTCGGGTAGGCGTGGGTTCCACCAACCGTGGGTCGAAAATATCAGAAGAGAATCTCAAGTGCGCTGCATGCGTACACACTTGTAACTGTCCCCTGAATGATACAGTGTGACCACCTTGGACATAGCTCTGACACTGTATCAGGTGTTGTAAGTCTTCTAGGGACGGTTTATGACAGACAGGAGAGTGTGCTTTGGTTATATGCAAATTTATGTAAATGATCTGAGCATGTCCAGATTTCGGTGGGGTCCTGAAACCAACCAGTCCTTCGTGTATACTGTAGAAATGCTGTCTGTCTGTCTATCTATCTACATATCATCTGTCAATCAACAGATTCATGATGAATTACTATAATGATACATGTTATCCATTGCATATTTGGCTTATAGCAATATATATATATATATATATATATATATATATATATATACACACACACATATATATATATAGGTATATATACGTAATATGAGGCTTTGGATTCTATTATAATGCTGCGTACATAGCATAGGTTTATATATAAATAGCACCTTACGTACACACACAGGTACATGTTCGTATACACACGACTTTTCACTTGAGAATCCTGAGCATGGCCAAAAGCAACGTCTTTCCCAGTTTTTGTTAGCTGAGCTGATCCATGGTCTAGATGTAGTCATCATTAAAACAGTTTATATAAATGTGTCAATAACTCCCCAAAATGGGCCATTAAAGAAATTTGCTTTTTTTTTTTGGCTTGTTTCGGGGGGCTATCGACTTCAGTTCTGAGCTGACAGCTGGAAGTCCTGAGCTCGTACCTGAAGATAAACTAAGGATTCATTCTGGAAGGTTCTAAAGCAAGATCTATTCATGCACGCCCCCCCCTCCCCCCAGAAGGCTTTATTATATATATGCACACAAGAGTCTTACTTGTGTGGACTTGATTCTCTCTGAACTGTATTCTATCCCGAATTCCCTGTCGTTTTTCTTCTCTGTTAGGCAAAGCACATGCACAAACACCGCACTGTCACCCAGGTGGTCTGGGACTCAGGTAGGGGAGACACAGGTAGCACCTTTTCCTCCTTGGCATCCCGTGAAGAGGTGTCTCTGGGCTGGGCGGAGGACACGCTGGGATTTGTGCGGTGGGATGGAACACCCTGCCTGGGTACCCATTGGAGATGCAGTTGAAGGCCACCGCTGGCCACAGCCGGAGTCCCCTGGGAAGTTATGCCCGGGTCCAACTCTCCTTCCTGGGGAAGCACTGGCTGCAGGTAGATGCTTATCAAGGACGGAGGCTATTCCTGGGTCCATTTGCCTTTGCACTGTACCTTTTAGAATAAAAGGAGATGGAGTGAGCACCTGTCGTTAGTTCCTTTAAACACATTCCTCATTAGGAATGGTGATCATCTCCCGAGTTATGCGCAGGGGATGAGGTGCAGCCTTGCTCTCCAATGCCGGCGGACACTCTCATTGACAGTCAAGCTGCTGACCTGAAAGAGTCCCGCTCCCTTCATGTATGTCGGAATCCAATACAGAGGGATCTTCAAGAGAAGAGCTCAATTTCCATGCAAGAGGCACAGCCCCTGATGGATCTGGTCATCAATATTAAATCCGCCTTATAACTCACCCTTCCATGTGCACCCGGGGGGCAGAGCATCAGAGCATCAGGGAAGGGTGAGCGGGGACCGGTTCTTGCAGATAATTATTCTCCCCTCGAGCGGTGATTTGGTATCAGGCATTGTCTCTCAGTTAGATGCAAATTTAATGTTTCCCCTTTCCTCACGTCATTCTAGGTTGACAGGAGAACCTCATCCTCTCGCATCTTTTGTGAGTCCTTTTTTTTTTTTTTTTTTTTTTGAGCTAAAGAAATAAAATCTGGCGGTTCCCAAAGAATAGCTTCCTCCCCCTTCCTCCTCCTCCTCTGGATGCGCTCCTCATCTTCAGCCTGGGATTTAATTTTCTCTCTGGTCCCTGCATGTAAACCCACCCTCTCCAAACTCCACGGCACACACGATCGTCTGTCGGCACAGCGGCTTTATGTCTTGGCATCCGGGACGACCCATGTCTTACACCCTTCTTGGAGTCTTCCAGGTACCCTTGTGGTTTAAAAGTGCGTAAATGTGTACATTTTGTCTTCCTGGGGGACACGTGACTTTCATGCCAGAGCCTTTGAAGCCGCCGGGCCTGTTGCAGAACTCATGAATTAATGAGTTGATGAAAATGCAGAACCACCTTAGGGAATCATATAGGATTTATTTGTTCAGCCTACGTTTATGGAACGCCTACTATGTGCAAACACCTTTATAATCAGGAGGCCTCGTATACAACAAGGCACACCCAGACAAAAACCCTTGCCTCCCAGAAGGAACACCTCTGCGTGCCCAGGAGGTTGGTTTTATTTACGCAGGTGTAGATGATGATGATCTTAATCACGAATCGCCATTTTCTAGGTAGTTGCAGTAATGCTGTGACTCAAGGATTTTTAAGACGGCTTTTACAACTTTGCATTTGCATTTTAATTTCTGCTCTTGGGTGGTTGGGCAAGCTTTCAAACCTGTCTTGAATCTTCATAATTCCCTGGGCTCTCTCTCTCTCTCTCTCTCTCTCTCTCTCTAGTTTAGCCTCCGATTTCCATATCGCCTTGCAATTAAAATACCTTGAAACATATTCTGTTTTTTAAAAAAGCAGTGCCCACATGGGAATGGAAACTGTATCTTGCAAAAAAAAAAAAAGTGTCTCAAATGCACCCAGTGAGGGGATTATGATAGGACAGACTCCAGGTTATTACAGTCACATTGTTCCAACCACGGGGCTGCAGAGACATGCAACTGTAATAGCCATCAATGAATTCCCATCAGAATAGGACACTTGAGGTCTCTTGGAGGCAGAACGCTCACATCAAGATGGACCTGAGGGCTCTGGGAGGTGGTCAGTTACCATTCTCTTCCTCCTGCCCCATGGGTCCATTCCTGACCTGTCCTGCCGTCCGGCAGACTCTTCCCGCACAGAGACATCTTCCTCTGCATCCCTGGGCAGATGACCCCTGGCAGCTCAGTGACCCTAGCAGACCTCTCTATATGAGACCTACCTGTCATTGGGAGTCCCACCTCGGGTCCTGGACCATATCTGTGGATGGGAGACAGGTGCACCTGCCTGTACCTCATGATCCCACCGTGACCCATGTGGGTTAGAGAGACGTCCATTCCTTGTGCAACGAAGACAAGGGGACACCTGTCACATGCCCCTTCCCGTCCTCTAATCTGGCATCAGCACGTTGTGTCTGTTCTTAGCCGTGAGCCTGGGAGTCGGGAGGCCGCTGTGGAGCAGCTGTTCTGAGTAACGGCACCACCATATGCCACACTGTGCAACGTGTACATATGGCGGACTCTCTCTCATCCTGTTACCATGGGGATCCACAGAAATCATCCCTGCCGACCCCCCAAAATAACAATTCAATTAGACGGAGGTTCGAGAGATCTCTTGCACAACCCGGTGACACGAATCGATAGCCATACTGGAAAATGGCCGAGCGCGCCCTTTTAAGTGTTCTCACCCCACAAAAATGGTAAGTTCTGTCCATTCTGTCCTGCTGTAACAGAATACCACAGACTGGGTGTTTTGTAAGGGGAAAAAAAAGCGAATTATTTCCTCTAGTCCTGGATGCTGGTGATCCACGGTTCAGGGATCTGTTTTGGGCACCTTAGTCAGCTTTTTCATTAATGTGACCACAAGACAGGACCAGAAGGATTTTAGAGAAGGAAGAGATTACCTGGGGATTCACGGTTTGAGAGGTCTCAGTCCACCCGGGTGGGACTCCTCTGGGATGGAGAGCGATCTCAAAAGCTCCTTCTTGTATGTGTCTCGAACATGTTGATTTTAGATTGCCAAGAGACTGTCCACTAGACCAATATGATGTCCACCCCCCTGGCCATCTGACACACGGCCAAGGGTTGGTGTATTTCCCAGGAGCCTTTGCTCAGGGGTCTAACCCTCCAGAGTGGTCATTCCCCACATGCTGGGTATTCATTTCTCATTCTGCAAATGTGCGTCAAGGGCTCTCATAACCCATCGGAGATGGAACCTGAGACACAACCCGTTTTCCCTCATTTTAAGTCAAATTCACCTTCTGATAAAAGACACAGAAATGTACCCAAATCCTAAGCGTCCACCGTGATGCATTTTCACTAAAAGAGCAGAACGGAGTCACCAGCAACAAGATGAAAAGGTTGAGCGTTGGTCCCTTTGCGGGAGAAGCAAAGGCACTGCCTACTGCGACCCCCACAGGCCCCCAGGGGGAGAGAGGACGCTGACTTGGGCCACGATAGATCAATGCTACCTGTTCCCAATGCCCCAGGAGGCTGCACGGGCATTTTGTCCTTTTGCACCGTAGGCTGATGTTACACGATTGCCATCTCAATAGCATCCCACGAGGGAAGAAGGCCAACACAGGTCCTCAATCACCCTGCTGGATCAGAATCCAACTGGATTTTACCATTTGACTTCCCAAGCTTCCCAACAGACACCTCCTAAAACTCCTTACAAGCTATTTATCTCACCCACTAGAGGAACAGGGTTTGTGTTGTATCCCCTATTTGCAAAACTTGTTTGGGGAATTTTACATTTTCTCTTTAATCCAAAGCTGTTTGAATGATTTTTTGGGGTGGTGCTGGGGATTGAACCCAGGGCCTTGTGCATGCAAGGCAAGCACCCTACCAACTGAGCCACGTCCCCAGCCCAAAGCTCTTTATATATGTTGACTCCAAAACACATCGGAGCACATTGGACCACGGCCAAATTTCTCCCTTTGGAAGGTGGACCTTTATCTTACTTTTTTTTTTTTTTTTCAATTTATATCTTAGACGCCATTCTTCAACCTTTGGATGCCAGGATTGGATTTCCAAATATTCTCTTCATGATTCTCTCCCTTGCTTCTTTTCTCTCTCTCTCTCCGACTCGTCCATCCACCTAACTTTTTTTTTCTATTTTACCAGCCCAACGGCACACACAGAACACGAGTATTTCTTGCTTTAGCAGCAGAAGGCTGACCCTGTCTTTATCAGGGAGCTAACCTGTTCTGTTGAGGCTGATCCTGTTGGCGCTCACGGTAACAGTTGACATCACTTCACTTGTGAGTTCTTACCCTCCATTCGCACATCCAGGAGAACGTGGCTCCGACATACCCAGCTCTTTGTCACAGTTACACTCTCTAGTTGTGTCAGGAAGTTTTTGAAATAGATAAAAGGGCACACATTTAAAATAGACGATTTTTTTCCTATTCCTTTTATAAGGCCGTATAACACTTAAAGCAAATCGATCTTTATAAAAATGCTTTAGAGTGACACCTCATTACACGTAATATGGCAAGTTCGTCAGAACATCTACCCCAATGGAGCAAAATACAGGCTCAATTCAGACGATAGGAGTTTCCTAGAAGTGGGAATATTTGAGCAAGAGAAAAGTCTATTAACTATCCCATCGTGAATGAGTATCCTGATTTCATTTCACCAAGGATAGCCACACTTGAACACGTACTCACCAGGGATTTGCCACTTTTTGAAATCAGTTTTTCTCCTATTTCATCCCCTCTCCCCCATGATTCTGTGGATTCCTGTCGATTCCGTTCCTCTGGCCGATTCAGTGGTGCAGACACATCAGTGTCCACAGCAGCACGATGCACGGGAGCCAAGCTGTGGAACCAGCCCAGGGCTCATCAGGAGACGAAGGCATAAGGAAAATGTGGAGTATATGCACACACAATGGGGTTTTATTCGAGCACACCGTTCAGCACCCAGGGATTCATTTATCACACCTCGCCAAGGGATCCCACAAATCCTCGGTGAAGAACCCTGTTTCAAAAGATCTGAAATCCGTCACTGCCTATCGATGCCTCTGACATACCTCTCCGTGGATGGTATCTCATTGGGAGCTCGGGGTTTTTTTTACATTCAATCCTACTCTTCAGAGTTTAAAGGGCTCTTTTAAACCTGCTATAAATCAGGTTGCCTGGTAACGAGCAATGTCCTGCTCAGGGCCCGATTGACATTTCCTGTCTCGGTGCGTCCTTCTGTAGAGACAAATGCGGTGCTACTGAAGAGCCGTACACTCTTCAGAAACCAGATCTCATGGGGGAGAGGGGGTGAGAACACAGCCCCTGGATGTTTCTATTAATAAACAAGTGAGATGTCAATATCTCCAATGTGCAAATAGAATACTCCATGAGAAAATAGATGTTTTATATATTAAAAGGTGGTTCGCGTGCATTTTCAGGAGGAACTAAAGATATTTCGGGCTTATACTTCAATAAGGAAAAAAAAAGTCTTAAAGAACTTCATGGGGAAAAAAGTACATTATAAATCAACCATTTAATTATTCAGGTCGAGAGGATGGTGTCCCATTCCTAGATGAGATGTCAAAACTCCTGAGTCACCTGTGTCCATAAATAGAGATTTATCCCACCAGGCATGGGGCCCCACACCTGTGATTCCTGCAGCTCCGGAGGCCAAGGCTGGAGGATCACAAGTTCGAGGCCAGTCTCAGCAACATGGTGAGGCCCTAAGCAACTTATTAAAAACTGTCTGAAAATAAAAAAAAATAAAGAGTGTTGGGTTGGGAATGGGGCTCAGTGGTTATCAGTGGTTAAGTACCCCTGGTTGCATCTCCAATACCAAAAGAGAAAGGAGATTTTATTCACGGCAGTGTGAATTTTTTTTTTCTTTATGATGACTTGCATTATACAGTTGAGAAAAAGGAAGCTCACAAGGTAGGAGGTGTTTATTGGTGCCACTTCTGGCTGTTTATTTTTAAGCCACACTCTGTAGCAGCAGATGATAAGGTGGGAGTTTGGACTGTGAATATGTACCTGGCAGACCCGTAGGAGGTCATGCAAGGGTTTCTAAGTTCTGATAAAGATTGTCGACAACTGTTGCTGATGCAGGAATGTCAGTTATATCCCTTTATTGCCACACTGAAGGATCATGGTGAGCAATGCATGCAGCCGACACTTATCATTAATTTTTTTAATCAGTTTTTATTCTAGTTATTCATTTATACAGCGTTCTCTTAATTCATTCAACAACCATGTATTCAATGCTTACCAGGATCAAGGCTCATCTCTCTCTCCTTTCTGTTGAAACCAGGATTTGTTGTAACCAGGGGCATCCCTCTCTAATGGCTAGCAATCCATTCCCCACCACAGAACTGGTTTCTAACCAGCTTTAGTTAATGATGGTGTCAGGCTTCCTAAATCACCTCTCATTTTGTTCAGCCCATCGATCATTCTGCAGGTCTTGAAATACAAGTTATCGTCCCTTTTTGCGTCTCTGAAAACGAGGCACCAATTCTCGCCATTTCCACCCGTCCGTCTCATCTTGCCATTATCCTGAAATTATTTTCTTGGAACTCTCCCCCTGGAGTGCTCAGAGGATTCCTGACTCCGTTCAGCACACGTGAAGTTTTGAAAAGCCAGGGCAATGGGTGAGTGATAGAAATCACAGGAGCACCCAGAAGGGTCCCTTTGCCCCATGAAGACCCTATTCACCTGCCTTATGTAGCTTTCTTGCTTGTAGCCAAATCCTAAAGGAGTTCATGGAGATTTATTTAAAAATGCGGTGGGGGCTCTCTGGTAATTGGGGCTGCACAGCACAGATGCTGCCTGATTCTCAAAGAGCAGATACAGCCGCAGGAAGCGGGTGAGCAGTGCCCTCGCTGGGCCGGAAGCCAGGGCTCGGAATCATTGTAATTGTAGATGAAATAATAATCATTTGAGATCAGCTTGCTAATCAGCAAAACCCGGGAAGAGGCTGCTGACAAGAGGCTGGTGGAGTAATTAAGGTGAAGCACTGTATTTGCATACATTTACACTTTGATCATTGTTTGCAAGAGCCCTAGAAAGAGAGTCGGCTTCTTTAAAGATGCATATTAAATCAAAGGAGGAACTCGAGTGTGTTCCTAATGGTTAAAAAAAAAAAAAAAAACCCACCAAGAACCCCCCCCACACGTAGACACTTATCTGAAGACGCTTTAATTATAAGATCAGGTTCACCTTTTATTCTATAAAATTATCGAATACAGCTGATGAATCATTGCTTTTATAGCATCTGAAATACATGTTGAAGTTGGAAACTTTCCGTGGGCCTGTATTGCATGTTATTATTGACCACAGCACACATGTTATATCCCCTGTCTACTTGCTGAATGGCCTCTTGAGGCATAATTGGACATTACCACTGAATTCAGTTGTCAAACGGTTTGCATCGAGGGACAGCATGCCAGGTACGTTTGATGTATGATTTGGATTTCGGCCTTCACAAACTTAACTTGTAGATTTCGAGGCTGAAACCAAGCTTGAAGCTCAGCTTTATGTATCTTTGGGAGTCCAGGGTTACCCAACTTACTATTTAAAATACAGCTCAAGATGACAAGGAATCGCCTTGAGAAGACAATCGTTTGAAAGAGACCTTTGTCATTGGATGGTCCAAGGACGGAGCGTGGGGAGGGTTTGCACCCTGCTTTCTGGTTGGATGACCTTCGACAAACCCATTGACCTCTGTTCTCAGTTTCCTTGTTTAGAGAATTAAAAAAATTGGCCCTAAGTACCCAAATAACACTGCAACCTCTTCCAAAGGAAGCCTCTAGCGGGCAATCGTCATGGTAATAACTTATGCACACATGCATAGGTAAAATCATATATTTTTACCCACATTGATACAATATTGATGTATATGAATACAATATCAGTGCATGTTTGATACAATATCGGTACATATTGATACAATGTGGATACAATATTGATACAACGTGGATACAATATTGATACAACATGGATACAATATAGAGCAGCCAGAAGTTGAGCGGTCAGCAGCTTGAAGAGTTGGTTTTTGTATGGGAACAAGCTCCGAGGGGGATCTGTCATTCCTTTCCAGGGGAAATTTCAAGCAATTGCGAGGCAATTTATCAGGTGGCTTTGGAGAAGGGAGGAGACGGGGGAAGAGTACACGCGGCTGAATGGGAGCTGTTCTTTGCAATCTGTGCATCTCAGGGTGCCGCGGGAGGCGGGTCGTCCACCCCGGGAGTTCTTTGTGTGGCGTTATTTTGTCTGGGTTTTTCTTCTGCTGTGTCATGTGATCCCAGGCACCGACCTCTGAAAGCTTTCTCCCCTGTGACATGGTTTCCTACCTGTGGGCGCTGGTAAGAAAAGGAAGAGCATCCATAAAGCGCAGAGCCCAGATCTGAGGGATGTGTCTGCGCCACCCACGTTTCTCTTGGGAACTAATGAGGGCCCTTTGGTGCTTTCTGTTCTCAGACACAACCCTTGGTCTCTCCAGGGATGTCACGGGGGGAGCTTTGAAGAGGCAGGGCATTGTACAGTGCGATTCTAAGGCAATTTAAGCAAGAGAGAGACAGACAGAGAGAGAGAGGGAGAGGGAGACACACACACTCAGGAACAAGTTGTGGATCCGATCCGGCGGAATGGGAAAGGCAGACAGTGTTTCTGAAAATAAAAGCTTTTGAACATAAAACGGAAAACTGTACGAAAGCAATCTCCTGTGCCGGATGGCCATTTCCAACCCTCTTTCAACCCCTTCTTCAGATCAAATTACAGTGGGGCTGGCCTTCACTTTTAACCAGTTTCCGGAGACAAAATTCTTAACCTATCGGCAGCCTTTGAAACGCTGCTCATAGACAAAGTTAACCTAAAGACGTATTTATCTTGTATTTCCTTATAAAAAAAAAAGAGATTTCCGGCTGGTCACCAGGGTCCCTTTCTACACGGCTAGCTGGGCTCATATTGAGCTGTGAAGGCAAACCAGACAGATGGTTCAATCTGTTGCAAAAAAAAAAAAAAAAACCCATCGATAACGTTCGGTTTTGGTAACAAATCTTGGGAAAGTAATGACGGGGAGTTGGGAAATGTATTCACTGCTGCCTATACCTGATCGGTTTGCAGGTCGTCTCCGGGGTTCTGACTTTCTGGATTGCAGAAAATGGATGGAAATGGAATGAAATACTCTGGCTGTAAAGATGGCAGCCAGGCTAAGACCGTTGGCTGTGGAGCTGTCCACCTTCCCGGGTGCTGAAATCGGAGAGGAGACGGGGGACGCTGGGGGGACCGAGGTATTATACTCTGTCCTGCAGGATGACCATACTCTGGGCTGGAGAAAACCATGGTGCACTCATTTAGAAGCTGGTTATCTGCTTTATCTGGGAGAGTTGGATGCAGGAGAGTTAAACACAATGTGCAATCACGACATGCACAACAGCTCAAGTGTGGAGGGCACTTGTGTCCACTGGGTCACGTATTTATTTATATAAGTGAGTTTGGGAAGCAAAGTGTTGGGTTTTAGTTATCCACTAATAAAAAAAAAAGTGTATGGACCCTACTGACTTCCCACATCACAGGCATTTTTCTACTGAGGAAGCCCCTTTGGTAAAAATCTGCAGAATGACAGTAAACAGGACTGGTAGCCAGTCCACTCGCCCAGCACCTACTGTACCATGAACATTTCCACGTCCCACTGAGTGACCACCCTGGTAAAATGGCCATCAACAAGCATATGTCATTAATAAGAAATGCAAGCAGATTTACACTTGAGGTACAAAGTCACCTGTCCCCGTCTATACTGTGACATTGACCAAGGTATAGTATTCTGAATGGTTTCTACCAAAATTATGGGAATGGAATCAAGACAATGACCAACCGTCGAGATGAGACTCGTTTCTATGAAATACGATGCTTGTGTCCTACATCTCATTGTGGCGAGTTGACAAAACGGTTGCCTGTCCGTTTACCCCAAAGTGGCTGAATTTGCCTTTCCCGTGGGAATCCTGGGTTGCTTATTTCACAAAGAGCCTCTGTTCTGTTTCTGTGGCTCTCAGGTTCCAGCGTGGCATATTTTAGCCTTGTCTTGTGAACACATACAAGGCTCCGCTTGTTGCTTGGGCTTTCCGGAGATGTGTCAATCGCAGCAGAAGGGCACCGTGTCACGGTCATCCATCTCTGCAGATCTCCGCGGAGCAGCCTGCAAGGTGTTTGTTCGGACAAACCATACGGTGCTCCCAATGCATCTTCACCGTCCCCAAATACACGATCACAAATCCACCCAACGCGTGTCTTGACGCGTAGGAGACTCCCAGGAGCCACTTACCAAATGACTTGAATCATGGCCCCCAACCCACAATGTGCCCCTCCGTAGGCTGCTTCGTGCCTGAGAGAAGCCCAATTAGCCGTGCAGATGTGCCTCCCTTCCTCCTTCGTCTGGGCAGGGAAAAGATGGCAGAGGGAAGCCAGCTCTGGTGGGATGCTTCTCTAGCTGCAAGACGAGTCCACCCACGGCCATTGTGCTTCGGGGATGTAGCTGGGTGTACTCTTCAGCTTGGTGACTGTCGTGCAAAGGCGTCTTGATTTGGGAAAGACGGCAAGCATCCTTGACTGGGCATCTGCAGACTCCAGATGGCACACCGGCGGGGACGTCAAAGAATGGGACCCAACGTCCCCTCAATGTCAGTGCCATCACGGGCCACTGACTTCGCCCAAGCCACAGAGCTGAGCCTGAGCCTCGATTTCTGCCCGGGGCTAACCCTCCTCCCCCCAACACCCCCCCCCCATGAACGCAGTCACCCATCCGCTGTGTTTCCACGTGGCACTTGGTGACACTGCGCTCTTTCCTTTCTCCTGAATCCCTCCTGGTGTGGGCCCTGGCTGTCCATTCCTCATGCACGTCCCTTGAGAGCCGGTCACGTCTGGATGGGAAGGGCCTGGCTGAGCCCTGGACACTTGGCAGTTTTTCAATAAACAGTTGTTGACTGATGGCCCTTAGGGCGTGAAGGATGAGTTTCACCAAAAGGCTTCATTTGCACAATTATCAGCTCAAGATTGACAGGGGGAAAGGGGGTGCCCCCGGGCCACTTTGGATTTGCATTGGCTGCTCCCTCTGGTGCTTGAAGCCTGGGCCACATTGACTGAATTTAAATATTTCAGGGGTGACATCTTTGGAAGACAGCAAATGTGGACGGTTGTGTAAAAAGTTTCCATTAATAACTCGGGCAAGGTCTTGCAGTGGAAGGGGATTAGACAGTCCCTCGGGAGCCCTTCGATTCTGGAATGAGCATCGGTCTCAAGGCCACCTATAGCCATTCTCAGGAGCTCCATGGAAAAAGGTCACCAGGTCTTTAAGGGGGCTTGATGTCTCATGCCATCCCCAGAGGCATGTGATTCAAGAATATGTAAAAGAAAAGACCTATTGCTGCTCCAGAGACCCTTTTTTATGCACCTTGTTAGTTGACCTGTTGGGGCTCAAAGGAGTGATTATAAAAGGTATTAGTCAAGGGTATTTGCTTTTTCTCTCTCCTGAACTTCTCCTCCCTGGGCTACATTCCATTCCTTTCTGATTCCCCTTTCGAACTTAGTCCTGCAGAGAAGTTTCTGCTACAACCACCGGTGTCCCCAAACACATCTGGTGACGGATTGGCACCAACACTCCACCCGGCTTCTCTTTTGTTCTGCACTTTCCTGGGCCCAACTTGATTCAATTTCTCCCGGGGAGCCATTTTTTTTCCTACCGAACACCTCGGGGAGATCGATCATTGTGTTATCAATCATGAATTTATAATTCACAGCCACCGAGGTCACTCATTTTGGAGATTGGAAGATGCGAGGACAGTTTCTGCAAAGTGACGAGACCAAGTTGGTCATCCCAAGGATAATGATTGACGGGAAATGTTGTCCCCGATGACATTTGACAGCTTCCCAACTCTTAAAGTCTCTTTCTTGGGAGATTCGTGGTGGATTTCAACAAACGGGATATTTTTTTAACTACCGCAGAATAAAGGGTGTGAATATTCGGGAGGCCTGAGTAATGGAGTGAAATGATCTTCTGTAATTGCATAATCGTCTACCTACAAAACCATGCCGTGGTTGCAAGAGCCGTTGCAAATGCAAGACAGATGCATGGATTTCCCTTCCTCCCATGCTCCCTCTCTCCCTCCCTCTTTCTCTCTCTCTTTCTTTTTGGTACCAGGGATTAATTGAACCCGGGGTGCTTAACCACTGAGGCACATCCCCAGCCCTTTTTCTTAATATTTTATTTTGAGATAGGGTCTCACTAAGTTGCTTAAGGCCTCCCTAAGTCGCAGAGGCTAGCCTCCAAATTGCAATCCTCCCACCTCAGCCTCCCGAGCACCTGGGATTACAGGCATATGCCTCCGCTGCATCTGGCTAGGGGCGTGGATTTTAACACAGCAGCCTACAAAACCCTCATCCGTACTGATGACACACTCCAAATTTTAAGCAATCTTTAAGAAACTATACCTTCTTAGAGGCTGGATACCTGCCCAAGAAACATGTCCGCTATTATCTGAAAAGAATATTAAAACACCTCTTGTCATTTCCAGCTAGATATCTGTGCAGGACGGGATGTTCTTCTTGGATTCCAACCAAAATAACACAATACACTGAATGCAGGCACTGATGTTAGAATCCAAAATGCTGCATGGAGCCAGAGATTAAAGGGATTTACAAGACCATAAAACCCTTTTCACGTTTCAATTTTGCTTTGTGAAATAATGATGTTGATTCCCCGCAAATTCGTCACTCACGTTTTTATCACAGCACTCCTAAATAAATATAACAGAAGGGCCTCAGTTTTAATTTCAAATGGGGTAAGTGACCATTTAAAAAAGATGATTTTCAGAGTTCTTTAGGATCCTCCATAATCTTTAGCTTTTATTTTTGGGGGGAATCAGGGATGGAACTTGGGGTCACGTGACCCCTGAGCCCTGTCCCCAGCCCTATTTTGCAATTTATTTAGAGACAGGGTCTCCCTGAGTTGCTTAGGGCCTCGATTTGGCTGAGGCTGGCTTTGAACTCGCGATCCTCCTGCCTCAGCCTCCTCAGCAGCTGGGATGACAGGTGCCTGCCACCGTGCCTGGCCCCAAACTTGTCATTCTTGCTCTGGCTGAGGCCATGTGTCCTTGCTTTTTGCTATAGTCCCTGTACTAACTGGTGTTTCAGGCGTGAGTCAGGTGATCGACGTTCAAACTGAACTCTCTTACAAAATGCACATTTAAAAAGCAAAAACAAAAAAAACACCTAAAAGCAACTGTCGATTTCTGTTTCCTAGGCCACTGTTTTTCGGATCTTGTAATACACGTGGACTTGGGTGTTATTTGGGGGACCCATAAGTGAACTCTTCTTGCTGTTCTTGGGGCTTGGCCGTCGGGTGAGAGAGACCCGTTTCTTGTATCAGCGAAATGGCACTTTTTACTTTATTTTGTTTTCCCACGGGCTTGGAATGATGGTGCTTGGTGTATTCATCGGTTTCTTGCAAACCTTCACGAGGCAGCCAACAGATCCTTTGAAAAAGTGGAACCGATGCCCGGATCCTAACACAGCTGCCCACCACCAGGCGAAAGTCACAAATGTCATTTATCCAACTCGTTTCCACCGCATCGGGAACGGCTCGCTCAGCGCTGTCATCCCCATGGAAGAAGACACAGGACATTTCCAAAGGCACAGGTGCCTCGTGACTCCCGTTATTCACCTCTCTATGGGGGGGGGGGGCTATAAATAGAAGAATGAGCCATGAACAATTTGCTTCCTAATCTAGAAAGAATACTTAACGACAAGAAAAGGAGTCCGTCGAGAGGCTCAAGTTGCATTCACAGAGGAAACAGAGGAGATGGATGATTTTCGAGAAGCAAAAAGACAAACTAGAAACAAGAATCGACCCGAGGTTAAATTGGATGAAAAGATTTGAGCACCTATCATGTGCTCCAGCCCGAGACTGTGACAGATGCGCACAGCAGGGAGATTTTCTTTTTTTCGGGAATTTGCAATCTAGGGCAAGGACGGAGATTTGAAGAGCGTCAAACACAACTTTGACATATCCTGCAAGGATCTCTGACTGTGACGTAGAACAGCACTGAGCTACAGAAACAAGGAGAAATCTCCAATAAAAGCCAGCCGAGCCCCGCCTGGCTGCGTGACTCCAACTCCACGGGAAGCCAGGTTCCCCAGACTACCTGACCTCTGGGGGGTCATAAATGGTCCTTGTGGAGTGGACACTGGGAAATGTGTCCCCAACTTTTTGACTGAGTTTCTACCTTCCTATGATCACACGTGAGTTCACGGGGAAACAGAGACTTTATCCATGAAAACAGCAGAATTAAATAAGATCACACCCACCCCCCCCCCTCCCGCAAGTCTAGGCTTTGGAAAGTATTTCAGGCCCTCTGAAATATTTAGAACCGTGCCAAAGCCAACCAAAGCGGCTCTGCTTTAATTCAAAGTGTTTATAATAAAGATTAACAGAAGAGCAGGGCATGGTTTTGCACACGCCTGTCATCCCCAAAGCCAGGGAGGCTGAGGCAGGAGGATGGCGAGGTCAAAGCCAGCCTCCGCCAAAGCGAGGCCCTAAGCAATTCAGGGAGACCTTGTGTCTAAATAAAATGCAAAATAGGGCTGAGGATGGGGCTCAGGGGTCGAGGGCCCTGAGTTCAATCCCCTGAATCCCCTCAAAAAATAAATATAAAAGTAAAATAATGAAGATTAACAGAAGAATTATAAAAGCATATTCTACAGACTTGGTAACAAACTTTACAATACAGTAAAAATGGATTCTTGTCTAGGAAAACAGAAACTTCCAGAAATGACCAGCACAATGTAGCCAATCCCAATAAACTTGAATCTACCAATGAGTGATTTTAGTGATCAGTGATTCCAATATATTTCACACTGTTTTTTTTTTCCAAACGTGGTATAAAATGCTGGTTTGCGACCAGCATCTGCATTGCCCGGAACTTGTAAGAAATGAAAGTCTCATCCTCTCCCTATTGCACTGATGAGAAGCTTCGGGAGTGGGCGGGTGGGGGGACAAATCTGTCATTTAAAAAAACGTTTGTGTTGATCCTCACACGTGGCCAAGTTTGAGAAGCACTGGTTCAAAATACTGAAGACAATACGAAGAGGTAAATTCTCCAAGCTCACACAGGAATATTACATTAACCACCACAAAATGGGTGGTAAAGTGAAAAAAAGAACAATTCTCCGTATGAATAAAGATGAAGCAATCTAAATAAAATGCAGGTAGAACGTAGGCACGTCTGGCGCCAAAGAACATTATGTTATGATCAAGTAAAATTTATTCCATAAATGAAAACAGATTCGACATAAGGAATCATATCGACATGCATAATTCATAACACAACTTGAAAGAGAAAAACCCAAGTAATTCCACCCCAAAAATGGCACACAGGTATTTGGCGAATAAAACGGCTTTTACAAATGCAAAAACCTAAGTGAAGCAGCTTCAGGAAAAAAAAAATGTGTGAAAATGATGGACGTCATTCAACCACAATAACAAGTGTCAATCAAAGTGTGAGATTCTGGGAAACTTCTGATACGATTATCTAATAGAACACCAAAAGGAAAAAAATTATGTTGATATTGAAACATGAGGCAGAATTATTTCTATTTGCAGATTATTTAAAGACTAATTAAAAAAAAAAACAAAAAAACAAGTAGAGTTAAGCAGATCTTGCCGGCGTGAGTTAGCAACATCCATCTGGTTACATAGGAAAATCGATTGTTTTTCTCTAGTCATGATAATTTCTTTGAAAAACGATTTTAAAATCGCCACCCACAGCAATGCTCAAAATGATTAACTCACAGAAACAAATTTAATCAGAAAGGATTGGATTGTGTGTGTGGAGAAATCTCCAAAATGCCAACTACAAAAGACAAACTCTGAGCACAGGTAGCGAGAGCGAATCGTCCTGAATCTGAAGACTTCAGATTGTATGAAGCACAAAGGTGTAAATTTAATGCATTACCAAAAAAAAAAAAAAAAAAAAAAAAAATCCCAGTGAGTGGGGAGAAATGAAATATTCTTGAGGTCCAGCAGTAAACCAAGAACTTTATGGAAAACATAGTGTTTGCATAATAGTGTTGGTGTGTGTGTGTGTGTGTGTGTGTACACCTGTGTCACACATATGAAAACATTTCATGAAATCCTTAACATAGTGAAGGACTATATAGATAGACGTGTCACTCCATCAGAGGACATGGGACACACATGTGCACACATGTTAAATTAGCATGTACTACATACTAAACAGTCATGTCATCAGGTCACACTTTCATTCAGTAGGACAAGTGGTTGGACTCATTTCCTTAATAAATGGCTCTGTCAATATTATGGCTTGGTTCTGCAGAGTTCCCCAAAGGCTCCTCTGTTGGAGGCTTGGTCCCCAATGTCCAGAGGTGGCGCTATTGGGAGGTGACTGGGTCAGGAGCGCTGCAACCTCATAAGTGGATTAATCCATTGATGGATTCAGAGCCACATGAATCATTGGGAGCAAAATCTGTTGCAGGTTGTGCCTTGCTGAAGGGAGTGGGTCTATGAGGGTGCACCCTTGGGGACTATATCCTGTCCCTGGTGGCATCCTCTTGCTCTCTGCTTCCTGGCCACATGATCTCTGCTCTATGTCACCCTCTCTGATTTTGGCCCCCCCAGGACGACTCAATCGGTGATTGACTCTTTTCCCTGGAGAGGCTCTGTAATCGACTGTCCTCCCTGGATGGAGGCGGGGTCCCTTCCTTCATCCTGCTTCCCTCCTAGTGACTTAGTCATATGCTGGGGGTCCTGCCAACAGTGCGTTCTCTGGAGTATTTGATCATTCTTCTCATTTTTTGACTTCCCAGGACGGACTGAGTCAACCATCGACTCTTTACCGTGGAGCAACTCTGTCATCTGCTCTTTTCCCTTAGTTGATTCGGGCATCGACCTGTTTTGCCTGCATTCGTTCGGTCAGCGACTCTGTTCCCTGGAGTCGCTCGGTCATCCATTATTTCCCCCTTGGAGTGATTAGGCCAACTAGTCTTTTCCCTGGGAAGACTCAGGCTTTTCCACTCTTTCTTGGATGGAGGGAATCACTCCCTGTCACGTTGTCAGCACCTCCTTCCCTTCCAGGACTTAGTCAACGACTCTTTCCCAAGTTTAGCACACCCTCCTGGTTGGCCTGTCTTTAATGCATTCTTTGCGTTGACTGGATCATTTCTTGGTCTTCCTGGACTGGTTAACTCATTGACTCTTCCTGGGTTGACTCGGTATTCCACTCATTTCCCTGGGCAGCTGGTCAGTGACTCCTTCCCTGTGCAGATTCGGTCATCTACTACATTGCCTGAGTTCATTCGGTACTCAACTGTTTTCCCTGGACATTGAGTCAATGACTCCATCCCCTGAAGTGATTCGGCCATCTACTGGTTTGCCTGGCTTGGCTCAGGTGCTCTTCCCCGGAGTCACTCCGCCCCCCGTTCTTGAGTGACTCAGCAATCAGCTGTCTTGGCTGGACTGAGAAAGTGACTTTCTATTATCTTGTCAACACCGGTTTCCCTCCCTGCGACTTATTTACTGCTCTTCACGTTCAGGGCGCCCTCCCACTTGTCCTGTCACCAGTGACTCTCTATTGACTCTCACTCCCGTTCGCTCTCCATTGTTTCAGTCATTGACTCCTGACCCTGGAGCAATTCGGTCATCTACTTTTCTCCCTGGATTCACTCTAGAGTCGATTCTTAGAGAGTTTCAATCACAAATCTTTACCCTGGGGCCACTCGACCATCAACACTTTTCCCTGTGTTGGATTCATAGTCAGCTACTTTCCCTAGAAATGTTGGTCCCCATTTCCGTTCCCTGGGACGCTTCGGTCATCTATTATTTTTGCCTGAGTTGACTCTGTAGTCGACTACTTTCCCTGGACATTCAGTCAGTGATTATTTTCCCTGTGAAGATTCGGTCATCTATTACTTTTGCCTGAATCCACTTGGTGGTCAACTGCTTTTCCTGGACATTCAGGGATCCACTCTTTTCCCTGGTCATCCACCCCTTTCCCTGGAGTGACTCAACAATCAACTCTTTTTCTTGCAGTGAAGTAATCATTTCCTCTTGAGTCCCTCCTAGTGACTTAGTCATTCACTACTTTCCAAGCTCAGGGTGCCCTGTCATCAGTACGTTTTTCTGAATTAACTTGATTGTCACTTGTTTTTCCTGAACTGATGCATTGACTCTTGACACCGGCGCAACTCGGTCATCGACTCTTTTCCCTGGAGTGACTCGGTAATCACCAGTTTTCCCAGAACTTGGGGAGTCCCTTTCTCTGGACTTGTCATCGCCTGTTTTTCTCCTGTTGTGCTCGTCTCATCTTCCCTGTGCGTTGGATTGACTCGGTAGTCAACTGATTTCCCTGGTCCCTGACTTTTCCCGGAAGCAACTAGGTCATTGATTCTTTAGCCTGGGGTGACTCGACCATCAATTGTCATGCCTGGACTAAAGGAATCACTTCCTGTCACCTGGTCATCGCCAGTGGCCCCCCCCCATCCCATCCTCCACGCACTCTCTGCATTTTCTTTATTTTATGTTTTTTTTCTGAACTACTTCGGTCATCTATTTCCCTGGAGAGACTAGGTCATCGACTCTTTGTCCTCGGGTTACTCGGTACTCACCTCTTTTCCCTTGGAGTGACCCGGATAGCGACTGTGATCCCTGGACTGCGGGGGTCACTTCCTGTCACGTGGTCATCATCACCCGTTTCCTTCCTAGTAACTCAGTCATTCACAGTCTCCCCTGGGATGGCATTCCCCTCTGTCCTGTCATCCGTGCTGTCTCTGGCTTCTTTGTAACAGAAAGTTGTCCCTGGACTGACGGCATCATCCTGGGCCTTTCCTAATCAATCATTCGGTCATCCACTCTCTTCCCTGGACGGTCTCAGGCATCGATTACATCCCCTGGTCTGCCTCCATCGGCTGTTTTCCCTGGACTGACTCGGTGGTTGCCAGGCTCCCTGGACCTTCTCGGTCATCGACTGCTTTTCCTTGGCTGGGGAGGATCATTCTTGACCAACCTGGTTCCATGGCTCTCCATGCCATTGCTGGAAATCACAGTACTTTACATGCACATGTACAGATCTGAGCATATATGTGCCCTTGTGCACACAGGCATGCCTGAGTCCTCTTCCTAGAGTTACATCCAGTTTGCATCCCAACCAGGAATGCAGGGGGTGCTCCCCAAAGCTCAGGGGGGTGCTCCCCAAAGCTCAGGGACTGCAAAGCGTGCTTCCTCCCCTGAATGACAGGGAACCCTTGGCATCTGACTGTATTTCGTGTTATGCTAATTTTCACAATTTACTGGAGCTGGCTTTCCATTAACTTTCAATTTCCTATTATTTCAGTGTGTTCACATTTTACTTTTTAATCTATGCAGTTGCTAACTATGCACCTCCAGTTTCTCTGGTATCTTGAGGCTTCTTTATGGCATTCCACACCCCAAGGAATTTATTTCTTTTAAACTCCTATGTTAAATTTTTTAAATTGGGCTGCACTTGGGTTTGGAGTGACAGAAACTGCTTCAGGTTGTGGAAGAAGGAAGGCCATTTTCTTGCAAGACCTTGGTGTATGCATGCAGACTCGTATGCAGCTAAGTGTGTGTCAGTATGTGAGCTTAGATGCTCGAATCATTTGGGGTTTACTCTTGTGTATGGACTTAACATTTTTCATGTTGCCAATGGCTGTCAGTTGTCCCAAGAGCATTTATTAAAAATGCATCTTTGCCCAGTGTTTTGAGACATCTCCTTTATGATGTACTAAACTTCCTTAGGGACTTCAATCCATTTCTAAGTGTTTCATCTCATTGCCGTTCATATACCTGCAAAAAAAAAAAAAAAAAAAAAAAAAAGAAGAAGAAGACCAAAAACAAAAGTCACATTTAAAAAATATAGATAATTTACAATATGTATAAAATCTATAGGGGCTTGACTTTACCATTTTTTTTTCTGCCTATTTTTGACCGTTCTGGATAATCCAACTTAGTATCAACAGGTCTAGCTCCCTAAGACAGTTTGTGATTTTTTAAAAATTATGAGCATGTTAATTTTCATAAGTTGACATCTGTGTATTTTAAAGGCACCCTGTTTCAGAGGATTTAAAGGTTTTTATATATTAGCTCTTTCACTTACTGCTACCAATAGTTCCTTTGTTCTTGTTGTACATGGAATTTTCTCTCACATTCCTCCTAAGTTTTATTTTTGTGGCATATGAATGGGTTTGGTGTGTTAGTCCCATAACTAATTTACTGAATTGTTTTATTTCTTGAATTAATTATAACTTTGATTCTCTGAGGCTTTTCCAGATAATCATCAGCAAAATAATAGGAATTAATTTTTCTCCTATTCCGTGGGCCTCTAATTAGTTTATTTTGTGTCCTCACATTATCCAACACCTTCAGCAGAATATTGAATTGCAGTGCAGATCTTTTGCATCTTTTTTCTCATTTTCAGGATGAATCCCACCAGTTCACAGTAATTTTTTTTTTCCAGTGTAGTGTTGAATTCTGTTTGAAAATACTTTATCTAGTATTTTTAGCATCGTCGGTATTCACCGTTGATATTGGTCTGAAATATTCTTTTTATTATTCATGGCCCTACGTTTGAGTTATCAGTTCAAGTCTTTCCTTATGAATTTAAATATTTGAAAACAATATACTTGTCAGTTGTGCTTCGCTGAAATAAGACTCATATTTCTCTTATAAACGTATTCAATGGTACGTTGCTGTCCATCATCAAAATACATGACCAGACTTTTCTTTAAACAGTTGGAAATTTTACATTTTTATTCTTTCCTCCTTGAACTAACATTTACCTTTTTTTCCCACCAAAGAATTTTAATAGAATTTTTGGAAGTATTTCGAGTGTATTAATTTCCTTCTCTACATTCACATAAATAGGTAAACTGAATACTTACCAATTTTTTTCCTAATTCCAAAAATGATAGCGAGACAATATGTGAACATTTTTCTTCTGATTGACCTGCCATTGAGTTATTTTATTTATTGGGAGGTGGGGTACCAGGGTCTGAACCCAGTGGGGTTTAACCACTGAGCAACATCCCAGCCCTCTTAAAAAATATTTGAGCTAGAGACAGGGTCTTGCTAAGTTGCTTAGGGCCTCGTGAAGTGGCTGAGGCTGGCTTGGAACTTGTCTGGAGACGGAATTTGTTATGGGAGATAGTTGAAGACAGAAACCCCACATCAATCTCCAAACACACTCTGTCCTCCTGGACCAGGCTTCCCAGACTGGACCAGGGTATGGGGTACCCGTCAATCAAGGGACGCCTTGGTGATCTGCACCAGCCGGCCACCGGCGGCCTACAGCTGGGATACGTAGCCATCGCCTACTGAGGACACTCAGGAGTGGCTAGGTTGGAGTCATTTCCAAAAACACTGTTCAGTTCTGGGACATTTTTGCGGGGGCTCTGAAAAACATGGTCATCTGACATTCCCTTTTTATGTTTCTTAAAAATTTAACTGCAGTCTAGTGGGACTTTACTGAGTAATGACAGTCCCCCTAACTCTTAGGAACACAGTTATGCATTATAATGGAACCAGAGGGTTGGGGAAAGATGCACAGACGCTCCTTGACGTGGGGTGGGATCCGACCATGATAAAGGCGTCGTACGCTGCAAAGTGTTTAAGACACCTAACGGCTCAGAGCTGAGTTGCACGGGGCCCTGTAGGGTCTGGGTTTGTTCTCTTCGTGGGTGTGCAACTTCTGGGTGGTGAAAGAACATCGTTTGCACGGCATGTTCTCCAGCCAAGGACAACATCACGATGATTCAAATTATGGTTCCTACCGAATGCATATCCCTCTTGCCCCGCGGGAAAGCCAGAAGGTTGTAAGTCAAACCTCGTCTGCCAGGGACCCTCCGTACTAGATGATTATCATTAGATGAATCTGTTGCAGCCGTATTACTTTCAGAGAAAAGGGAACTTAAAGCCCGTGTTTTCAGTAGAGAGAGAGTAAAGCACTTACCATGCATTTGATTCGGTAGGAAGATATCTTAAAATCTAAGCTTTACTCACATGCCACTGACAATATTGCTCAGAAGAAGGAAATCCAAAGCACAGGGTTGTTGGCAAATACCTCTTCTGGTAACTTACAGAACACGGGGTCAAAAGAAAAAAAGACAAAGAGTGAACAGGGTACATAAAGCAAAAGATAATGATGATTTTAACACGATGTTGATACAATGAATGTGTAATAAGTCTTTGATCAATGATGGGAGAGATGAAAAAAAATTCAGCAGGTATCCAAAAAATCCTCCTGTCCATGCGTGAGAATCGGGCATTGAAGTAGAGTTGGTCAAGGACTGCTGCGTCAACGAGAACCACCCGGGGGGTCATCCTAAGTGGCCGATGGTTGGGGCCATCCCCAGTGGGTTCACGGAAGGCTATCCGTGTTTCCAGTGCTGTGGGAGCTACCCGTCCTCAGATGGGTGAGTCATTCCCAACTGACCATCAACAGACCCTTTAGAAAGCCACATGGACAGATGGAAAGAAATGGATGACCAGTAGCAAGTGCACTCCTGGCCCTTGAGCACCTTTAAACGGGTGCAGATCTGAATACGTTCCTAGGTATTTGATGAGCATCGTGGATTGGGCAAGTGGGGACAGGTATTTCACAGACGCTTGCAGGATTGACCATAAAGGAGAAGTTACGTATTGAACAACGGAGAGAGTGTGGAACGAGAGAGAGACAATTATGTTAGAGCAAAAGGAAAGAGAAGTTTTGCACAACAAAAGACCAAGAGACCAATAGAGAAATACAAGAAATCCTCTATAAGAAGAACGGAGACCTGGATCTCTCATTCCCTGTGTGCATGCAACATCTCTCATCACGAGGAATTCTGCAATGCAGACAGGCACGCCCTCGGTATGAACCACTCTGGTCCTGAGTCTGTCTTTCACACGTTGCATCACGTCGACGATGTGACACGCACTGTTCGTCGGGAGCTTTGAAATGATCCACCTAAAGGGCCGATGCAGCTTGATGAGAAGGAGGTGAAGGAAATCAAATGTGCAACCTTTGCTTACTGTTTTCCAGTAACGAAGTTGGAGTCGGCGAGCACTTGAACGTTACACAAGCTTCATGAGAATTCTGTGTTTTTTTTTTCCTTCCCATCGACAATATGTGACTCTCTATTTCTCTCATCCTGAGAAACATGCCCAGAACACCAATCTGCTGTTGTATATTCCTTTCATCTGCCAAGAAAAAAAAAAAAATACCCGCGTTCACCTTATGCTAAAAATCTGTGAAATTCACACACAGTGGATTTTTCTAAAAAAAAAAAAAAAAAAGAAACAATCTTCCAATTCAATACCATTCTAAGGCCAAGCTTTATGTATCGACCAGAAATGGGGCGGGGGGGGGTGGGGGGGGCGTGCATAACTATGGTAACTCAGGGTGCTTCATTTTGCATTCTAGGTTTTTCGATTTTAAAAATAAATGACTATGCTTAGAGACCACGTGACAATTGTGCAGCACCAACACGTTGTTTTGGAAGCAGGGTTAGTGGTGTGTAAAAGCACTTACTCCCAATCCGTAAAGTGCTTACAGAGTAACCAGAGCCAAGACCCCAGCGTGGCGCAAACGAGCGGTGATCATGTGCCCTGGAGACCATGTCTATGATGAGGTTTAGAGAAGGCAGAGCTGATGGACACCATTCTGATGGAATATTGTTCATGGGGCCTGGGGACAGGGCCAGGGGATAGGGTGTAGCAAATGAGTTTTTATTTACTGAGCCCTTTCCTTCCGTGCAGAATTTAGCTCCATAATTGAGATGCATGATATTTTTTATTTATTTTAATTTGTTACGCAGGACAGCAGAATGCATTTCAGTTCATAGCAGACCATATAGAGCACGATCTTGCGTATCTGGTGGTACACAGAGTCCCATTTTTCGTGTCTTCCCTCATGTAGAGATATATACTGAGCATTTACCCTGATCAGAAAAAGAGTGATTCTTTCTGTGCGTATGTTGGGCCCTCTCCCATGCCCGGCACTATTCTCAGTGATAAACCAACTGGTAAAGATGAGGACGTCCTTAGCTATGCAGGTACGTGTGTATGCATGCGTGCACACTCTTGCACACTTATACACACACACACCTGTGCTGTTATTTTAGGCATCGTGGCCCAGGTTGCAAAACCAAGTGGAGAGTGGACGTGCTCCCTGCCCTGAGGGAGCAGAAAAATAGACATGAGCTAGTCAGTGTCCACCAGCAACTCTAGATCTCTCTGAGTGCAACAGGCAGCCCCTCGAATCCACAAAGTTGGAGTCACCTTGTGGCTGAATTGTCCGGAACCGGCAGAAACAGCATGGATACACCAATATCAGGACACCTGTGTGCATATCCAGACCTCCACAATCTGCAGATAGATCCACAAAGAATAGCTGTCAAAGGACGAACATATCTTTTCAGAAAATGAGATTAAGTAGGAAACGAAGTTCCATTCCTTCTTTTAAAGATCCAGACCTCGTTGTTGGGGGTCGGATAGGAGATGGCGGAAATGGATTCACTCGTTCCCCAAACATTCGTGGCGTGTCTTCTATTTCTAGCTCAGGGACACAGGTTTCTGCTTGTTCAAGGGCCTCAAGGGAAAAGAATCGACGTGTTGATTAAACAAACAGAACTTTGGGCTGATAAGGACACATTGCAGACGCACCCAGGTGTGGGCTGCGGAGGTGAATTGCTCGCGGTCACCCCTGCCCCTAGCCTGTGCCAGAGCGTCTCAGGAGCCGGCCGGAGATGACCTAGCCGGACCCCGGAGCCACCTCTCACAAGTGCTGACCACTCTTCCCTGTCTCTGCAGGTCTCTTTTCTCATCTGGCGAAATGAACACACTCACTAGGGGTTGTTCTAAGGATCCAATCGTGGGCAAACGTGGCATGCCTTGCACGTTATCAATGTGCCCCAAGGGCCAGAAATCACGACCACCCTCCGAGAGAGTGCTAAATGCAGGACTCAGCAGTAATCACCTACCATAGGAGCAGAGTCTCCACGATGTCTAGTGAGTAGCCTTCACGTGTTTACCCAAAGTCACGGACTCAGATGGCTGATGAGATCTCTTTCCCCATTGGCCAGACTTATTCGAACATGGGAATCTGTTGCCTATAGAGTGTATAATTTCTAAGTTTAATGAGCACGTGATTGTGCATGGGCTAATGGGGTGCAGTGTGGTCATCCCCTGCGGCATTCGGTGGGTGATGGTCAATCGCGGTCATTAGCGTTTTCTTCAAACACTTATCATCCCTTCCTGTTTGGGAACGTTGAACTCTTTTCCCCAGTTAGTTTGAAATAGATGATCATTTGTTGCAAACTCTGTCACCCTGCTGGAACGTCTCCCTCCCGGCTGAGCCTGGGGACCTCTTCAGCGACGTCTCTATTCTTCCCGTCCCTGTCCCGCTGGTGACGAAGGGACTCCTCTTCTACCCTCTTCTTGTATGACTCTGAATTTCAGAGTCTGCATTTGAGTGACATGAGGAGACACGCAGAATAGTCAACATTCATCCTTCTGTGCCTGGTTGCCTTTCCTGGAGATGCCATTTAGAGTGGTCTTTCCTTGAGATTTTTTTTGGTACCAGTTTCTTTTTTGGGGGGGGTAGGTGGGTACTGGGCATTGAATCCCTGGGTCCCTCGACCCCTGAGCCCCGTCCCCAGCCCTATTTTGTATTTTATTTAGAGACAGGGTCTCCCTGAGTTGCTGAGGGCCTCGCTTTGGCGGAGGCTGAACTCGCGATCCTCCCGCCTCAGCCCTAGACCACGTCCTAAGGCAGGACTGGCCTTCCCCAGGCATTTGATGGCCACTTGGTCTCTCTTCCAGTCTCGGTGCCCTCTCCCTGGGACACACTGGACTTCAGGCATATGGCGGCACAGGATGGTGGGAGGGTGGGAGTCTTTAAGAACTGATTGCGAAGGACAGATGCTTGGCTTCCCAACAGCTTTGCAAATGGTTTCCTAACAAGGGCAAAACACAGACGTCCTCGTGGACGGACTCTCCAGGGCTCCCCAGACGGTGCCGAGTGTTTCTCTAGGGGTGGATCTTGAAGGCAGAGCCGCCACGTTGTGGGCCAACAAGGCTGATTCCATCTGGCCCGCGGGAAGCCGTGCAGACGGGAAAACATGGTGTTGTCCCCCTGGACGCCGTGTTTAGGACGACCCAAACGGGTTTCCTAAAGGACACGGCCGACTCCAGCCAGGACCCAGAAGGAAAAGCGTCCCATCCTGGGTCAAAGATGATGGCCCGACAGATTATGGACTCGCGAATCCTAGGAGGCTGCGTGAGCATTCAAGAGAGAAGCAACTGGGTCCCCGACAAGACGTGCGGCAGTGTCACTGGGAATGGAATTACCATCGTAGCTGATGGTGCGCCGGGAAAGTGTCTGCTGACGTTTGAGTGAGTTGCATCCTTCTTGGAAAAAAAAAGATCATAAAAAATGAGAGGAGGCATTGGCTGGATGCGGCAGAGAAGGTGCCCAGGAGGACGTGGTGTGAATTAGCTGCCGGCAGATGGTGGGACGGCATGGCTGCCTGCCCGCCCTGCCAGTGTGCACGGAGCCCTGACAAGGTGATCGTCCCCATCGACCTTCCACAGGGCCCCCGGGAAGCCGACTGAGGAACCCACTCCATCTCCATCATTTTACGGGAAAGGTCTTGAAAGGGAGAATGCTGTGATTTTTTATTTTTTTTTTTTATTTTTTTGGGTGATGGTTTTGAAACAAGAAACACAAAAAGAATCTCTGACTAGTTCTCTATTTTCAGGATGTGATACCAAATTGGGGTGTTAAAGCTAGAAAAAAAATAGCCAGACAGGACGGGGCAGGGTCCCCCTGGCTCCCACCGCCCCCAGGGGGACCTTTAGCGGTGCCTGTCTCAGTTTGGGGGGTTACCACGTGGAGGAGGGCGCTGGGATCCTGGGGGTGAGGCTGGAGATGCGGGTCAGTGCCCTACAGTGCACAGGACACCCACCCTCCCCTTCGCCACAACCAAGGGTGGTCCAGCCCCAAACAGTCTCATCTGAACTCCAAAGAGGTCTTGCGTCAGAACACTTAGGGTCACAGATGCGGCACCTGCAGGATCGGGGCAGGAGGCGTCACTGAATGCCAGGGCCCGGTGCAGGGCAATAGAGACTAGTGCGGTCTGCAGTTAAAGTGGCTAAAGTGGAACAATCTTCACCTAGAGTAGAAGTTTCGTGAGCTACAGGACCCTGGAGAGATTGGGTAAGATGGGAGAGTTTCTTAAAAAACAAAATCTCCCCTCTGTGTCTTTACATCGACGAGGTAGACATCTCAAAACCCTCTCTGTCTTAGAAATCCCTACGCATTTCGGAGGGTACCTTCATTGGCCCGAGGTGCAATTAAGTTTCTAACTATCCTTCCATCAGTTTTCTCTCAAGGTCAGATGCCAAATCCACCAACTTCCCCGGGACATGCCATTTCTCCAGGAGAGACAGAAATAAGAGTCATTCATCACCCTCTTGCCAGCCAATCATTTCTCACGGAAAGTTCCCACCAGGAAAAGTGCATCCACTGTTCATCTTGAAATCTACCACCTTGAAGGCGATGGCGGTGAGAGACGGATAGTTACTTTGCAATGCTCACAAGTACTTGCCCGTGGGGGCTCCTGAAAATCTTGAAAGCGTCGGAGTGATGTCTCTTCATTGTGCGCCTTCTCTCTGCAAATAACAGGCAACCGGTAGAAGTCAGAGGCTGAGTTTTTATTCTACTAGCTTGGATCTTGGACGGGCAAGAAATAGACATTTCCTTGGAGGCTCACAGTCAGGAAAAAAAGCGATTGAGTAACTCCTTGTGGGGCCAATTCTGCCCCAGGTCCTGGGGAAATACTGCACCAACATTTCGGAATCTACTTGGTGCATTTCCTCCCGTGATTGTGAGATACCGGCGTCCCCCATAAACTCTCTCCTGCTTAAACTCTAATGGATCGTGTTACCTGAGACTGATATTGGGATGCAAGAGCTTGTTGGTTTGGTCTTTCAGATGAGTAACAGAAACCCAGAGAGGTCAAAGTGCTGTTTAAAGTCTCACCGTTTGCTAACGGCACAGACTCACACGCCTGCTACGTCATCCTTTGTCTGCCTACAGCAGGTACGTGTGCAATGCGTGGTTTGAAGATGGTATGAGCGTGTGCACACAGGTCAGTATGCAGAGGTGGGCGAAGGAAGTTTCTTTAGCTCATCCCAGGGGCTCGGGAGGCTGAGGCAGGAGGATCGCGAGTTCAAAGCCAGCCTCAACAAAAGTGAGGCCCTAAGCAACTCAGGGAGACCCTGTCTCTAAATAAAATACAAAATAGTGCTGTGGATGGGGCTCAGGGGTTGAGTACCCCAGAGTTCAATCTCCAGTTCTGAAAGAGAGAGAGAGAGAGAGAGAGAGAGAGGAGGTCAAGGTGGGATTTCTAGCCACCCAGTGGTGCCATTCTTAAAAAAGAAGATAAAAGTTCTGAGTCTGTATCTATTTGTGCACTGAAACATTTTGGTCTTCCATTGGTACAATCTAAACATGCAGGACCCTTGGGTATGGAGGGCAGGCTGTCTTATAGCCCTCTGAAGGTGTCGGGATTCTGTATAGTAGGAGAGAAGGATCTTCAGGTGAAGCCATAATGTTCATAGATGGTATATGGTTGCGTAACAAGGCAATCCATAATAATCAATGTTGCTCTTTCAAAAAAAAATTTTCTGGCACTGTAACACGTGACTCCTCACAAGGTCAAACTTTGCATGAATTTTCAGGAGGGTTTTCTCTGTTTCGCGCACTCGTACATTTCTAGCTCACGGGTCATTGACACTCGTGCAGAAAATACTTAACCGTATTTATTAAAGGGATGAATGAACATGAGATATTTTTTTTTCTCCATTATCACCCAAGAGGAAGGTGATATTCACCATTTATCAAAAGTGAATGTTCTCGCTATTGATTTCTTAAAGTATGCAATTTCAGCAAATCCTCCAAGTAAGGTTTTCAAAATGCGTATTTTCCTGACGACATTCCAAGGTACAGGAAGTTTTCCGGCAGCGCCAGGAGATGTCTTCCAAGAGTCATGGGGCTTCCAGGTGGCTCTCAACGGTGGGTATCATTTCTTATCTTGCCAGTTCTAAATGCTCTCGGCTGCTTCTTGACAACTCAGCCTAACCCCCGTAATCTAGAAAAACACGGAAGGTTAAATGACGCTGTCAGCATCCTTCAGTGACCTTTTACACCTTCATAGCTGTTATACTTCTGCTAGGGCCCGTGTCAGGACTCCTGTTTGGGGCAAAGTAGACCCACGCTGGCAATTTTTCCCATGTTTTGCAATTGCGTGTGGGTTTTTGCAGCAGCCTGAGTGTAAGAAGTCCCAAATGTTGAAAAAGTGAGACTATTACTAGGGAGAGAAAAGTAAGCAACATGGAAAAAAAAAAATCTTTCCCATTCCATGCCACGGATCCTGTGTCTAGGAAAACCCGGGGGGCAGGGTGCTCACCTAACATGGAATTGGAATCTGTGCAAATAATGGTTCCAGGCCAAGTGTCACCAAGTGCCATTAATTTCAGAGGTCACAGAAACACACACGCAGGGCTCTCAGAATGTTTCCTCTGTTGTAAATGACTCTGAGAAAATGACTGCACTCTAACCATGAAAATATGTAAAAAAAAAAAATTTATTCCATATACAAAAACATGAAAATAGGATTCAGTTTTGGGCAAAGGAATTATTTATTGGCTACTCTTTGGGATTTTTGCTTGGATCACGCTGTCCCATCGACAGTCATTTTCAGATTATAAAGCATTTTCAGAATTCGTATCTCATCTGGTCTTGAAAACCTTTTTGCAAAGGAATCTGGGACAGATGTTGCTAAACCCATCTCAAAAGTCAGCAGAGGGACCCGTCGAGAAACCAGGCCTGCAAATTCCTCACCTGATCATCCTGAGACCCCTCCTGACTTCATCATCCTGTTTTATTTGAGGGAGAGAGAGCAAAGTGGAAGGCAATATTTTTTGCACCCTCTATTTTGGAATCCTATAATCAGACTCTCTGCTCAGAGAATAACCAGAAGGTGCTTCTGCAGCATCCTTTGAGGGTTTACTCTGCACAGAAATCTCTGTAGAAAATGGCCAGGATGTAAGAGAGATTAAGCACCGAGCCTCCCTGCCCTCCCCTCGTCCCTCCCTGCCTCCCACCCTGGGAGCACCGTTGGAAAACCATTCTGTTCACGAGTAGCTCCGATGTGTCCTTGGCGATATCTCAATTAGAGCCGCATTGTCATAAGTCACATCCTGCTTCTGGAACTTGCAGAGAACAGGAATCCGAGTCAGTCAGAACAAAGTCATTTAACCCAGGAACCCACCGCGGAGGATGGCATTAAAATTCAGAGATGATGTGCGAGTTAAGAGATTCACTCCTGAGCATCCGTTCGAATCATCCTCAACGGCTGCTTATTTAAGATTCACACTTAAAAAAAGAAGAAGAAGAAGAAGAAGGAAAAAGATGTGCCTGATGTCTTCAAATGCTTCTGCGTGGACATTTCAGCAGAATTCGAGGATGCTTAGGTAAGTTCTCAATGGAAAGACGGGCTGTCAATCACGGATCTTGGTTGCCACGATGACTGGGTGATGGCTACTGCGAGAAGTTCCTGTCTCCTCTCGCCTAGTTCTCCTCATGAACACCTCTACCATAGACAATCGGCTTGTGGCTTTGGAATCTAATGTCGAATTTTGTGTATCGTCCGCTACATTTCTTGTTTCTTAATGTTGTTCAGACCCAATGGAGGGAAAGATGGAGTCAGCCATCTGAAAGAATACACCGTGATCCTTTCTGAGACTAATAATTTTCCACCCAATACAGAGTGGAAGCTGACATCATCTTGATGCAGTGGATTTGGAAAGGACCTGAAGGATTTTATTGGTTTCTGGTGTTTTAATGCCCGCTAAAAATTGCAGGAGTTCAACGTGGAAGGTGCCCTTTGCCCTCAACTCCACTCCTCATCTCCAAGTTCCAATGGGCCCCAGTATCCAAGATGGCAGCCCAGGAAAGAGAGACTCACCTGCTGTCTGGTTCCCTGGTAAGACTGGAGCTTGAGTCACATCAATTTTTGCTTTTGTGTTTTCTTTACCATTCAACACATTCAAATGGACGATCCTTCATTCTCCCTGGAGATCTTGGTTTTTCTTGGAATCGGATGGTGTCCTTTGTTCATGAATAATATACTCTTCTAAGAAAAAAAAATAATAGTGCTGGCTGCATTAGGGAAAATTGGTTTAATATGTGACTCATTAAAAAAAAAAAACTCAGAGGGGACCTTTATTACTGCGAAAGAGGCTTTGGTTATTTATGAGAAAAATGTCATCCCCACTCTAACCTCTCAAATCATCAAGAAAATAAATCCCAGGTGCTTAAATGTGTTTCGAAAATGGAAACTCCATTTGGAAATCGTATTGTATGTGTAAGAGGAAAGAAATCGGGAGTGGGCTTCTTTATTTTCTTCAGTTTCTTCGTATAAACTGATTTCCTTTTCTTTACTATGAAAAGGTTTTTACAAACATTTAAATGCAAAATAGTCTTGGCCAGCCTTGTATACTACAATACTGAATAGATGATGAGCTGCAAATATATTTATTAGGGTCCCTTTTAATGATTGGAAACACAGCTTCACTTACACACCCTAACACAGGGAGATAGTTATACAATTGCATGATTCCGTCGTTGGATTATTTTCTGAGAAAAAAAAAAAATTGCACCAGCTCCTTGCTGTACACCCTTAAATTCTTGAGACAAAAACCCAAGCTGTAGTCAATAGCAGGAGTTTGGGATCCCAGGAGAAAAACACATGATCCCTGTCGGATACGCTGGGTAGGAGGTCGGCCGGGGAGCATCTGGGGGCACAGAGCCTATTTACTTTGAAATGTTAAACTCTGGGCTCTTTCGTTGCTACGAAACAAGCCATGATCTTCTGCTTCTCCAACCTGCACTGGGTTTTCTGAGGATGCTTCCCAAGATGATCACCTTTCCTCCCCCATCGCACCTTCTGGATGCACTTTGGACGTGTGAGGGCTGGCAGGGCAATCTGCCATTTAACTCTTGGCCAGAAAGAGGCTGACGTCGATTATGTCACAGACGAGACCAAACACATCGAGTTAAAACACATCAGCTTTGCACGTGGGGGGAGCTTTGATTAATCCGACGCTTCTTCGAAATCTCTTTTGTTTATTTTTCCCTCTGATCTGACACGGTTCAGTTGATACAGTAAAGACCGCAACTGGCTATTTAAGTCTCCTTTTTAAAAAAATTTGCTTTAATTAGTTGAACGTGACTGTAGGATGCACTTATGCCCCTTGATGTCTCGTATGTGGACGGGGCATGATTTCTCATTGCTCTGACGGTGCATGGTGTCACAGTGGTCATGCAGTCGTCAATACACAAAATGTCATGACGTCTGTCTCACCCTACTCTCCTTCCTGACCCCATATTCCTTCTTTTATGGGGATTTTATTACCCAGTTGATGAATCAGGGAGAAAGCATGTCATTTTAAAGGTATCTGGCTCAATGCACATGGAGAAAAGACAGGAAGAGACCCACGTTGCTTGATGCCACCAAGAGGGACGGACCCTGGGTGTGGTACAAAGCAGGACAGAGGCTCCCCTCGGAGGCTGTCCTGCTTAGGCGTGGCCTATGCTTGACCAATACTCTCTCCTCCATTAAATAGGTGGCGTGCACAGTGTCAGAGCACAGTGGGTGTGTCTGCAGCTGCCTTATGAAAGACACAGCAGGCACCGGAAGGGCGCTGGACACCGGAGACAAGCCCTCGCACGCCCAAAGTGGCAGGAAGATTCGTGGATCTGGGCTGGTTGACACCGAAGCCACGGGCCGCCTCTGGCCGCCTCTGGCTACTTAAATCCAAACAGATTCCAGAAGCATGAAGATCAAAAGCCCCCTTCTGCAGCTACACGTGCCCAGTGGCTTCCAGTGGAAGCACGTCTTACCCCAACAGCGTTTCTTTTCTCTTCTCAAGCTTAGTTTCATATTTTTTTTTAAAAGAAAATGTATTTTCATTAAAACTTAAAAGTCCTACGGGGACATTTAAATTCTTAATGAAAAAAACACGAAGTCGTTCAAACAGAGAGACGATTTCTTTAAACCACCCAGTCTGACTCTTGTCTTCCCGGCTGCTCCACAGGCGCCACGTACCCGAGGAACGGTCTTGACTAAGACATGGTACCCTGGAATCAGGCCACACCTGATTCTCTTCACAGAGTGGTTTAAGTGCTCCTCTACTTAAGGCTAAAGGTAAACAGTGGGAGGATAATAAAAAACTACACACACAGGAGCCGGGTGCAGGGGCGCACACTGTCATCCCAGCGGCTCGGGAGGCTGAGGCAGGAGGATCATGAGTTCAAAGCCAGCCTCCGCCAAAGTGAGGCCCTAAGCAACTCAGGGAGACCCTGTCTCTCAATAAAATGCAAAATAGGGCTGCGGACAGGGCTCAGGGTTCGAGTGCCCCTGAGTTCAATCCCTGGTACAAAAAAAAAAAAAAGATACACATGAAAATACATTAGAAATATTTGCTAAATCTCTTCTTTCCCTGTTTGTGTTACTCGAGATTGAACCGGGGCCTCATGTATTAGGCAAGTGGTCTGCCTCTAAGCTACATCTCCAGTCCCCACATTTTCCTAACTCTCAAGAGCGCAAGTACATTCATGAGCCCAAAGCCTCTTCACCTTGCTGTATTTTCCACGTCTAATTTACCTATTTATTAGGATCATCAACTGTTGTCCCTTACCAAAAGGCAAGCACCATGGATTAGACTTTGTATATTCAGTAACAGTCTTTGGCACGCAAAGGGTCAAATGGGAAGCATCCAGAGGGTTTTTCTTGTCGCTGTCTGGATTTCTCCTTTCTGATTGTCTTGACGTCTGTGTCCTTGTTCTGCACATCTCATTTCTGAGTGTGGAGCTCAGGGTCCACCCTCGGATCATGGCCACGGAGCAAGACTATAAATAGGGTCTGCATTTCCCTGGGGGGAAGGGGCATCTGTGTATGTGTGCATGGTGAAAGGGACAGATAAGGAAAGGACATGTGCATATATTGGAGTTTGAAAATACATTCAATAATGGGATGGATTTTTATCCTATAGAAAGAACTCCTTTCTATAGGGATCGAGGAAAGAGGTGGTGGGGGGAATTATAACACTGAGGCATTTGGCACAGGTCAAATGCTGGTGGAGAGGTTGAAACCCACCGAGTTCTTTGCAGGACATTGTGGGATGTTGGTGTTGCAAGTCTTTGGAATTATGCAAGGGAGATTCTCTGCTAGCAAAATCTCCTCGACTCAGTATCAAAGCCCAGCCACAGGGCTGCTTCTGTAATAGGCTGCTCTCCATCCTCCCTGAGGCTATTTATCTGCATCGGTTGAAGTGGTTTGTCTTTTCCAAGAAGATCCCTGTGGCTTGAGCAAAGCCCTTTAAAGAGACACAGAACTAGCCGGGTGCAGAGGTTGCACACCTGCAATGCCAGAGGCTCGGGAGGCTGAGGCAGGAGGATCACACGTTGGAGGCCAGTCTCAGCAACTTAGCGAGGCCCTAAGCAACTTAGCCAGACCCTGTCTCTAAGTGAAAAATGAAAAGGACTGTGGGTATTTGTGAGTCCTTGATGGGTTACTAAGTTGCTATTTTTTGGGGGGGACCTCTGTGATGTGCAGCTACTGTTCTTATAAGGATGAAGGACATGGGAAAGAGGATTCTTCTAGGCAAATACAGAAGATAAAAATAATAACAAGCAAACAAGTAAACCAAACGTGGGCGTGTGGGCCCCTTGTTATTCATGGGGGTCTCCTTAGGGACCATCCCAACTAAAAACTGCAGAGTGAGGTGGACCAGCCTGAATTTGGGTGGGAAGCATGAGGTCCCACCAATCTCAGGCGGTGCTTAAAGGTGGTCCAGGTTACCCCCTACCTGGGGTCTCCTCTCCATCTTCCCCACCCTGCCCTGCGACGTGCAGTGGGTTGCATTAGCAGGTGCCCGTTCTTAGCTTCATATCAGTTCAACTTGCCTTTCATCCTTACGCATGGAATTTCATGGCTGTGACTCTCGAAGGGTGTCTTCCAGGTCTCGGGTGGTGTCCATGACTATAAATAGCCTGAAAGGTAGGGGGTGGTCAATAAATACTTGTGGAAGAACCCATGCATATGGGGAGGACACCGCACAGGACCATACGAAGGACCTGCTGACCTTATTCTTGACTTTTATGCTGGGGAAGCCAATATAGGATTTTTTTTTCCCCCAGAACTAGCAAAAAGCACTCTAATAATTTTAACAACCTATGAAAAGCACATCCACCTCGGAGAGGATTTATCCGGTACATGGTGTTGTCAGTCAAGCGCTTTACTCCGACGTCTCCTAATTCATGCAAATCAAATGGTCCCAGTCATTTATTTGCACATTTTGGGGGGAATAAAATAAGACAGAGTTTAATCCATCTCGGCTGGAGAACGTATTCCTTTGTTTCAGCTCAATCAGGACCCCCACCTTCCAATGATTAAATAAATGGGAAAACAGTGGGACGGCCACTCGTCCCCCGCCACACGACGCCGCGAGACAGTGGGTTCTGAGTCTTGTTTCCCACTGACTTGAGAATAGCGTCTTATTCCCGCGCTCACACTCGCGGCACCGAACTTAAATTAAAAAAAACGGTCCCAATTCTCCAGCTCTTGATGGAATTCCAAGGGAAATCTCGGCCTCTGCTGGCTCCTGCCGACAGAGACTTGGGTGTGGCCTATCAGGTTTCGGGGTGTCATTACGAGGGGAGCCTATTGGGATCATGGAAATGTGGGCGTTGGAACCAGGTAGGGGCAGCCAGCCTCGGCCACACGCAGAAGTCGTGCAACCAAGCAGAGGTGGGGAACGAGGCCAGGAGAAGTCTGTCTTTTAAAATTCATGCTGGTCCTCAGGGAATAGACCGAGAAGGGCGATAGCTGGGTCAAATGGTGGTTCCATTCCCAGCTTTCCCAGGAATCTCCATACTGCTTTCCAGATTGGCCGCACCAATCTGCAGTCCCACCAGCAATGTACAAGTGTACCCTTTTCCCCACATCCTCGCCAGCACTTGTTGTTGCTTGACTTCCTAATGGCTGCCAATCTTACTGGAGTGAGATGGTATCTTAGGGTGGTTTTGATTTGCATTTCTCTGACAGCTAGAGATGGTGAGCATTTTTGCATGTACTTGTTGATTGATTGTATGTCCTCCTCTGAGAAGTGTCTGTTCAGGTCCTTGGCCCATTTGCTGCATACTATAGGGATACTGCCACATCAATGATCATGGCAGCACAATCTACAATAGCTAGACTTTGGAATCAACCTAGATGCCCTTCAATAGATGAATGGATTAAAAGACTGTGGCATTTATACACAATGGAGTATTACGCAGCACTAAAAAATGACAAAATCGTGGATTTTGCAGGGAAATGGATGGCATTAGAGCAGATTATGCTAAGTGAAGCTAGCCAATCCCTAAAAAACAAATACCAAATGTCTTCTTTGATATAAAGAGAGCAACTAAGATCAGAACAGGGAAGAAGAGCATGAGGAAAAGATTAACATTAAACAGAGACGAGTGTGGGGAGAGAAAGGGAGAGAGAGAAGGGAAACTATGGAAATGGAAGGAGACCCTCATTGTTACACAAAATTACATATAAGAGTTTGTGAGGGGAAAGGGTAAAGAAAAACAAGGGAGAGAATTAAACAACAGTAGATGGGGTATAGAGGGAAGATGAGAGGGGAGGGGAGGGGGGATAGTAGGGGGTAGGAAAGGTAGCAGAATACAACAGTCACTAATAGGGCATTATGTAAAAATGTGGATGAGTAACCGATGTGATTCTGCAACTTGTATTTGGGGTAAAAAATGGGAGTTCATAACCCACTTGAATCAAATGTATGGAAGATGATATGTCGTGAGCTTTGTCATGTTTTGAACAACCAATTAAAAAAAATATAAAAAAAGAAAAAAAAAATTCATGCTGGTATTGAACGAAGCCACGCGTGTGTGCTCCTCCATCCCAGGGATGTGCACTACCCCAAATACACAAATGTATTCTTCATATCGCTTAATATTGAAAATGTTGGCAGATGCAGAGGGATGCCTCACACCTCTGCAGCTGGGACTTGGATAATTTTTTTTACTCTTTTCTCAGTGGGGAGACACTTGAGAGAGGTCAGCGGGGGAAATGACTCCGAAGGAGGCCGTAAAATGTTGAGCCTGATTCAAAGAAGAGACGACGGAGAGGAGCACAGAGGCTGGAGGTCTCCTCAAGGTCATGGTGAGGCTGGGTAAGGTCAGGAAAAGAAGAACCAAGCTCCGGACCTCTCACTGAGGCTGGGGAGAAGGCAGGGGTGCGAGGGAAAGCCTCCTCCGCGTCCCCAAGGGGTGCTGCAGGACTGAGCTCTGGGTTGGAGCCAAGGAACCCCACTGCTCATCCATTGTGTCTGAGTTGTCCAGTGAGATCGGCTGGGAGATGCTCCCCCATTTCAGAGGCCAGGTACATCAGTTCCATTGCAGTGGCCAAAAGCCTAAGAAGAACAGATTAGAGGAACAAAAGTCTATTTGGGCTCACAGTGTCCAAGGTTCAGTCCACAGTTGGCCGACTCCATGGCTCTGGCCCAAGGGGAGCAGAACAAGATGGCGGCAGGGCCCGGAGGAGGAGAGCAGCTCGGGACAGGGCACCAGGGAGCAGAGAGAGCTCTGTCACCAGGGACAGGACAGAGACCCCAAAGGCACAGCCCAGGGACCCCCTCCTCCAGCCACCCCCCACCTGCTGCAGTCGCCACCCCGTGAGTCCATTCAAGTGGATTAATCCAGTGATTAGTTACCGCCCAGTTGATTCATTCAAGTGGATTAATCTGCTGATTAGGTTAAGGCTCTCGTAACCCAATCATTTCACCTCTGAAATTTCTTGCATTTTCTCACACAGTAGGGGGACGCCTCCTACCCGAACCATCACAGATCTTATGATGACCCAAGTTCAGCAAGGTCAACCTCACACTTTAGAACTTACCTGATTAGGATCCGCTGAGCAGAAATACTAAAAACAAAGTGTGGCTCTGATAACACCATCATAAAAAAAAAATCACTCTCCTAAATGTCAGGGTGGGGGAGATCTTTAAAAATACATGTGGGGGCAATAGACCAGAGTACCTTCTGATGAAGAAATACCGTGTGGTTATAAAAGAGACCAAAAAGTGCTGTCAGTACTCACATGCAAGAATCTCCATTATGTACAAGAGCGAAGGCCAGCGGTCTTTCTATAATATGCTGCTATCTACCTTTTGACCCATAAATTCCACTCCCAGGACTGTATCCAGGCACGGAGACTGCACAAGCATGTTCATAGCAATTGTATGTTCAGCTGCAGAAAACGGGAAGCCACCCCAAATGCGTGCTGGGAGAGTACATGAGCTGGTTTTAGGTTCGTTTAGATAAAACGGTGTGGAATCTGCATAGAACCAACGCACATTCATTCTCTCGTTAACTATGAATCGTCTCGGGATGACTTACAATACCCCCAAACCATGTGAATGTGATATAAACAGTCGTTCCAAGGTGTTGTTTAGAGAATGAAGTAATGGAATGGAAAAGTCTATTTTTATAGGTTCAGTACAGAGACATTTTTGTCCCACTATTTGTTTGGAGGGAGGGGATACCGGGGATTGGACCCAGGCGCACTTGACCACTGAGCCCTGTCCCCAGCCCTATTTTGTATTTTATTTAGAGACAGGGTCTCCTTGAGTTGCTTAGGGCCTCACTTTGGCAGAGCCTGGCTTTGAACTCACGATCCTCCTGCCTCAGCCTCCCGAGGTGCTGGGATGGCAGGTGTGCACCACTGTCCCTGGCTGTCCTACTCTTTTTGACCCAAAGTTGGCTGAATCAGTACCTGTGGAACCCACAGGTGCAGAGGGCTACCTGGAACCCTGTAGGTTATCAACGATGCAACTGAAAGAACATAGATGATTTTTGAGGTCAGGTAATGGATTGATGGAGAATCATTATTCCATTCTGTTGGCTTTTTGTGACAATTTCCACCGTAAAAAGTTAAAAATCATTTTAATAAAAAAAAAAGACATACCGATTTTGCTCTAAAGGGAAGAACTACTACGGAACAGTCGCTGGCATTTTTTATTATTAAGGAGGGACCAATTGCAGAATGTTTTATGCTGACAGGAGTGATGGAAGTCTGGTGTTCGGGGACAGCATGTGGCATTGCAAGATGTTCCCTGTTGACACTGACAATTAAAAGAACATTTTAAAAAATGTGCAGCAGAGGGGTTGTAATGAAGCAAAGTTAACAACAGTGAAACTCAGGCTTGCAGAAAATGCTGGGGAAAAATCAAAAAGTATTCCAGAGGCATCTTTGGGGGTTAAAAAGAAAACAAAAAAAAAGGGGGGAATACAAAAAAAACTTCTTTTCGTTGCTGAAAGCAGGTGGGAAGTTGAGAAAGAGAATCCAGGACTCCAAATCCAGTCCTTCTTTCACTTTCTACACAAAAATATGGCCTTCAAAATTTAAAGGTAGAAACTAATAGTGTGGGGAGGGATTGAAGCTTTTGCTAATTAAGGACACAAAGACAGGGCTTGTTTTTTTTTTTTGGAGGGGGGGTACTGGGGGTTGAACTCAGAAGCCCTCGACCCCTGAGCCCCCTCCCCAGCCCTATTTTGCATTTTATTTAGAGACAGGGTCTCCCTGAGTTGCTTAGGGCCTCGCTTTGGCGGAGGCTGGCTTTGACCTCACCATCCTCCTGCCTCGGCCTCCTGAGCCGCTGGGATGACAGGCGTGCATCCCTGCGCCCAGCTAGGGCACAGCTTTTTAAAATGAATTCAAACTCAGACAAATGATATCTCACAAAGCATATTTGCTGATGCTCCTTGGGTCATGCTGCTCACCAGGAGACATATTTAAAAATGAAGGATGGGTAAATGTTGACCCAGGTGAGAATAACATGATGGAGACGACAAATTGGTGAACTGGACTATAATCCTCCATGCTCAATGTTCCAGGATGAATCACTTAACAGATTTCTGTTGAGCTCGAGCAAAGGGTAACCGGGATGTCTGCAGGCTCGGAGGTTTTTTGCTGGAAGCTGGCTTCCGTCACGCGGGCTTTATTATAATCTGGAGATGCAGCCTCTCTGGATGCCATTTGGCAATTCCCTCCTGTTATTCTAGAGCGTGGGAGGGATGGGTGTATGAATGATTGACAGTCGAGCCAGACAGTTCCACGGCTCTCCATCTGTGGACGATTGAACAGGTGGGTCCCTGCATGTCTGACCTCCCATAAGGAAGTGACCTTGGTTGCATCCTTTCGTGACAACTTGGCTGGGCCACGATTTCTACACGAATGTTTGCCTGTATGCACCTCCATATCAGTCAGGATCTATTTATTTATCTATGTATCATAAAATTAACCCACATTCTCCCTTAGGTAGGCATTAAAAATTAGGTGCTCTCTATACTCAGGGAAAAGAATGGCTGGGCTGGTTGCCCGGGGCCCAGGCAGAGGAGGCTTCATGGTGCATCTCCCTAAAGGCAGGAGCACCCCGGCAACACCCCTTCACGCCCTGAGATCAAAAATTCTCCCACTTTCCTTTGTGGGAATCTTTTGGGGTTCTCATCCTGAACGGAACCTAGTACGTTGCTCTTAGCTTGTAAGTGGAACGAGGTGATCAGGCATCAGCAAAGCAAGTTAAACCTTGAGATCATTGGATACGGAATTTCCCCTAGTGGTGTCTAGTCAAATACAGATGAAGGCACAGATAGGAGGAAGTTAAGAAAACAAGAACAAGTAATAAAAGCATCAATATCTCAAAAACCCCGTCTAGATGCGTTAACCGAGAAAAAAGTGAAAATACGAAGATGGCAAAATCAGTGTTTGAAGTGATCTTATGGCCACCTGCCACAGCTTGTTACAGAATTTACGTTTTATACCTCGAGACACGGATTAGGCAGCTCATCACCTAAATAAAATGTGAGTTGAGATTCTCCTTAAGCTTAGAGAGAAGATAAAATACGTTCCAAGGTAGAATAGGTCTATTTGCTCCATGGGCTTTGGCCAGTAACACAATTAATGACCTCCAGGCCTCCGTGTAGTCCGTCATTTGAATTGTTGAATTGCTGAGTTTAATGACAATCTCTCTTGTGTCACTGGAGTTGTGGAATCCTTAGTTGCTCCTGAAGTGGATCATTTTGTAACAACTGGACTGGGCCACAAGGTGACCAGATACTTTGCTGGAATATGTCCCAGTGGGGGGCTCTTGGATGATATTAACATCTAAATCAGTAAATCTGGTCAAACTGCCAGTCGAAGCGACATAGGTGGACCTCACCTCATCAGTTGAAGGTGTGAATGGACGAGAAGGTTGATGTTCCCCCAGGAAGACAGAATTCGAACGGGGGCTTGGGCTGTCATTCAAGCATCCAGCCTTGACTCAAGTCAGCATGCAGACTTGAACTGGGAGTTGGTCTACACTTGGTAAATTTTGGACTTGTCTGCCTCCGAGACTGGTGTGAGTCAATTCCTTATGGTATTCCCTCACACTCCTTCTCTCTCCATATGTCTGTCTACCTTATATACCTTAATTGCATATATATATATATATATATATATATATATATATATATGCATATATATATATATACACAAGTATTGTGAAAAAATTGGCTCAATTATGCAGAAAAAATATATATATACACACACATACACTCATATATAGGTAGATTATAGATATATAAATATAATATATATATATTATATATATGCCTTGTGTATGTTGGTTTTACAAATGTGCATATATATATATCCATATTTTGCTTTAAAAATATGCTCTAGAAGTAAAAAAGAACTACATAGTTGAAGCACACGAGGCAACCTTCTCACAATGTTGGAATGCATTAGAGGAATATCTAGGAGTTTATTTTATTGGAACTATTACTTTTGTGCATATTTTTTAAAGTTATAATCAGAATATTTAATGAAATAGCTCTGAATGTGACATATACCTCTCTACGCCAAAACCAATTTGGCGAGTAAAAAAATTCTATTCGGTTTAATTTCTTGCACCAATTTCTTCCACCCCGTCCTATGGAAGTGACTGATGTACTGAATTTGGTGTTTATTATGCTCTTCGTATTCTTTATACTTTACCACAATTGATATATTCAATGTCACATTGTTGTGTATATTTTTATGCCCCTTATATACAGTATCCAATTCCATTCCTTCTTGCGCACTCGCCCACTTTTGGTAGGCTGTGGCCCCTGTAGGATTCAGCCATATAGTTCCAAAGTCGTTTTCCAAAAATATCTCCCATCGTCTTTTCCTGAGTGGAACCAAAGCTCACATCAGCTTTGAAATGTTTTGCATGGATATATGTATCTTCTGCATCTTTTTTAAAAAATTTATATGTCTTTATTTTATTTTTGCCTTCTTTTATTTTTAGTATATGAGATTTTGTTTGCATATAAAAATTTTTTAAAGCCTATATTTTCTTTTTTTATTTGACTTTTTATTTATTTATTTATTTAAAATTTATTTTTTTTTAATTAGTCACACATTGTGATGACCTTGACATATCATACATTTGAATCAGATGGGATATAATTCCTCATTTTTCTGAGTGTACAGGTTGCAGAATCATACTGCATCTTTGCCAAAGTAGCTAGCTAGCTGGCTAGAGATGGAGACAGAAGTGGAGACAGAGGACCGCAGAGAAAAAGATGGGTATCTCCTGATGGTTCTGTTTCCCTGGGCGACACGGACATCGTGGAAACGGACTGACACTCCCGGGTCGCGGGTCAGCACCACGGCTTTGCATTGCTCTCAGTTATTCTGCAAGGCTTGTTAGAAAACAAAGGGCGGATGTCAGGATGTCTCCTTAGGAACCACCTCCCATCCACAGACGTCATTCATCGACCTCTTCCTGTTGGGCTCAGTTCCTGGCATTTCCATCAGCAGCACGAAGCCCTTACCCTACACCCACAGGGTCCATTACTACCAGATGAGGTTCTTGCACAATGGCCCTGGAGTGTGTGAAGAGAAATCGTTCTTTTGGGAGCCTGTCTCAACTAGAAATTTGCAGAAGGATGCAAAGTCGGAAACTCACAGCTTTTGGACTACTGCTGCGTGCCGAAGCCCCATTTCCCCATGGAGAATGACCAACTCCTGTTATCTCTTCTCCACAAAACTTTTCTTTAAAAAAATAAATGACAGTTGGGCTGGGGCTGGGGCTCAGTGGCAGAGCACTTGCCGAGCATGCGTGAGGCACTGGGTTCGATCCTTAGCACCACATAAAAGTAAACGAATAAAATGAAGGCATTCTGTCCATCTACAACTACAATTTAAAAAAAAAAAAATTAACAGTAAATATTTGGAAGTGTTGTACGATCTGTGTTGCAGCTAAAATCGCAGAAGATAAGAACAACCAAAAGTAAGATGGAAAAATAAGTAAATGAATGGGTGTGGCCACATTCCAATAAAACTTTATAAAGACTGGCTGGAGCCCAGCTTTGGACAATAGTTTGCTCGCCTCTGGTTTAGTGGGTTTCAGAATAACTTTACAGACCCGGAGATCAGTTGAGTATTGCATCATGTAAGTGGATCTCCAGAGGAAGTTTGGCATTTTCTTTTAGCTTTTCAAGAAGTATTTTTTATCTGCAATTTATAAAGAAAAAAATTGTTTCATCAAGAGTGCTGTTCTGCCAGGAAAAGTGGCGCATGCCTGTGTCTCTGGAGGCTGAGGCAGGAGGATTGCAAGTTCAAAGCCAGCCTCAGCAATAGCAAAGTGCTAAGCAACTCAGTGAGACTCTATCTCTAAATAAAATGCAAAATAGGGCTGGGGATGGGGCTCAGGGGTCGAGTGCCCCTGAGTTCAATCCCTGGGACAAAAAATAAAAAAAGAGTGCTGTTTCATGCAGCAGTTACACAGGTGGAGAACAGGGATTCTATCCTCTCAATTCTTTCTAAAGTGCAGTCACACGCTCCAAAAAAGGTTATGTGTTTTCCTAAATATCCATTAGTAACTGGGTGGGAGCTTAATGAGACGACTTGCTTAGGATTATTTCCTTTTTTTATTTGATATTTGGACTTTGTGCAACCAACTTCTTTGCATGCAACAAGGTAGTTCAGCATTAAATCTCAAATAAAATCATAATAGAACACAGTATTGCTGATGTGGAGTCCTCATAGTCTAGTCTGGGGGAAATAGAAGCCAGGTACAGTAAATTCAGGCTGTAGCAGCAAAAATGTCTAATCAAGACAGATTCAGGAACCGGTCCCCTGGAAGAGACCTGCTCCCCGGGGGGTGCTCAGCAGGGTTCCGGAACCAATCTACCTTGAGTCGGGGACTCTGAGTCTCTCTTCTTCCAATCCAACCTGTAGTAGGTTCAATATGAGGGTCTTTATCTTCTGTGCAGCGTCTGATTTTTGCGGGTGATGAGCTGGGGGAAGGGCTGTCTGGATTCTCTGCTCTTGGATTTCAAGGGAATTCCCAGTGAGGGCTGCCGGCTGCTGTCATAAAACACGCTGTAAGCTGCTGAGTTAACACAGATTAAACCAACTGGCCAGGAAATCTTTTGCCCAAATGAGCTGCGGTGGCAGGTGACAGTCATCTAGCACCGGCTCGGTGACCGGTGGCGCTGGCAGAACCTTCCAGGGAGAAGCCACGGCTTGCTGTCTTTCTCGTTTTGCATTTTCCTGATGAAAAAGCCCAGCGTGGGTGACTTCAGGTGTTGGAGGCAGATGGCGTTGAGAAATCATTGTCCTGATGGCCGCCCCGAGAAAAGTGGCACTTGTAAGACAGTGTTGCTGGGACCCAATCAGCAACCTGGAGCGTTTAAATTGCCCACGAGTGTCCATTTCTTCATTCTGCACGAGGCTCTCAACAGTCGGCGGACACTAAAAGCATGCATTAAGCCAAATGGTGCCATTTGAAATGTTGGGAGAAACTTCTAGAGATCCATTTCCTCGTCTAATTTAAAGTCTGAAAATCAACGTGCTCCTTGGGTTACCTTTGAATGATCTTAGAGTGTATCAACCCCTGAGCCCCCTCCCCAGCCCTATTTTGCATTTTATTTAGAGACAGGGTCTCCCTGAGTTGCTTAGGGCCTCGCTTTGGCTGAGTCTGGCTTTGAACTCACGATCCTCCTGCCTCAGCCTCCTGAGCTGCTGGGATGACAGGCATGAACCACCGTGCCCTGCTTGTGTTTGGTTATTTTTAATGAATTCCTGTCTCTATCACTAGAGAAACATAATTCTGCATGTGGACACCAGCAGGTGTTCAAGAACTGAAGGAATTAAAAAGGGAACGAATGTTATATTTGAATACTGCATTAAGATTTCCCTAATCTCTGTAAAATCATCAGTGAGCACAGGACATAACTAGGAACTTTTTGTGTATATTCTAGTTCATTTCAAAAATGCCATTCAGAGGCATTATTTTAACTGGAAAGCACTGTGGTGATTTTAGATACACTAAGGTTTGGATACATAAAAACACTAGGCTTGTCTGTTGCATTACTTGATTGGGTTTGTTTGGGACATAGGAGACCACATGCATATTCCGCATTGTCACCAGCCTAAGCCACCAATGCCCTTTGTCAGGTTAAGCACACCTAAATCAAGGTCACTAGGTAGACATTCGGGACTCCCACAGCACTAGTTATTCATCATTTTTTAAATAATTTATTTTCAAAAAACGTTCACATAGGTTTTGTAAAATTTAAGCATGGCACCTGCTCATTGTACAGAAATTAGAAGATTGAATCAAAAAGGGAAAACGTTCAAGAGGTTCAAAACATCACTCAGAAATGATCTCTGCCCACCTTTGCAGCATGCTCTTGCTTTTGGTGCTATAATATTCATGTTTTCTATAAGAAGCCTACAAGTTCTTCCTGGTACCCCATGACTAATTTGCAAATACTCCCCATATTGTGTCGAGTGTGCTGGGAGATAAAACCAACACCTTCAGTCGGGTGTGGTGGTGCACACCTGTAATCCCAGCAGCTCAGGAGGCTGAGACAGGAGGATTGCAAGTTAGAGGCCAGCCTCAGCAACCTCTGGAGACTGTAAGCCACCTAGTGAGACCCTGTCTTAAAATAAAAAAGGGTTGGAGATGTGGTTCGGTGGTTAGGCTTCCCTGGGCTCAATCCCCAGTAGCAACCAACCAACCAACCAACAAAACAAAAAAAACCTAACACCTTCAGAAGATAGAAAAATAAAGAAATAAATCTGAGTTTGATGGGATTAACACCTGATGGTGTCCACATTTAATTCCATTTAATCCCATCAAACCCAGATACACCCCATTACCATGTTCATAGGCTTTTCTCCTTTTTCAAGTTCTTATCTAGGGACCCCAGGGTGAGGATGCTCTTAACACTGAATACCAGACTTTCTTCCCTTCATGCTTTTTGGTGAATATTTTCTTTTTTCTTTTTTTATTTCAAAAACTAAACTTTTAGTGGATACATATCATCTCATCATATAGATACCGTAAAGCTGATTGAGCCCTACTAAGACTTCTGATATCTGATTTGCTTTGTAATTGTACACTTTTGCATAATAGTTTGACGGAACAAATCTAATGATAGAGGAGTGGTTCCCCGTATTTCTCTTTCCTTTCTAGAAGTGGAATTATTGGCCCTCGGTATACAGACATTTTTAAGGTACCAAAACATGTTGAGTTGCTTTAGAAGTTTCGCACCCACGCCACTGAACCCAATTATAATGGGTTGCAATGCTGACAGAAACCACCTCTGTCTTTCCTTGCACAATTGATCACTGAAAATTTAAAACGAGACCCATAAAAACTTTTCAAGCAATTTTGCTCCAAAAACTTGTGATAAAGATATAAAAACTTAAGGGTATAACTTTTGAAATAAAGTTTCCCAATTCTGGTGGAAAAGGTGTCAAAACAATTTAATTAAAAAGAAAAAAAACTAAAGTTGCACGTGACAATTCAAATGCTAAACTGAGGTGGGACATCAGCTTCCGATTTCAATGCAGAAGTTGGGAATTTCTAGGTATCCTGGTGATGTTTTTGGCCCGAGAGCAGCTGAAATTATTGAGGGAGATTGGGCAGAGCAGGAACAGAAAGGAATCAGGCACAGAACCTTAGTGATGAGCTGTACAAATTAAGAATATCCACATGTAGGCGGGTGCGGTGGTGCACACCTGTAATCCTAGCAGCTCAGGAGGCTGAGTCAGGAGGATTGCAATTTTGAGGCCAGCCTCAGTGACTTAGCTCAACTCTAAGCATCTGAGCGAGACCCTGTCTCAAAATAAAAAGGTAAAAGGACTGGGGATGTGGCTCAGTGGTAAAGTGCCCCTGGGTTTAACACACACACACACACACACACACACACGCGTGCACACACATAAACACACACATACAAGCATGCACACACAAATAAATAAGCATTTCCCAAATCCCTAAAGGAATGGGAACAAGACGAGATAATAACAAGCCAGGCTTAGAAAAGTCCAATAATGTGGAACATGAGGGAAAAAATATGAAATCACCTCCTAGCCATACTACATCCAAAGAAAAGCAATGTAGACCTTGCAAACTCCGTTCTCTACAATTCAAAAGTGTTTTCCAATATAAGGCATCAGCTCTTGACTCTGTAGTATCAAGGTCAGGATGTTAAATTCACAGTTAACACGATTTCATAAATCTGAACGGTGTGCAAAAAGTGTCGTAACATCTCAATTAAACCAAATATCCAGTTATGGTGTTTTAACCAATCAGAATGAATAAAAAAATTTTTTTTTAAAATATGCCAAATGTTGGAAAGACTAGAAGCATCTTTCACACATCACTGATGAGAATGTAAATTGTGAAAAAAAAATATTGAACATTATGAATTAGGACTGAAAACATGCCTATTGTAGAAGACACTAATTCTGCTACTAGGTAGGTACTTTCCCACCCGAAGTCATGAATAGGATGTTTGTAGAACCTTTGTTCAGCATCGGGAAGTCCCCAAACATCCATGATTAAGTAATGGAGGCTGTTTTATATTCTTACAATGGGAAGTTATATAACAATACAAAGAAACCACTTCCTGAAAGATGACAAATGGATGTCACGGATACTGTGTCGAACAAAAGCGTCTACACAGAAGGGTTTTATGATTCATGCAGGATGCATTCCAAGAATATGAAAAAAATCCATGACAGCAATTAAAATATAGTGTTTAGCTTTGAAGAGACTTTGATTGCAAAGGAAATAAGAGGGGAAATTTGGATGGTGAGCGGAGTGTTGGAGTTGGCAACCATGGATTTTGTTACAAGAATATCCTTAACCGTTTAAAAAAAGAGTCAAGCCACACACTTGGAGTTTAGTAGCAGCTATACCATGATCTGCACTCTGCTGTATGTCTGTTACCACCGGTTCTTCTCAGTTGAGGGCTTTTTCTTGCAAAAATACTCTTTTGCTTCTCTGTTTCTGAACTGGAAATGGAAATCTGCTCGTGGATTTAAATGTCCTCTGCAGTTTCCGCGGACGGGGACCCTAGGAAAGCAATGCATTTGCCTTCCCAGAGCCACTTCAAGAGCTGGAGGATAATGCAATTGCTACTTGGGTTTGCAAAGAGCAGCTCTCTCCATTAATGCCGGAGTGTCAGGTCCTTTTTATGAGCTTCCTCCAGTGTCCTGGCTGCTATGAACTCGCAGGATCCGGGGGGTGGTTACAGAATCCCCTTGGAGATTCCCTTTTCCTAATGAATGCACTCGCTCCTTATAATGAATCGACCTTTGAACACTAATGTAAACCTTACGGCTGGCTCTTTCATTAATTGCTGGGACCGGCTCACTGGGGCTGTTACCTTCGCCCTAAGCCAGGACCACCTGCAATTAATCTTTTTCTAATGCCTTGACACCGGGGTTTACAATGATCGATTCCTCTCTGAAAACCAATTAGATATTTCAGTCTTTTATAAACTGACACAAAACTGCAGGTCCCTTCCATGATTTTAGTGTCACAAGAGAAGAGCCCCTCAGCAAGGCCATCCATACCTTGGTCGGAGGCATGGCTTGAATTCACTGTCATGCAAGGGTGGCATGAAGCATTGGAGAGGAAGAGGAGAATCGGAATATTCCGTTCACCCGTCTCTTAGTATGCTCCACGGGTGACTGACAAGGGTGACTCACAAGTGCCCTGTACCTTATAAATCAGAACTGACAGGTCCGGGCTCACTCCGGGCTGCCTCAACGCTGCTCCTACCACAGTGACGGTCAGCGTTCAGGACCGGGGACCTCGTCTCTTTTTTGCCTGCCTTGGTCCATCTACTACTTCAAACTTTTTGTAGCAAAAGTTCTCTGATAGGCTGCCAGAAGTCCTCCGACGGAAATATCAAAACAGCAAGTTCTATCCCTCATTATCATCGTTATTTGGCATGACCACCAGAATCCTGGGTCCTGAATCCCAGTTGGAGACACGTAGTCATCGGGTATATTTTTCTCTGCTGCGTAAAGATTTAGAGGAAAAATGACTTTGGCTTTGCGATTCTTTGTTTCTAGGATTGAAAACGCATTCCAGTTGTGCCCATGAATAATACATCTTCTTCTTTTCTAGAAGACATGGTTTTTGCAAGATGAAAATGTAAAGCATGAATATTTACAATATTTTTTTTTTAAAAAAAACTAATTGTTCTTGAATTCCTTCTCTTATACCAACAGCCCAACTAAACTTCAAGGTGACTGTTGACCTTCATTTTCTTAAATCCGATTCGCAAGTCCTGACGCTTACTTTATCTGCTCTATTAATACCGTTTGATACCAGGGATATCCGAGTGTGCCCAAGAAAACAGACTCTGTTCATTTTCTGCCTTCTGCTCCGTGTTTTTCCCAGACTTTTTCCAAGTTATTCCAATTTTTTTCTCTCCCCATTTTAAATCTGGGTGGTTTCCTTCTTGACCTACATTCACGACCTTGATGGTCTCACCTCATCTCGCCTCTGAATGTCAACTAGATGATGCACGTCCCCAATTAGACCTTCCGACTCTAATCTCAACATTTCCACTTGAATGTCGACAGGCAGCCCTTGGTTCAAGTGCCAGAGAGACTCCTTTTTAAAATTTTATTGGGTGTTTTCATCTCAATTTTAGAATCCCTTTGGTAATTCGTACAACAACAACAAAAAAAATGAGTCCCTGTGGTTTAATATTTGTGTAACGTTGAGTCTATGGGGCATTTTGCAGAGAATTAGTATCATTAAAATATCAAGCCTGACCATCCATGAAAATGATAACGATCCTGTTAATTTACACCTTTGTTAATTTCTCTCAGAAATACTTGGTCATATTCAGTATAGAGGTTTTGGCCAACTTTCCTTAACATTATACCTAACTTTTTTGTGTATTGATGATTATATAAATGGTTTAGCTTTTAAAATGTCATATATATATATATATATATATATATATATATATATATATATATATATGATATTTTTCTTTCCATATTTTTTGGGGGGCAAACAGGGGATTGAACTCAGGGGCACTCCACCACTGAGCCACATCCCCAGCCCTATTTTGTATTTTATTTAGAGACAGGGTCTCACTGAGTTGCTTAGGGCCTCACTTTGGCTGAGGCTGGCTTTGAACTCGAGATCCTCCTGCCTCAGCCTCCCGAGCCGCTGGGATGACAGGCGTGCGCCACCGCACTGGGCTAGCTGTATTTTCTTTATCCAGTTGGGAATTTCTCTTTCTTGCTTCTTCCGTAATGAATTCTTTTCATGTGTGCCTTTTTACGATTTTAAGTGCATCTACCTCGAGACCTGTATGTTTAAGACAGGTATGTCTTAGAAAAAACTGTCACAGCCTCGTTGTCCAACACTGTTATGGGGGAAAAAAAGGATACATTTTACAGTAACGAATTGTTCCTTTATCTGTAACTCCCTCGAGGCACAAGCAACACACATAGCTGATTAAAATCTCCAAAAGGCCAAGATGAATTCTGTGCTGTTTCCTGAGAGATGTTTTTGTCTCTCGGGTTTCTGGGCGCCTTTGCAAGATTAATGCGTTTAGTTTTCAATAAATGTCTAATAATAACAAATAACTGTTCAGAATGCATTTTCTACTGTGAGACAGGGAGACTTTTGTGATTTAGGACATACGTGGTTTGCAGGCCATGATTCAGGGATAGCAACGGCTTATCTTTCCTCTCACCCTTGAAGTCCAGCCGAATAGCTTCCAGATGGAGAAAAGTGATTCTTCCAGGATCCACTCTGGGCCTCCACAGAGAGCCTCCTCTAGGGCGTGCAAGGGGGTTGGAGTCGAAGATCTGTCTCGTTCTTCTATTTGACTGGGATAGCCTTCATTCTCTGTCTTCTCCTGACTAATAAGCAAGCTAGTGTGTGCTAACTAAACCAAAAAAAAAAAAAAAATCAAGAAAAATGTGAATAATTTAAAAGCTACAGAAAATGCAAAAGTTCTCAGGTCCATATCATCTTTGCCGGGCAAAGGAGCGAGAGGCACGGTAAGAAGGATCATTTTGCTTGGAGTGCCAACCCAACTCTGCTAGGTATGCTAATCACAAGCAGGGGGAATAAATGTAAGCTAAATCTCTGCCTATTCTAAAATCTAATTGGATTCAATAGTTTAAAATCCTTTCCATCTCAATACCTGCCTAAACATCATGTTCAAATAACTAAACGCACCCGATTCGATGATCGCCGTTTTAATTTCCACTTCTGTCTGATGACAGAGTGGTCCGTAATTAATAGAATGGCCCCAGGGGACACAGACCAAAGCAGGAGAGCTTGGATTCTCCACTAATGGGTGTCTAGCGGAACACACGGTGCTTGGTTTTCTGATGTGTTTTCCGATGTAGGTAAGCGCAAGCTGCAAACAGTCACAGATGTGTCCGGCTGCAATGAGAAGTTGAAGGAATTTGGACCCATTAGGTAATTCTTTGATACTTGTGGCACTTTGGCTCGGCTGGGAGAGTTGGTCACTTAGCATGCATATGGTCCCAGCTCTCTGGATAGAGTTGCCGACTCCCCCAAGTTGTGTGATAGCTGGTCCCAATTTTTGCCTTCTGTGATAAGGCGATCCTGTCTCTTCATTTCTGATATTCAGCAACCACTATGTGGGTCTGTATCCCCCTAGGGCTGAATTAACTGTTTATGGAACTGCCATACTGGAAATTCTTCCCCTCTCCCAACATGTCGGGTCTGCAGTACTAGAGCAGAACTTATGTGTATTCCCATGAGATGAGAAATCTGCATATCAGAGAGAACATTTGGACGTTGGTTTTGGGGGGGCTGGCTTATTTCACTTAATGTGATAGTCTTCAGTTCCATCCATTTAACCAGCAAAAGCCATCATTTCATTCTTCTTTAAGGCTGAGTGATATTCCATTGTGTATATATGTACCACATTTTCTTTATCCATTCATCTGTTGGAAGGCACCTAGGTTGGCTCCATAGCTTAGCTATTGTGAATTGAGCTGCTATGAACATTGATGTGGCTGTGTCCCTGTAAAATGCTGATTTTAAATCGTTTGGATATATGTTAAGGAGTGGGACAGCTGAATCAAACGGTGGTTCCATTCCAAGTTGATTTCTAGACTTTAAGTATTTTCAATAGCTTCTGATCTGGCACACCCTGAGGAGTGTCAAGGGATCCAAATTCTAAAAACAACCTAAGGTAATTAATTATGAGTGGCTCAAATACATATGACCAGACTCACCCAAATAAGGACTAAGCTAATTTAAAATCGCTCCATCATCAGGGAAGTAACTGGGATTAATTCTGCCTGTTAAATGCACTGTTATACGGTCCCCGGCATATACGGTTATTAAAGTCCAGCAACACGCAAAGATGCTTGCAGAAATGGAAAATGCAATGTGATGTGTTTACTTTCTGTATGACCAAGCAGCGGGTTAATTACTGTCTCACATTGTGACGGTATTTTTACTCCCTTTCCAATTAGAGCACATTCAGAACAGCCGTCCACCTTCAGAACCCCGGGCAGCTCCCCACCACTTAACTGTGAGAGGAGAGCCTTCGAGCACTCTGGGCCGGCAGCAATCCTCCTAGTGTATCGTGAGTGTATCGTGCATTTATTTCTTCTGTCTGCACTTAATGACAGCAAGGAATAAAAAATGATAAAGACAATAGTGGAATGTGTATCTGAACACACATCAGAAACTCTCCAAGAGGAAATATGCAGAGCAGTTGTGTAGCAGTTGGATTGTCATTCAGCTGTGGACAACGAATGCTACCTGAGTGTCTGGGAGATGCACACAGATCCCACCCCCTCACCAATAAATAAAGAAATTGCTACATGCCAATATATTTGAAAAAAAAAAATCTAATTTTAAAAGTGGCCAGAAAATACAGATAGGTTTGTGGGAAAGCGTGATCTTGATTCAGACTTATGAAATTGTGACTTAAAATAATCACCCGCTGTCACATAAAATCTCTGGAGCTAAGCAGAAAATAAATGAAGGAAGGAGGGAGAGAGACCGTCTTGGGTAATTATAAAGATGCTCTTAACTTGGAGAATCGTGTGCTACATCTTCCTGCCTCTTCACACATAAAAAAGACTTTGCCGAGTCAGATGATATGTTTATTAGAGTCATTTTTGATAGAGCATATCAATAGGTGCATTCACCAGATACCCTATAATTTGAATCTACCTCTTCTGAATGATGGGGTTTTTTTTTTTTCTCTGAACATAAAGACAGCCTTGGAAATGACGGCCTTCAAGCCCTAGTTATACTATTTCCATAAAAATCAACATTGTATATTGACAAAAGAGATCTCCGGATATTCCGGGGGAAGGGTTTTTCCTTTGCTCCCAGAGCTCTGTGATATAATATTGCCAATCTCACCGTGTGAAATATTCAGAATGAGCCGTCAGACTTTCCTTACCAAACTCACCACCTTTCTTTGCGGGGGCACTTGGATAAAATCTCTCTTTTCTTCTGCGGACCATTATTACTTGGAAGCCAAGCCATGTTCACTCTGAATTATGTATATCAATAAGCACCGTGGAGAGAGGTTTGTCTTACCTTAATGGTTTCTGGCATCCAGACTGATAATATATCTATCAAGAACTATCTGCAAGGCTCCCGAGCAATGACCTAGAGATCATCGCAGGAAACTTGGAAGTTCTGAGCATGCTAGCTCCATGAAAATAATACAAAATACAGGCAGAAAAATATTCCCACCTCTCCCGTGGACCCTCTTGCATGAGCATGGTTTTTAATTACTATCCACTGGGGGAGAACAAACAGATTTTTTTTTTTTCCAAATAAGCAAAGAAATGGTTTTCTTTTCAGGAAAGCGGTTTAATCCATCTTAGCAGTCAGGGCGGATGAGGAAATTCCTTCCTTCCTCAATGCAATCCTTCACGGTCCATTAGACTGACCACAGGCCCTCGGCCTTGATGCTGAGCTGCCCCCCACACTGAAGCTATTATTTTAGAGGGCTTCCTTCCCGGCGGGAGGACCCCCTCCAGGCTACTGCTTATGTTTATTTATGAGTCTCCCTTGGGAAGGGGTCTGGGAAGACGGACCAGGCTCAGGCATAGCCAGATGCAGCCACAGCCTGCGGACAGGATCAGGCAGCAGTCCTCGGGGGTCAGAACGCTCCTGGACGTTGGGGGGACGCTGGAGGTGGAGGACAGAGGGTAACCGGGGGGACCGCAGCTCCTCCAAGGTCCCTGGATTCGAGAAACCTTAGGAAACAAGACCTTGTCCCAATCTTCACAGAGCAAAAGTCATTCCCAGGGAGTAAAGCAACATCCTCTCTCCAGGAAGAGACCCGGGCATGAGGCACTATCAGTCTGGTCTCTGTAGCCAAGGTTTCGGCCCCCAGAGATCTGATCCTACGTAGGTGAAGGACTTTGTCAACTCGGGTTCTCCAAACACTGGGTTATACCTAAGAATGCTTCCTTCCTTCCTATCTATCTAATCTGTCTATCCATCTATCTATCGTCTATCCATCCATCCACCCATCCATGCCATCTATCCATCTCACCTGTGTATCTATGTGTCTATCCATCCATCCATCTTATCCATCTACCCTATGTATCTATCCATTTATCTTATCTCTCTGTGCATCTACCAGTTCTTTCAACCATCCATCTAATCGCCTATTGAATATCTATCTATCTATCTATCCATCTATCATCTATCCATCCATCCATCCACCCATCCATGCTATCTATCCATCTCACCTGTGTATCTATGTATCTATCCATCCATCCATCCATCTTATCTATCTATCCATCTATCTTATCTATCTATCCATCTATCTTATCTATCTATCCATCTACCAGTTCTTTCAACCATCCATCTAATCGCCTATTGAATCTATGTATCTATGTATCTGTCTATCTGTCTATCTATCTATCTATCCATCCATCCTGTGCATCTATCCATCTATCTTATTTATTTAATCTATCCACCTTAAGTATCTTATCTATCTAATCTATTTTATCAGTCTAATCTATTTATCCATCTATTCATCTATCTTATCTATCTAATCTATTTATCTATCCATACTATGTAGCTACCTATCCATCTGTCTTATCTATCCATCCATCTCATCTATCATCTGTCTATCTATCTACCTATCTATCTATCATCTATCTATCTACCTATCTATCTCTCCATCCATATACCCATCCCTCCAACCATCTATTCATCTAGGGAAACCATCCATCCATCTATCTATCCATCCATCCATCCATGCACCACCCACCCACTCACCCATCCGCATAGATGGGTACCACAGATTGATATCTTGGCTGACAACACCAAATAATGTTGCCACCAAGTCTCCTTTTAAAATATCAGCTCCCTGAAGCTGAAATATTCGTCCACGCCTCAGAGAGATAACACACGCCTCAAACAGTCCCTTCCCCTCCGTTCCGATCCCCAGTTAAAACACTTTAACGAGATGAAATGTCAATGCTGGTTTTAATTGAAGGCTGACAACCACGGTTGGCAAGTGGCACTTTGGTGCCTAGCAGGTTGGTATTAGAGGAAGTCTACCCGTGGTGTTCCAAAGCAGGACTGACAAACAAGGGCGGCTTTCGGCATGTCCCGCCAGCCCCTGACACTTCTGCCTGGCTTGAAAACCTTTCAGGAAAAGAGACCAACTACCGTGGAACCATCCAATTATTATTTTTGATGAAAATATTCCAATTTACACTTTCAGACAGATGAATAAGATATTCTGCATGTGACTTTCAACAAAAATGAGAAATCTCCCTTGATATTTACAAACTCTCCTCCTCCTCCTCCTCCTCCTCCTCCTCCTCTTCCTCCTCCTCCTCCTCCTCCTTCTTCTTCTTTTTTCAAGGATACCAGGGATTGAACCCAGAGGTGACTAACCTTGGAGCCACATCCCCAGACTTTTAAATTTATACAGACATGGTCTTGCTAAACTTCTTAGGGCCTTGCCAAGTTACAGAGGCTGGCCTTGAACTCGCCATCCTCCTGCCTCAGCCTCCAGAGCCACTGGGATTACAGGTGTACATCACCATGTCCGGCTTGTTCAGAAATTATTTTCACAATTTAAAAAATTTTGACAGGTGGGGTGGCACACAACCTGTAATCCCAGCAACTCAGGATTCCAGAATAAAAATTAAGAAGGGCTGGAGATGTAGCTTGGTAGTAATGTGCCCCTGGGTTCTGTCTCTAGTAGCACAAATGGATTAATAAAAAGATGCCAATTGTGGTAAAATATACATAACCTTAAACTTCCCGTCTTAATTGTCTCAAAATGCCCAGTTTAGTGGTTGTAAGTGCACTCAAACCCTTTTGTGCCACCTGTCTCTACCAACAAGAATTCTGTATATCTATAATAGCCATTCCCCTCTCTCTCTGCCTCCAGACCCCCAAAACCCCTGCTTTATGAATTTGACCACTCTAGGTACTTTGTAAAAGTGTAATCATGTAGTCATCATCTTTTTTTGTGATCGGTTCATTTTGTTTAGCATAATCAATATCCTCAGGATTGATCCATGAACCCAGCACCATGTATCTGAATTCCCTTATTTTTTAGAGCTGTATAATATTCCACCAAATGCACATGCCATATTTTGCTTATCTATTCCTCTCTTGATAGACACTTGGTTACTTTCCATTTCTTGGACTTGGTGAATATGGCTACTATGAACATAGAAGTCACAACATCTTCTTCACCACCCTACTTTTGATTGTCTTGGATAAATGCCCAGAAATGGGATTTTTTTTAGATCATAGGATACTCCTGATATTAACTTTTGAAGGCAAGTCCATCATAGTTTTCCTAGTCTGGGACCTACATCCTCACCTATCATTCAGAAATGTTCCCCTTTCTAACATTGTCATTTTTCTGGGTATTTTAAATATTTTTTGGGTTTTTTTTTTTGGGGGGGAGGGATGGTTTTTAAAATAGTAGCAGCCCTTACAGAGAGGACAGTTGGGATTCTGATTTGCATTTCTGTAATGAACAGTGTAACGGTGAATTCCAGTTGTCAGCTCCATTGGATTAAACAAAGGCTGCAGATTAAGGGGTTTATGGGTGTGTCCATGAGGGTGTGTCTAGGAATGACTGGCATGTGGGATGGCCAACTGCAGTGGAGACCCTCCCTAAGCCTGGACAGCACCCTCCAATAGGATGGCGGCTTGGATGGGATAAGAATTGGAAGAACAAGGATCAGCAGCAGAGGTGAGCTCTCTGGTTCTTGACCAGGTTCTTGATGGCTGCTGCCACCATCTGAGGATATGAGACTCTTCCAAGGTGGACTCTGCCAGTGGAACTTTCCAGAAGCCTTTGGTCTTGGACTAGGGTAGGACCACTGACCCCTCTTGGACTGGTCAGCTCCTGGTTCTCCCAGCTCTCCAGCCTGCAGACGGCCGTGGTGGACCCTCCAGCTTCTGGTCACCTAAGGCCACCTAGTAAGTCCCCTTTGTATCATTGTACCTCCTGTTGATTCTGTTCCCCTAGAGCACCCTGCCTGGTACAGACAGACTGACCAGCTTGATGGCCATTCTTACGCCATCTTTGGGGACACACCTAGAGCCTTTGTGCACTTTGAATAAGGTCATTGCTGGAAGGTCGGCTGTTGGAGTTCTTCATGCATCCTGAGTGCTGTCTTGTTAGGTTTGCGGTTGCTTTTTCCTCTGTGGATGCACAGAAATTTTTTTACTTTGGAGATTGTGAGATCTAGTTAATGTTTTCTTTGGTGCCAGAAACTATTTTGGGGACATCAGAAGACATTCCAATGCGTAGTTGGAGGCCGGGTGGCCTCATGACACAGTTATACAGACACAACCGATTTGATGGTGTGAGATGTCGTATTTTTTTTTCCCCAGTGTGTGTGGGGGGATAGTTCCACCCGGTGGCCCAATGACCTCAAACTAGACTCAAAATACACCTGATATACGGCTCCTCCTATTTTCCCAACCAGGCCCAGTGCTAGACTTTGGGATTGGTTCAGCTCCGGAAAAGTTAACGGTGGTCAGATGAGTTTCAACCCGTGAGCAGAAAACCCAATCTCAAACTTGGGTGCTCCTCAACTGGATTCCGTGATGCACGGGTCCCCTTGGGACACCGGGGTCATTGAACCCCGGAGTGAGATTCTTACAATGAGCCAGAAAGCAAAGCCAGCCACCCCTCCCACTCCACCAAAGCGGCCGATATGATTAAGGTAATGATTTTTAAACCGAATCTCACTCCATCCCAGAAGACAACCCTGCCAGAAGAGCCATTTGGAAGGGGCCCAGATGAAATCTGAGATAAAGCCAGGAATTGTAATTCAGAGGCTCTAAATGAGGACACTCTAATGTCATTTAGGCAAGTGGCTTTGGGGGGTTCAGGGAGTCCCAAAGAACAGGCACCATGGGGCCGGGGTGGGGGCCTCCGATTGGGGATCTTCTGCTGCCTGGATTTTACTAAAACTAAAAGAAATGCAATGATTCCTCTGTTTGCATCTGGATGACATCATTTCCATAACATTTATTCCTAAATGATTTTGCAGCCAGCCCTGACATTTTACTTACGGGATGAAAGAGCAATAGGCCCCCGATCTTTCAAAGAATGGAGCAATCTGCAGATGTTGCTTGTCTTGACTCAAAGGAGCCAGAGTAAACTGCAGCCGGTTTTTTGGTTTTTTTTTTTTTTGGATCCTTGCATCATGCTCTGCTAGAGGCATCCTGCAAACCTGGTATTTGTACCTTGAATATTTGGTCCTATTAATCTAGGGAGATCAGGGAGGATGGAGGGGGGATTTCGAGTCTGGTGTAAGTTTAACCTTAACACTGTAGTTATCAAGGGTTTCCCGCGGGTTGGCTAAAAATCTTGTTATTGAAAAGGCGTCTGTTTCTACCTGCAGAGTTAAAAGGCGACCCTGTGTTTGGCCAGAAGGCGTTTTCCAAAATGCTGACTGATCCACCTCCTCGCCTACTTTCACTGCAGAGTGTACACAGACGTTGGAAGGTCATCCTGCTCTGCTAGCGGCATCCTGCAAACCTAATATTTGTACCTTGAATATTTGTACTGTGCTGGAATTTGGGGGAAAAAAAAAAAAAAAGAAAACCACACACATCAGATGTTCACTGCAGTCAAACAGACAAAAGTGTTTTTCCTCCAAAACCCAAAGACAGGAATGACTGAATAAGCACCTACTCGGAGAGCGATTCCGTCAAGATCCACGTGTCTTTTAAAAAATCTCTATTTGTTCCAGTGGCCCCCCTTTTTTTTTGGTGGGGGGGGTCACTTTTGCCAGACGGTGGTCAGGAATCCGGAAGAGCTGTTTTCTACAAGTTCACGACTCTGTTGAGAAATGGCCTTGCGTAATGCCCAAACCTTAGTGCCTTATGAATTTTTAATCAGTGGAGCGCCACCGGTGGAAAACGGGATTGTTTCCAGAGTCTTAAGTGCTGTCTCCCCCTTGAAACCGTTCCTAGAGAGGATCAGGGCGTTGGGTTTGCAATACCGGGAAGCCACGTTACTTGCAAGTTTTTGATTTTTAAAAGCAACTGGATTTAATCTGCAAGCATGTGGGCACCTGATGGCCGACTCCCCGGTGATTTACGTGCCTGCTCTGGGGAGCAGAATGTACCCCATTCCCCGGGAAATGGCCCGCACTCCATCTTACCCAAGTGGGTCTATTTCACGCCTGGAGGAGACGCCGGAAAGTGAGGCCATTTAAAAATTTCAGTGGATGGCTCCATCCTGTCTAAACTTAGTAGTTCACCCGGGCTTCTCTGAGTCGCTCAGCATCTACCACGGGTTCCTCTCCGTGGGCAATCCCATAAAAGAAGCACTTTGGCTGACACACAGCATAAATCTACCCGAAAACAATATTTTGCGCCAGACGCGGTGCAGGGGCCAGTTTGCAGAGCTGCAGGCGGGTGGCGGGCGGGGTGTCCAAGGCCAATGGTGAACCAGAGTCTCAATCTAGAAATGTCTCTGATGGGAAGTCATCCGTTTGGGGTTCCTTCGTTTTTTAGCCTCTTTTAAAATTTTTAGGCGTTATTTGAGTTCCCTGAATGGAAGGAACCGTCGTGCCTGGATCTTTCTGGCACTTAGTGGTTGTCATTTCGGCTTGCAGGACACCTGTGATGTCCGAGGTTAGGATCTCTGCCAATCAGGCCCTAACTGCCCTCTCGGTTGGGTGGACTTACCCTTTCTGAGCCTGCCCTCCATCTCCCTCTTGCGAGATGTGAGGGATTCCCGGTCGTCATGGTAAACGGGGATTTGGGGAACAAGCCTGTGTTCATCCCGGTCGGTTCCTTTATGAGTTTCATAGACTGTGATCATGTCCCCTGCCGGCTTTGGGCTCTGCAGACAGAATCCAACTAATCCTTTAAGGCCGTCTGCATACTGCACCAGCCCGCCACCGTCAATCTTCCTGTCCCCCCTCGCCTGGACCTGTCTCGGCTCAGTGAGGACTTTATTGAATTGCAGACGTCAGGCGGGTGTGCGACATCCTTACTGCAGTGCTAAAGGCAAGGAAAGACAAAGCAGATCATACTCACACACACCTAGGGAAATACGCACGCACACACCACACACACACACACCACACACACACACGACGTGTCCATATAAGGGAAATGTCTACATGTCAAGGATTGGACCCAGGGGTGCTTAACCACTGAGCCACATCCCCAATCCTTTTTTTAAATATTTTATTTAGAGACAGAGTCTCGCCGAGTTGCTTAGGGCCTCACTTTGGCGGAGGCTGGCTCTGAACTCACGATCCTCCTGCCTCAGCCTCCTGAGCCTCTGAGATGACAGGCGTGCACCACCGCACCCTGCTATATGTGGTTTTAATACACAGATATTTCTCATAAACTGCAGGGCGTCTTTCTCAGAATGTTTAGTACCTAGGCAGTGTTACTGAAATCCAATGTATGTAAGTGCTTGCAAAGGAGGCAGGTCGCCCCTTTAAACATCTAATGTGAATTCACAAAGCAGAGGGGAAAGAAGAATCGGAAGCTTTCTACAAAAAAAATTGGGTGATGACTTCACTTTGAAAGTCCATTTGTGTGGTCTGGGATTTGGCGAGAGTTCTCTTCGGTATTTATCAGGAAAAAAAAAAGGGGGGGACTTTGTCAAGACACAGAGTCCCCCCAGGGAGCAGACGCTTACTGGGTTCCTCCTGTTAAACCCAGGGACTTTCTGGTAGCTAGACGTGCCCAGTTCGTCTCAGCTTACGGAGCAACTGTAAGCAATCAGACAAAAAACTGAATTCGGATTGGAATGGACGTTGTCTTCCAGGTGGAAATCCAAGATTTCCAACCACTGAGCCCCAGCCCTATTTTGCATTTTATTTAGAGACAGGGTCTCCCTGAGTTGCTTAGGGCCTCGCTTGGGCGGAGGCTGGCTTTGACCTCATGATCCTCCTGCCTCAGCCTCCTGAGCTGCTGGGATGACAGGTGTGCACCACCTGAAGTGTTAGCATATTTTAAAGACGGGGTATCCAGGATGTCCTCTTGAAGTCCTCTTGTGGGAGCATATTTTCCCTGGATTGGGTGTAGAATCTGCCTATTGCAGGGCTCCATGCCCACATCTCCGTTTTCTCCTGTCCAGCTTCTAGTCTGGGGGAGATCGGGACCTAACCTGCTGTTTTTCTTTGGGATCATCTGACTCCCTCAAGATGCGAGGCACCAACGTCGCAAACTCTTTTCGCGGTTCTGAGCGTCGGCAATTTCTGCATCTGAGACCGGATTTCTTTTCCTGAATTCAGGACCCGTAAAGATGAAAGACTTTGTTTTACAGAGGTTAGGGCCATGGTTTAGCTCACTCAACCGCTGTGTTCAGATCCTTTTCTGTATCACGGCGATGGAAAGAATGAGACTTGCCAACCATCTCCAGGTGTGTCCACGCGAGTCGGGGTCATCAAACACATTTACCATCGATCATCCACACTTTTCTATTTTCCTTGTGCTTGGAAATGTGGCCCAATATTTATAGGGTCAGCAGGTTTTGGACGTTGAAGTGGTCAGTGTATTCAGACACAGACCAACCCTTGACCTCTTGACGTTAGCCTAGCAGCTTTTCACACCAAAGGCAAAGTGCAGTGATCCCAACAGGAATTTATCAGTTACCTGTTTTAAGAATCACTCCTCGATATCTATCCAAAGGATTTAAAATCACCATACAATCATGACACAGCCACATCCATGTTTCTAGCAGCTCAATTCACAATAGCCAAGCTATGGAGCCAACTAGATGTCCTTCAACAGATGAATGGATAAAGAAACTGTGGTACATCATATAATGGAATATTACTCAGCCATAAAGAAGAATGAAATTATGGCATTTGCAGGTAAATGGATGGAACTGGAGAATATCATGCTGATTTTAATTAGTAATGAACTCTAGGACACTTACCTTCGAGAGTTGTAAGGTTCTAATGCTGAACAGTGGGTTCTGTGATGTGAATAGCTTTGTTTTGCAAAAGGTTTTCTGCCTGATGCTTTCATACTAAACATCAGCTACATGGATTACTGGGGTAGCTTCCATCCCACACCATTTAAGGAAAACAGTACAATTTCTGTGACGTATTATTAGACCCATAAAATGCATTTTGGAGACGATATTTGAGTGGTTTGGTATTGGTGTAGTAACCGAGAGATTGCTGTAATGGGTAGAAGGTCAGGAAACTGTCCAGCCAAATAGGAAAATTTAAATTAATGTCATATTTTCAGACAAATAGAAAAAAATAGTAGTGTTGGGGCAAAATAAAAGCCGTTTGGAACAGACAACACTGCTGAATTTCTTTTTGACAATTTACGCCAAAATAAATTGTATGTAATTTAAACTTCTATTTATAAAGTGAAAATGTGGAAAATTGATGATATTTTTATATTGGAGAAAGGACTCTTTAATCACCTGGAAGTCAAATATAAAATATATTGTAAATTTGTATCTTACAAATTGTGGACTCTGGGTCACACGTGTGTGTGTGTGTGTGTGTGTGCACGCATACTCTAATCCATAAGCAATCCAAAGACAAATAAATGAGAATTTGGAGAAAAAAGAATTTTCGATGATATGTCTGGCTAAAATGCTTTCCTTTCTAAACTGAGATCTCTTCCAAATAAAAACGAAGGCAAGTCAAGACAAATATGGATAAATTCAAAGAAAATAAAATATAACTGGGTGCAGTCACGCATGCTTGTAATCCCAGGTACTCAGGAGGCTGAGATTGGAGGATTGCAAGTTGGAGGCCAGCCTCAGCAACTTGGTACAATCCTGTATCCAAGAAAAGGTGGGAGTCTGGGGAGGTAGCTCAGTGGGAGAGTGCTTGCTTAGCATGGAGTGCTTTAAAAAAAAAATGCTTTTTACACCTATTAGATTGGCAGGAATCGGGAGCAGAAATATACTCAGCCTTGAGGCCAGGGCAGACTGGGCTGGGTCAGGGCGGCGCTGTCCCTCCTCCAGGCCTGGAGCCCGTGATGCACTCTTTCGGGTTGTTAGAAATCACAGCTTCCAGCAAGGTGTGAACGTGGCGCCAAGACGCGACAGCTGTTGCGCTCATTTCTGAAAAATCGTTTTCATGGGAGGCTTAGGAAGCGCCTCCGTCCCTCAGTCAACAAGATCCTGCAGAAGGTGAGCGCTTGAGTTCCGTGACAGATGGCCGCTCCTCCTTTCTTGTTGCGTCTCCTAATGGAAATTTAACGGAGAAAACACGAATAATGAAGGCTGTTAATAGAGTGCCTTTTCCCCGGGAGCCTCAGACACTTGACAAACATTACATGATTAATGCTTAAATATTGCACCAACATCCACAGCGAGTGGGGAAGGAGGAAGGACCGGAGCCTCAGCCTGGAACCCGGGGGGCACAGGGGCAGGGGCACGGGATAGAGTGGGAAAGTGGCTTCCCCATCTCCCTGCAGATCCTGGGGAACAGAGGTGGCCGGAGGCTGAGGCAGGAGGCTGGAGAGGAGAGGCTGGAGAGTCGAGAGGCTGGCTGTGGAGGGAAGAGGGAGGAGCAGCCGAGCCCAGTACCTTACCCTTCACACCTGGGCTTATTTCTTGCAGTTTGGGGGCCGTGGATCTTGTTGTAACCTGGATCACCTTCAGGATCCAGCCTCCACTGTCCAACCTGTGGGCACACGTCCCCTTTCTGCAGAGTGAGGGCTTTTGCGGGCAAGATGGCCAGTGTCTGAAATCCAGCTGGGTGGCCATCTCATGCAAAATGCGGACCCAATAATGTCTCTGGCCAAAGGCAAGACCCAGGAATGCAAAGAATCGGGAAGATGTGGATGCGCACAGTAGGTCTTTCATGAGAATGAAGTGAGCCTCCCGAATATTGGAATATTAGCAGCACCTCCTCCTCCAATTGTGAAAACCAACTGATTGTCCCTGAGAATGAGTGCGTGGGCAAGGGTATGTGTTGGTACTGGGGATTGAACTCAGTGGTGCTCAACCACTTGGAGTCACATCCAAGCCCTTTTTATTTTTTATTTAGAGGCAGGGACTCAGTAAGTTGCTGAGGCTGGCCTCCAAGTTGCGATCCTCCTGCCTCAGCCTCCTGAGCCACTGGGATGACAGGCGTGCACCGTGTGCCCGGCTCATGTGATTCTTTACCTGAAAACCCATTTGATGTGCTACTAAATATCGGTATCGGTGACATTAAATACAGTCTCACGAATTCTTCTCACACGTATGACCCTGTTCTCCCATCTTTCCCTCAATTATTGTAAAACACAGTCCGGTATTTTTCAAATGTGTTGATGAAAACGCGTTGCCTGGCTTTCCTTCCAATGTCCCAGGCACTTGACCTCGATTCTTTCTGTCCTCTGTGGAAAATAAATACGCTGCTGATTCTCTCAGCTTGTCCTGCACACCCTTGAGCCGAGAAAATGTCATTTTCAGAGAAAGGACTTGAGTGGAATTTTGAAACACACACACACATACACAAACGATAACTGAAGTGAGTGTGTTTGGCACCTATTCATTTGTGTGATGAAAATGAAATCGTCACCACGTGCGGTGGCGCACGCCTGTCATCCCAGCGGCTTGGGAGGCTGAGGCAGGAGGATCCTGAGTTCAGAGCCAGCCTCCGCCAAAGTGAGGCCCTGAGCAACTCAGTGAGACCCTGTAGCTAAATAAAACACAAAATAGGGCTGGGGACGGGGCTCAGTGGTCAAGGGCCCCTGAGTTCAATCCCTGATACAAAAAAAAAACAAAAAAATCGTGAAGACACATTTTAGAGGACAATCTGATGTAACCATGCTGCAAGGGTCTTGCATGACAGTCGTTGCAACGTAATTAGAGACCCAGTCATGCAGGCATGGCAAAGACCCTCATTTAACTTTGTCCCACCATTGAGTAGCCCGCGTGATAAAACGTGAACTAACTGCAGAAGGAAATTGACCCAATTATGCTGTGTGCATGTGGGGCTCCACCAGGATGAATTCCACTTTTATGTTTAATGTTCCCATTTAAAAACAAAACGAATGCGAACCAGACCCATAATGCAGAGGGAGGGGAAGGGGGAGAGGAGAGGAGGCCAGGGCGGAGCTGGGGATTGCAACGGAGCAAACTGTTAACCGCAGCGTCATGTCATGAAGATGTCACTGTGAACCCTGGCCACTGCAGACCTGGCAGGCAGCAGAGATTTGTGGGCACTGGGGACAGGAAGGGATAACTCTGGAGACTGCACCCACACCCTGGGGTCTCCCAGGCTGTGTTATGCAAAGCAGTTACCCCCCCAGGCCATTCTGGCCCTGCTTGGGATTAAGTCCCTAGGATGTCACTGTCCTTGCAAAACAACCTATTGTTCTCAGAGCTATTCTGTGAGCCTAGGAACTTAAGACCTCCCCCTGCCCATAAAAACACAGATCACCCTGAAGAGGGGGACTTTTTGTGACCTTAATTCAGACCAGAGTTTCCAAGACTCCGGAAGACAATGTGATTTAAAGCAAAGCCCGCTGGCCATAAAATCTGTAAGGAGTTCCCATTACAACTGACCACTGACTGCAGGCCAAGGTGACGGAGTTGCCTGCAGATTCGGAGGGTGGGGAGTGGGTACCAGGCATAGAATCAGGGGGCACTCGACCCCTGAGCCCCATCCCCAGCCCTATTTTGCATTTTATTTAGAGACAGGGTCTCCCTGAGTTGCTTAGGGCCTCACTTTGGCGGAGGCTGGCTTTGACCGTGAGCCTCCTGCCTCAGCCTCCCGAGTGGCTGGGATGACAGGCGTGCACCACGGCGCCTGGGTGTTCTTGTTGTTAATGATGCGGTGATATTGGAAGTGCACACTGGCCTTCCTCACCCCTACGCGCAGGGACCTGATTTTCAGAAATTTCTTTCTGCACCTGTCTGCTCTTCCTTCAGGACTAGCTGCTCACTGAAGCCGGTGTATACATCAAGTGCACACTAAAGGTACCAGGAAGGCACCATGTGAAGGTATTGAAAGGACCAGTCTTAACTATTTAGCGTTGGCCAGAGGATACGGTTTCCGTTGGGCAGAAGTAATAAGTGCAAGAGTTGGGCTGCTCGGCTGGTGACTGTTGTTAATAACAGAAAACTAAACTGAAAAGCTTCTTCTCAGCAAAGGAAAGAATCATCAACGTAAAGAGAGAGCCCACAGAGTGGAAGAAAAGAAAGAAAAGAAAAAACAACAAATAACTCAATCGACAAATGGGCTAAGGTGCTCAGCGGGGACTTCACAGAAGGAGCAATACAGTAGATCTACAAAAATCTGAAAAAGTGCTCAACGTCTCTAGCAACTGGAGAAATGGAAATCAAAGCACCTCTAAGACTCCACCTCACTCCAGTCCGAAGGGCAACCACCAAGAATAGAAGCAGCAGTAGATGTTGGCGAGGATGTGGGGAAAAGGCTCCCTCCTACGTTGCTGGTGGGAATGCAAATGGGTACAACCACGTTGGAAAGCAGGATGGAGATTCCTCCGAAAACTAGGAATGGAACCACCATGTGACCCAGCCATCCCACTCCTTGGTTTGTACCCAAAGGACTTAAAATGAGCCCACTACAGGGACACAGCCACATCCATGTTCATAGCAGCTCAACTCACAATGGGTAAACTATGGAACCAACTAGGTGCCCTTCAACAGAGGAATGGATAAAGAAAATGTGGTACATGTACACAATGGAATATTACACAGCCACAAAGAATGAAATTATGGCATTTGCAGGTAGATGCATGGAGGTTTAGAATATTATGCGGAGTGAAATATTATTACCATGTATGCATATATCACTTCACGGCTGGTGTGATTCTACATCATGTACAACCAGAAGAATGACAAGTCGTACTCCATTTATGTAGGATGTGTCCAAGTGCATTCTACTGTCATGTATAACTAATTAAACAAATTTTAAAAATTATTAAAAAGAGACTAGATTGTAAGTGTTCTCATTACCTGCAAAGGTAATGCGTAGGTTGATTATCTTGTTTTAGCCGTTCTGCAATGCATAAGGATTTGGAAACATCATGCCTTCTACTTTATATATATAGTCAGTCCTCTGCGTTTATGGGTTCCATGTCAAAAATGTGATTTTCTGAATATTACATCTTAACACGTGCAGACCCTTTACTTGTTATTACCCATAGAATATAGTATAATAATCCTTTGCATAACATTTGCATTGCATTAGACATTATAACTAACCTACAGTGATTTAAATAGGAGCCTATATATGGTATATGCAAATGCGGCACCATTTTATATAATGTCTTGAACCTCTGCAAATGTTGGAATCTGCAAGGAATCCTAGAACCAATGCCACATGGATGCTGAGGGGCAACTGTATACAAGTTTTATTTGTTAATTAGAACAAAGCTCAAAACTGTGAAATAAGATGTAAAAGGCTATCCTACAACATCTGCATAGACTGAGAGATCCTTGTCCGGTAGTTTTGTGGTCATGATCATCACCGTTGTGATTAATTATCCTTTCTGATACTCTGACCACCACAGACCTTATTTTAGCAGAAACCGTGGGGGACCATCTCTAGTAATCATCGTTTATAGGGATTTGTGTCAAATCTGTTGGGCAACTTTTATAACATTTTTTTTTTGCTTACTACTGGACCCTAAATGTCCTAGAGTAGGAGATGTTCAATTCATGCTTGTGGAATAAACCAAGAGAAAAACAAATAATAATGTTATAATTTATAATAAGATTATACATGTAAAAAAGCATCTAATGCACCATTTTGGGGTGAATTCCTTGCATCTGGCATAGAGTGCCAAGCGTGGTGGTATTTAGTAAATATTTGTTGAATGAATTCATGAAGGGTTCAAATTTTAAACACTGCACAATGGACGTACAATAACATCAAGGCATATAATTGTCATATTTTCAATGCTATAAACCAGCACGATATAGGTTTCCATTGGGCTTTTTGTCTAAATCACGGGACCGTGATTTGAGGGGAATTCAGAAATTGAGCTGGGCAGGGTGGTGCACGCCTGTCATCTCAGAGGCTCAGGAGGCTGAGGCAGGAGGATCGTGAGTTGAAAGCCAGCCTCAACCAAAGGGAGGCCCTAAGCAACTCAGGGAGACCCTGTCTCTAAATAAAATGCCAAATAGGGCTGGGGACGGGGCTCAGGGGTCGAGTGCCCCTGAGTTCAATCCTGGTACCAAAAAAAAAAAAAAAATCAGAAATTATTAAGAATGAGAAAGTGACAAAATTGAAGAAGGTAAATCTAACCACCCCAGGGACCTGCGGAGCAATCCCAGCAAGGGGTCATGGAGACCAAGACTGAGCCTTGGATTCCCTGTTAGAAGGCCCATTGGAAATCCAGATGGGGGGAGAGAAAAAATGTTTTCCAAAGGAACATTTCTCGGATGAATTCTGTGCTGTTCCAGCCAAGGTGGCTTTGATTTGGAAGGCCCTCAGGTGCGGGCTTAATTCTGTTTGCTCGTGATGTACGGGCGGCGGGAAGGTGTTAGTCCTGAAAAGCCATCAAAACATGATTAAAAAATTGGCAGATGTGATGTCTCATTGCGGGGATTGTTTATTTTTTTAATAAAAAAAGAAAAACCCCAGTTGTGCTCGGCTTGGAGAACAGGGACCGTAAAGCAAGGTAATTCACACCATCGGAAAAATAATGCACCAGGGTTTCCTTGGAGTGGGAAGGTAGAGGGAGGGGGAGAGACAGGGATGGAGGGACGGATGGGAACCTCCATGTGTCGGTTATGCCAAAGGTTCGATTCGCTGGATCCTTGGACTTAAAACTCAAAATTAAAATGTTGCAATGCCTGGTGTAGAGTATGGAGCCAGGGCAATTTAAAAACTCTCACGGATGGGTGGAAGGTCTCTCCACCAACGGTGTGTGCACTGCACGATTCATTCATGCAAAAGGGCTCCCGACTTTATATTTTGAAGGCTTTATTTCACCCTTTGCAGACGCTATGCTTGGTTGCGTAGCTCGAAATTGCCTTTAGGATTCCTCGTCCCCAAAGTGACAGTCGGCTCCTTAAAAGAAGCATCCCAGTCTCCTAGACTCTGTCTGGAACTGAACAAGCCACAGGCTAGGAAGGGTTAAATGCAGAAACTGGGTTTAGGATGGTTTTACTCTTTCCCTTATAGACTTGCATATTCTCTATAGCATGCATAATGAAGAATCGTTTTTTCTAAACATGAAACAAACATCTATAAATTTGCATCTCTCTGTGTGTGCATATCCCAAACTGAAGAGCCCCAAGGACTTCCCCAACTTTATTTCTAGTATCATCCAATACAAAATAAGTCACAGGTAGGAACTTCTCGAAGTAAGACCTGGGCACGGTGGTGCACGTCTGTAATCCCAGAGGCTCGGGAGGCTGAGACAGGAGGATCCAGAGTTCAAAGCCAGCCTCAGCAAAGGCGAGGCCCTAAGCAACTTGGTGAGACCCTGTCTGTAAATAAAATGCAAAATAGGGCTGGGGACGGGGCTCAGGGGTTGAGTGCCCCTGGGTTCAATACCTAGCACCTACTCCCCACTAAAAAAAAGAAAAGAAATGACAGATCTATCAGCACCAGAGGAATTCACTGGTGTGTGGTGCTTTCTTGGTCATGACTGTAGTTGGTTCTGATAGTACCTTGAAAATCAATGGTACCCTACCTTTATTATTATTATTATTATTATTATTATTATTTTTTTTTTTTTTTAAACAGGAATTGAGCCCATGTGGCTTACCAGCAAATTAATTATTGTCATTATTTTTACCAGGAAATGAACCCATGTGGCTTACCAGCAGAGAAGGCTAACTCTGTATTTATATTTTCATAATCTCAGCATTTCCTTCAGGTGTAGAAATTGGTGCATAACATTTATCAGACTCAAAAAAAAAAAAAAAAAGAAAAATTATTGGGGAGGCTTTACACAAATTGCTCCTCAAGTAGGTAACGCGATGGGTCTGGCCATGACCACTTTGATCATTTTACAAGACGATGTTTCTAAGTGTTGAAAATCTTGTCATGACAATCATCTTTGTCCTGAGAGTGCTCCTGAATAATGGCTCACAGAAGTAACTAATCTCCTCTCTAAGGACTGAGGCTACAGGCACTTTTTGCTAGTTGAAGTGGAGGAGATTGAAGTGCAAATTTGCAGATTACAGATAAAAGCCAATTGCATAGAGGTGACCCCAGAAGTCGGCTCCGACCACTGGCCTGTGTGAGCCCCATTCACTTTTAACACCTGCAGCAAAAGGCACATCTACGCCTCCGTCTGGGCTGCTGCCTAGGCTACCCTAGCCCCTCCCCAGGCTGCAAAAATAAGTCAGGCTTATTCTTCTTGCACTTTGGGGCTACTGTTAAGGCAGGGTTACTTGGATCCGAGCACTGTGCTGTCCCAACAGTTGACCCACTTCCCAAGTCCAGGGAGAATCCAGGATCTTCCCCTGGCCCCGCCCGGCAGGAACGTGGAGCTACCTACATCCTGGTATTTCCAGTGGCTGGGAATTGAGTGGAAGAGAGAGATGATGGAGTGGCCCCTGCAGGAGAGGCCAACATGACTTCCATCAGGGGGAGAGCAATCGAACAGGAGCATCTCTGCATACAACTGCTCAGACTCCCACCGGGACGTCTCTCTGGTGCTTGGAAATGGGAAGAATTCCACTCTTCCCTCCTGCCACGCATCTGTCCCATCAAAACTCGTCAGAGGACCCAAGTTAGGTTCTCCCAGCACACAGACTGCTTTGGACAAGGGAAATTTGGGAGAAAGTAGGTTTCCTTCTTCTTGCCCAATGGGACTGTTGGTGCCCGGCTGCATCCAATGCATCAGGCTCCTTTGGGAAACGCTCCGACACCCGTCCACAGCTCAAGGGTCACCTCATCAAGCCGCGTAAATATTTCGCGGATCTTTATCAAAAGAGTCGGCAGCTGTCTATCCCAATCTGTCTTTTATTGGCGTATCTGAGGGAGGAATATCGGGCTAACCTGTGCGCCCTGTTACCTTGGTCTGTTTAAAAGGAGGCTGGGCTTGCCGGTTCCGCTGCCCCATACCCGCAGGCTACATCCAAACGAGGAGAGCCTTAGACTGAGTTTGTAGAATTTCTGTGCCAAAGGAACCCCTGCTTTTGAGGGAGTCCACTGGAGAAAAGGAAATCAAGTTTGCAAACTGTTGCTGTAGGCAATAAATCACGCCAGGGAGTTGAAGGTCAAGTGTGCAGATCCTGCATCCGGACAAGAAAGAAGTTCAGAACGACCTTTGAGATGCTAGACTCTTTCTGCGGAAGAATGATCTACCTTGGCTCCACATCAGCTGGGCTTTGGAGGGCAGGCATCGCTTATCTGAAGTGCATTGCTCCATCGTATCTTGGGATGAAATTATGACTTTCAATGGATCAAGGACGTTTCAGGTTATTATTACAATAGAAATAGATACCTGGGTTGTATCAGCTTCGAAGCTTTGGGATAATGCTGGAAAAAAAAAAACCCACATCAGCATGAAGATAAATGGTGCATTTCCAAATTGGCAGAGTTTAGAACTCAGTGTAGCCTCTTTGGATCCAGAGAGGCATTCCATGAAAAATGCGCTCTGTACGGCTGAAGGAAATTGATGCTAGCAAGCTCCTTTCTACACAAAATGAAGAGTTACAAGCAAATGTCGTCTTGCATTGCTTCATGAAGGGGTATTGTCTGAGGAAAAAAAAAATGCGTTGTTAGGCAACTTTGTGATCCCATAAATAGCATGGCGTCTGCGTCCACAAACTAGAATGGGTACGAGCCCATAAGTCATGGAGCCGCCCTATTGTATGTGCTGTATCAGTGACTGAAACGTCCTCAGTCCGTGCATGCCTGCAGTAGGTCAGGTTTTGCAAGAAGTCCTACTCGAATTCATGAGTAGAACATTCCAGAAAAGGAGTCCAGAATGAGCCAGGCTGCAAGGAGAAATTTGTAGGTTTTGTATGAGAGCGTTTGCCTGCATTCTCCTCGTGCACATTACCAACTCCATAAATCCTGACACGGCCGTCAACAGTTTCTTCTCTGTCCTGGAATGAGCGTTGACCGGCAGGTGGAGATGAGCAAAGCAGACAGGGCTAAGGACAGTTATAAGGAAGACCCATTGGGTCCCAGCTTTGGGGCTGTCTGTGCTACATCCCCAACAAGCCCTTGATGTACCCCACCAAGGAAGCCATGGTGTTTGACCAGCGCCGCCCATTGAATCATCAAAATAGTTTTCCTTTAAGTCTTCAAAGGGTTCTTGAAAGTATGGATGGCTGTGATCTTTGTCCCTACAAGAAAGGTACAGGCGGGGTCCTTCTGAAATCGGGGAGGTTTCTCCACTCCACCCTCGGTATTTCCCTGATCTGTTCCATGATTTTTGGATCATTCCTTTCAACATCCCTCTCTTGCATGCAGTCGGAGCTAGTTTTGGAAGTCATGCACGTCTCACGGTGTGCAGTGATTCATCCCCAGAGCTGGCCCAAGAGGAGGGTGCTTTGGGGGCTGCCAGGGAGAAGCCCCGGTGGTTTGTCTGTGGTCACAGGTGAGATGTGAGCTTCCCGGATGCTGCCTTCTGGCCCTGAGGGTCATGAGCACTTCCTTGCAGAAGTGGCAGATGCAAGTTGAATCCCTATGCAAAGCAGAAGAGGCATCACAGCGACTGGAAACAAAATCATCAGCGTGGTCGTCCATCAGCTGGACGAGCTATGGCTTGCACAGCGCCTCCCTCTCCGGAAGCCCTTCCTGTCTCTGAACCCCACAGCACACTCCCATGCACATACCTTCCGCCGCCCCTGTCCCTTCCAGAGCGTCTGCCCACGTTGATCTTCAGTTGAAGGCTGGCTTTCCCTCGGTCCTTCCACTCCCGGTTCCTCGGCTTCAATGCAACAAGTCTCCCCGGGACTCAGACTTCAGCTCACCACTGCAGACGGCGGCTCCTACCTGCCACTTCTCCTACTAGACTCCATCGACCCGTCTGCTTCGGGGACCTTCTCTGGCTGATTCTAACAGGTATGGAGTGTGACAGGTGAGATGCAATCACTTTTGCAACAAATCGGGCAACTGTGTCCAGGGAAAAGCAGCAAACTGAAGGGTGGTTACACACATGTGTGCATACACACACACACACACATTTTCCATTAAGAAAAACAGGGCTATCCAACACCACGAGGATTTTTTAAGTGAGCTTTTTTTTTTTTTTTCCAGTAGCAGAGATTGAACCCAGGGTCACTTAACCACTGAGCCACATCTCCCAGCCCTTTTTATTTTTTTGAGACAGGATCCTGCTAAGTGGCTGAGGCTGGCCTTGAACTTGTGATCCTCCTGCCTCAGCCTCCCCGAGCCACTGGGATTACAGGTGTGCACCCCCCGTGCCTGGCCCTTAAAGTGTCTTTTTTGATCAGTTGATCAAATCAGTCGATTTCTGTGCAGCACTATCGTATTTTCTAAATTGGTGAGTTCATGTTCTGAATCTCAGACTTGGTCCTAGGTGTGAGGGATGGAGGAGCCAACCCAGGTAAGGAAGACTGTTCCTTGGAGCTCAGATTGTCGCAAGCTCCAATCGCTAGGAGTTTTATCCTTATTGCCTTCATTTGGGCCTTAGCTTCCCGTTAAACACTTTATTTTGAGAATCTAATACTTCATTTGAGAAACTCATGATTTTAATTTTATTTCATGCAAATAAATTTTTCCTTGGTTGTTGTTCAATATCAAGATCTGACGTAGCAGTTAACCCTTAGGTTCTGCTGAAACAGTGATCTCAGATGCCTTCTATACATTAGGACTTAACATTCTAAAGACTTATTTCATACGGCTGGGGGGTGGTGCATGCCTGTAATCCCAGCAGCTTGGGAGGCTGAGGCAGGAGGATCGCCAGTTCAAAGCCAGCCTCAGCCAAAGCGAGGCCCTAAGCAACTCAGGGAGACCCTGTCTCTAAATAAAATACAAAATAGGGCTGGGGTTGGGGCTCAGTGGTCGAGGGCCCCTGAGTTCAGTCCCCTGTGTATCCTCCCCACCCCCCAAAAAAAACTCTGCTCATTTTCATTCTTTTGCTCTAATTATAGGATCAAGCAGAATCTTCCTTTGATGTTTTAAAAATAGAGAATCAACATTTTTTTTTCTTTTCATAAAGAGTGTTTTTCTGCTTCAAAAACATTTTCTTCTTTTTTTTTTTTCAATTGCTTGCTGCAGTGGGAAAACACAGAGCTGTTCTTGCATTAATTTTCCCTTCTCTGGTCTGGAATCCAACGCTGGATTTATTTTGCCGTCGTTCCTGAAAATGTGAGACTCTATTTATTAAAAGATGTTCCAATAAGCAGCAGAGCCACCACCTTAGCTTCCTTGGGTAGTTTATTTCCCAAGATTCTGGGGCACTTTTACCTGCTAGTTGCAACCAAGGGTCAGAATGAAGTACTGTTCTGCTTTTATTGGGGACCTAATTAAAAAATGAAAAGCCAACATAAGGCACTTATTCCCAGGAAGTTTTTTGATAAAGTTCAGTGAGGTCCATAATTTTGTACATAAAATGTGGGTCTTGGGAAACGATGTAATTTAGAAAACAATTTATAAAGTTAGCCAAATTCATTTTCCTTTCTAAAATTCTTCCTGCGATGTTTTCCATTTGCAGTCAAAATATCATCCGCTTTCAAATATATATTTTTCATTTAAAGATATTTTTAGTGAGGGCCCTGGGGATGTGTCTCGGTGGTAGAGAACTTACCTAGTGTGCAGAAGGCCCTGGGTTTCTTCCCCAGCAACACACAGAAAAAAGAGATCCTTTTAGTTATACGTATATTTATGTGCAAAAACGCATCCACAGCCATCCGTCTGCCTACATATGTGACTACCGAGAAACCTTAAATTGGGGCATATACATTTGGAATCATATAACTATAAATCACTGAATCCTACTTATAGCATTCTGGCTTTAAAATCCTTCCAAAGTAGAGATGATTTGATTCTAAAACAACTTTTTAGATAAATGTATACTGTGCTGTACACCATTATGTATTTCCATCTTATTGGTATTTTCTGCCAAGTGTGTTCACATTTTAAAAGAAAAATAACTTGCTGGGCGCGGCGGCAGACCCCCATAATCCAAGCGGCTCTGGAGGCTGAGGCAGGAGGATCGCAAGGTCAAAGCCAGCCTCAGCAACTTAGCGAGGCCCTAAGCAACTCAGGGAGACCCTGTCTCTAAATAAAATACAAAATAGGGCTGTGGATGGGGCTCAGTGGTCAAGTGCCCTGAGTTCAATCCCTGGAACCCAATCAATCCATCAAATAACTCTGCTGTACAGTTAACTCAGTCTTTAGGAAATACTTTATTTTTGAACTTAGGTTTCAGTACTTGTAGTTGAAGGTTTCTTTGTATGAATGTGCATGTATTTATGTATACATATATGCACGTATTTATATATATGTGTGTGTGTATATATTTTGCTCTAATTACACAAATAGAATATTCTTTTAATATTTTAAAACTAAAGCGGTGCTAAAAAATTCTCTTTTCATGAAAATTCTTTTTGCTTTAACCTAAGAGCATTAATTTTTTATTTTTATTTATTTATTTATTTGATTTGCAGTGTCCACAAAACACAAGGCCGTTCTTGCACTGATTTCCCCTCTGGTCTGGAATCCAACGCAGTGTCTGTTTTGCAATCCCATCTGCAAATGGGAAACTATAAAGAGGTGTTGAAATGAGCAGCCTAACAATGATCCAACTTCTCCTTTTGACTATTTATAGAGACACGTGCATACATAATTACTCATAAGATTATATCCTATATTTTCTGTAAGCTGCTTATATGGCAGATAGCATCTAATATTCTATGTCTCATAAACACTATATACCAATGTATAACATATATTATAACCATATGTCTACATGTTTCTGTACATAAATTCCTCCAAGCTGTTTTTCTATAGTCTTTTATTTTATTTATTTATTTGTGTGTGTGTGTGTGTGTGTGTGTGTGTGTGTGTTGGTATCAGGGATTAAACACCGGGGTGCTTAACCACTGAGCCACATCCTCAGCCCTTTACGTACAGACGGACAGACATAAGAGTTTTTTTTTTCTGTTTTATTCCTATTTATTTTTTGTAGAGACAGGTCATCCTAAGTTGCTTAGGGCCTCACTAAGTTGTAGAGGCTGCCTTTGAACTTGCCATCCCCCTGCCTCAGATTCCTGAGCCGTCTCTGGGATTAGAGGCATGCCCCACATGCTGGGCTTTTCTACAAGGTATCAAGAAGATGACCAGTGACGGAATTGTACACCGGTCACATCTGTCACTCAGTCGTCTACTGAAGTAGCTATTTTTCACTTACCTGGGAAAAAAGCTTGCCTCCAGATCCCATGTAGGGCTGATTTGTCTAATCAAAGATGGCAGAAAACCCTTGAAGAGAGCCAGGCATTTATTAAACACTTAGCATTTGCTAAGTTGTAAAAGGAGGCGCGCTCACGCCCAGAGACTGATTGGGAGATCTAAGAAATCACGCAGGCAAAGCCCGTGTGGCATCCTTCGCCAACTCCCAAGGCGGAGAGATCCTACGTGGGATTCAAAGCATCATGGCTGCAGGGGTCCGAGCTTTGGAAGTGCCTGGTTTAATTAAAAGGTGAAGCTGCTGTTGATTCAGATTCACAAAAGTTAACAAGTCAAGAGGAGGCTCTGCTGCTCATGTTAGCCACAAAGAAAAAGACAGACTCCTTTTTTTTTTTAATGTTGACAACAAAAAGGGTATTTTAAGTTTGGAAATCAAATGAAATTGCACTTTCTAAGACACGATTGAAAGAATGTTTTCTTCTGGGCATGGTGGTGCACACCTGCAGTCCCAGATGCTCAGGAGGCTGAGGCAGGAGGATGGGGAGTAGAGACCCAGCCTCAGTAACTTAGCAATGCCCTGAGCAACTCAGTGAGACTCTGTCTCTCAATAAAATACAAGATAGGGCTGGGGACGGGGCTCAGGGGTTGAGTGCAATCCCTGATGTTCAATCCCTGATGCAAAAGAAAATTTTTTTTTTCTCTGTCATCTTCCAATATTTTCCAAGGTAAAATCAATGGACGAATTAGAGTTCATTTAAAAATATTGTTTGGTCAAATATCCTTACAAATGTATTACCTTTTCCTTCTCATGACCCACATACAAATATTATTAAGGTTTTGCCCATGAGTTCCTGGCTTGCTGCTATGCAAAAATATGACCTTTTATACGACAATATAGAAGTGAGTTTTGTCATCTCCGTCGGATACCCATAACTTCAGCCTTTGCTCTCTGTTCTGTCTTCTACCTGGTCTCAGCAGGTATCTCCGGAGAAGAAGGATCTGCCATCGTTGCTAAGGAAAAGCTGGACCTTCCCTGGACTTTAGATGGTTTGAGGTTTCCAACTCTCCAATAATGAGGCTTGGAATTAATGTGATTTTTTTTTTTAGTTTATTCTCTACCCCTAATTTCTACAGAAAGAGCAATGGTTTGTTTCAACTGCTCTGTGCTAACCAGATGTCAGTATCCCATGTTCTAAAAAGTTTTAAGCAACTTTGTAACTCTCCAAAGCATCATACTGAATGCAATTTAAAATTCAGATTGACGTACGTGAATCCGTATCTTCGACACTCCAGGTGTTTTTGCACTCTCTTCCCTGACTAGAGGCATATGCCACTCATTAATCCAGCCCCATGCAAATGCATTTCCCTTGGAACGTTCAAAAGACAGCAGGGCTGCGGAAGATATTTTCGTTATGTGACTCCTTAGCAGCCTATGATTCTTGTAAGTGGAGAGGAAGTCACTCTCAACAGAACAAACACCATCAGCTCCATCTTTGCTTGGTGCTGCTTGCTTAATTTTAACGCTGATTGCTGTCTTCACATTCTCACGGCTCTGTCCTAGTGAAACCCTCCCTGGATTCCATGAAATACAGAGAGCAAATCTGCGGACCAGAGAGGTTAAGTGCATTTCTCAAGGTCACAAAGCCACTGAGGACCAAAGCCAAGATCCAGCCTGAGGACAGGGGTCTGTACCCTCCATGGTCCTCACTGCTGAATGAGTAGTGAGATTTTTATAATCTCTTGCTACATCCTTCCTGTAATGAGTCAGCCTTAGTTGGATGCAATTGACAATTGACGATTCCAAGTAAGACCCAACTCTATTCCACCCTGGGTTCCAGGGATCCAGTAGGTTTCCCACCTCGGCACCCCAAGTCTCCTCCTCGTATGGAACCCTGCCTGACGTCCCTGGGTACATTCCGGAAAATTCCTTCTTACCACCAGAGCAGCATTTCACCATAAGGCTTGGACCTGATTGAGCCCAGCTCACCAGGCTGTGTGCTCAGGATCCCGGGGTTTGGTCCCTCAGAGTGAGTGGCACTTCTCCGTGACTGAAATGTAACAAAGCAATGCTGAAGCGTCTTACGCCGACTTTAATTTCTTCTTCCCTGGAATCTGCCCACATTCCCAACCAGCACCTGTGTAGCTGCCTCAGGCTTAGGAAATGGGGGAGGAAATTTGATCTTAATTTTACTGCAAAAAAGCAACCTCAATACTTCATTTCTTCTTCAACCCCCTTATTATCGGGTTTGACTTGACATAGATGAATATGTATATTTTTACAGAAAAATTAAGCTGAAAAGAGAGAGAATCCCCATATTATTTCCCCAGGTTTGAACTGAATGATACGATCTTTTATTGTCTTTGTAGGAAAAAAGAAAACACAGAAAAGAAAGATTTGAATCTTATTTTCCAGGAAGATGTGCCCCTGAATGGTTGTGGCTTCCAGGGATAGTTGCTATCTGCTGGGCGGGAGGAGGCTTTAGGCCCCCTTTAGGCAGTAAGTTAACTCCCTAAAAGACATTTTCTTTGTCCCGATTTACCGCTAGCATGGACATTTTTTATTATGACGGTCTCCCAAGACGGTCCTCTCCTGCCGCTTAGCCCTGCTGCGTCAGGGTTTAAGTCCCCAGCCCCTGTATCATCCAACAGCAATCTCTTAGCCACGGACGGGGCCACCTGTGCCATCAGGTTATCACCATGAAAGCCGGTCTGATGTCACGGTGGGGGTGACCACATTCTGCAGAGAGATGCATGCCAGACACAGAGGTCGGCGGCAGCCCTCACGGAAGAGCCAATAGATCTCCTGGCGCTGGTGGACAGGGCTCCAGACACCGTCCCTACAGGGCTGAACCATTCAAAGCCACGTCCACTACGCTTGCCAGTCCAACACGGTAGGTCTGATCGTGTCCCCTGGTGACCTGAATTCTGTTCTCTGCAGAATTCTGCTCCATTCCTTACCATGAAGAGCCTGGCAGCCCGTCTCAGGGGAGAATCTGTGCACGGTACCTTTGCATGAGCTCTTCTGCGTGGACAGGTAGGTCCTGAGGCCTCGCCCACCCTGCTGTCCTTAGCACGGCACGCATATTCCCTTTATTGGGGACCAGAGGGTGATGCAGGATGACCATGGTGACACTTTGACAGTTTGAGGCAACCTGGGGAAGCTTCTCCATAAAACCAGGGCTGTGTGCCTTCAGTTGTCCACCCAATGAGGAAAAAGAAGGACACTGGTCTCCATTTGGAAAAGAGAGACCTTTGCAGGAGTCCTGGTAGTTCACGATGCACGCCACCGTCCTCCGGGGTTGGCAGAAGTGGAAGAGTCTTTTCGGCCGTGGCTGGCATTCCGAAGCCCTCTTGGTCAGTCCCAATCCGTGTTTTACCCTTAGCGTTTGAATTATTCATCAGCCCGGGGTTGCACCAAGCTGCAGAGGGCACGCAACCAACCCGAGAGTTGTTGTAGCTGAAGCCCAGATCGCCGGGCGCTCTCCCAGGGAGTTCTTACAAGGATGCTACCGTGTAACAGAATGAGTCAAGAGGGTTGCAATCAGGTAGCTAACAAAATAAGGGCTGGTTCCAGGGGAAATCTGAGTGTCGCTATTTTAATCTCCGTTTCTGTTAAAAAAAAATGGTGTGACTGACAGGGCTGAGAAGTTCATCGTGAAGTAGGGATCTGATAATTGCTGTTTGCACACGGTGTCTTCAGTAATTACGTGGCTACCGAAGCCCATGATTCATAAATCATCATTTATAGTTAATTTCCAAGATAGCACTGCAAATGGATAGAGAGGCTTTATGTGGTGTCACATGTAAGCACTTGAACCCATCAATAGATATGGGCAAAACCTGGAATGACCGGGGTTTGGGTGGCATCTCCAGGATTCACCAAACTTCCTGCCTAGGGTCCACCCAACTTTGAAAAAGACCAGCCAGTAAGTATTCAAAGCTTTGTGGGCTAAGAAGACACGTACTTTGCATGCTCACCAGGAAGGCGGGCATGCTGTGTTGGCTTGTTCATCCCTGTGACCAAAAGACCTGACCACAACAACATAGAGGAGGAATTGGGGGCTCATAGTTGGCCAGCTCCATGGCTCTGGCCCAAGGGGAGCAGAACAAGATGGCGGCAGGGCCTGGAGGAGGAGAGCAGCTCAGGACAGGGCACCAGGGAGCAGAGAGAGCTCTGCTCACCAGGGACAGGACAGAGACCCCAAAGGCACAGCCCAGGGACCCCTTTCTCCAGCCACACCCCACCTGCTGCAGTCACCATCCAGTGAGTCCATCCAAGTGGATTAATCCACTATGAGTCTACACCTCTCATAACTCCAATCATTTCACCTCTAAGCTTTCTTGCATTGTGTCACACACAAGCTCTAGGGGACACCTCACATCTCATCCATAACACATGCCCAGAATGCAAATAACTGCAGGAGTGTGGCTGAGCTCAGGGGAGTGGCTCAGAACAGACAAGGGCCAGATGTGATCGCCACCCTTCTTGTAGCCCTAGGAGAGTAACTCAGTGTCGGTTCACAGCTGCTTCTGGGCATCTCTGGATATGCTGCGGAGAGTTCCCATGAGCCATTTTGTGAACGAATTTCTCCGGGAGTCCCTCCCTACATCACTGGATAGATAAGAATTGTGTACACGTCCTTAGAGCTTTTATTCTCGTTGGTGTGTATCCGAGTGCACCTGTACCCATAAGTCTCCCCCGGTTATCTTATCTCCTCCTTGCTTAATTTAAATAAAATGTTCCGAGCGCGGGAATGCAAAGATAGGAAGTTCTTTTCTCCCTGGGTACTTAATCACAGGAATTTTCCCATGTTGTCAAAAGTGCCTCATAAGACACGGATTTAAATTTTTTACACTTTTACCCGATGGCAGAAAAACAAGTGGTGTTTGAGACCTTGACTTATTCTTGCTATCACGATCAAAGTCACGGCGTTTTATTCACCGTTAAGGTTGAAAACATGTGGATGGATGATGGTGGGGTCCACGTTACGGAGGATGAGAAGCAACAGCTGGTGAGATTTAGAAAGGATCGAGGGGGCGCCGAGACATTTCTGCAGGTATCCGGGAGTTTTGCCTGTGTTTATGCTTTTAAAGGTTGTGCTGAGTTTTTATTTGCTCTGATCTCTCCGGTTATGGTCTGCCCGTCTCTGGGATCAGCCTGTGTTTGTGTATCGCAATTGAAATGGAAGAGTGTTTATTCAGAGCACAATGACATGAGATTGTTGATTGTCAAGGGCATTGTGCTTTGCAAAGGGAAGGGTGTAAACAGAAGAGAGGAATAACAGAGTCCTGTGCTTGCAGGAGTGGATTAGCCCATTACCTTGTAGGGGAGAGGATGTATTCAAAAGATTTAAAAGATCCCTGATCAATGAGGACAAAGATGATTTTGAATTGTGAGTGGCTTAACTGCATTCTTCGGGGTGGCGTGGCCTCCATGCTCATTAGGGCTGCTAAAACAGAGCAAAATTAAAAATCAAAACAAAAAACATGTCAGAAACATTTCCTAAGAGCACAAAGGCCCACAAGGCTGGTCTGAAACTTCACCTATTTATTTACAGTCTGCACTCGTTATATATGGCTCTGCATGGTAGTATGCTACCTATATTAAGTTTATGGGCTCAGGATAAATATCCATAATGATTTAGGGCAGCGACAGTTTGTGCAATCATGTTCACCAGCTATTCACATGGGTTTAGTGAACCAGTTCTGCAGGGGGGAGGCGATGCCATATTAGAACATTTCCGACATGGGGTAAAGGGATCTAAGGCATTGGGAATTCACGGCCCAATAACCTCCCGGTGAATATATCTGGAGATATTTGGAGGGGAAATTGCCTCAAGGTCGTATCGACCTCTAGGAACAGAATTTTTTGGCTATTAGAAAGGTAAAAGGCAAAATATGTACGACGTGTGTGTGTGTGTGTGTATGTGTGTGTGTGTAAAAGAAAGGCTGAAGAATGGTGATCAGTTCAGTTTCAGCTCCGTCCCCCCTCAGTGGCACACACCTGTAATCCCAGAGGCTGAGGCAGGAGGATCTCGAGTTCAAAACCAGGCTCCGCCAAAGGGAGGCCCTAAGCAACTCAGGGAGACCCTGTCTCTAAATAAAATGCAAAATAGGGCTGGGGATGCGGCTCAGGGGTCAAGTGGCCCTGAGTTCAACCCCTGGTAACCCCCCGTCCCCCCTCAAAAAAAGAAATTAACACAGATGAAGTTCTTAGACGGAGGCCTGGACTAAATGTGCACCCTGCAGATGGAGGCTCTTTGCATTTTGCAACCAAGTGACATCAGAGCAATTTGTTAGTGCTAGAATCTCCTCCTTGTTCTCCTAACAACTAAATGTAGGGGGGAAGACAGATGCTTATCAGTCAGTCGTGCATGTGATGGGGAGCAGACAGGCAAAGTGGCGGGATCCCGAGGTTCCGGGGATAACCCTATAGACTGGGCCCACCACGCTGACCGCCGCGTGCCTTCTTTCAAAAAGCAATTGACCTGCGGCTCCACCTGGCTTAGGCTCACAGGTAGGTTGCATTTCTCAGCAAACTACCTGTTATTTGCAGGAGACACGCAGGCCCTCAAAAATGCCAAGGAGAGGAGCACAAGTTACCCTAAAGTGTAGGGGGGGGGGGACTTCTATGACACTTCTGTGTCTTGGGACTGAAGAAATAGTGGGTGGATGGACCGCTGACCGGGGTCTGGTCAATCTGGCCACATGATGAGGAAGACTCTCCTGTTTTAAGGAAAGTGACCTGATATGAGCCAATCACTTTTACTTCTTATTTTTAAAAAGTTTAAAACCTTTAACATTCATACGTAAAAACATTTAAAAATCACTTGTTTGTGGAGTAATTGCATGATATTTCAAAAATACAGAAAAACTTGCAGGAGCCCAGCTGAGGTGCGAGTCATGGGGCCATCCTGGGTGTCCCGTGGATGAGGGGTGTGGTCTCTCCCAAAACCCCCGAAGGAGACCTGGCGCCAACTCGTGGTTCGTATCCAAAGGAAAGAGCCAAAACAGGTCAAGAAAGTCAGAAAATAGACTTCTCTTCTTTATAAAGTTTTTTACCCTCAAGTATTTAGTTATAGTAACAGAAAATGGACTTCTCCATAGTATAAAGGAACTTTTGAGGAATCTCATGTTTTTTTTTTTTTTCTTTTTTCTTCATCGAGTAGAGCTTAGTCCTTGAATCTGAAGTACTGTGTGTCCTCGTTCTCTTGACACCTCAGGTGCGTGGCATAGAATTGTCCTCAGAACAGAAATGCAGAATCTCAGCCTCCATCTCAGACCTCCAAAGCCAGAATGCGCCTTCTCAGAGGATCCGCGGGAGATGGGTATGCCCGCTAACGTTTGAAAAGAGCATGTTTAGCTAATGATCAATACTCAATCGCAGAGAGAGTGAATAAATGAATACATAATTAAGAGAAGCAATTAGGAAGTAGCTCAAGTAATGCCTTCCTTTGCCCTTGTGTAGAATGCTTAAACGTGGAGGCCGAATTTCTGGTTTTCACGTCAGGTGTCTCTTAAAGGGAGACGTTCCTCTCTCCACCCCTCTTCTTCAGTAATAAATGCTTATCGAGCAAACACTGGGCATTGGATATAGAGAATGCACAAGGGAGGAAGGGCTCCTTACCATCACTGAGGTTCTGTATTTACGTGGGAAAGATGGTCTTTCATATGACAGGGAATGAAGGGTTAAATCTGGGTGCCGACGTGGGAGCAGGTATCATGGGAGGGGTGCCATTTAGCATGTTCAGCCTCCTTGACCTTGTGCCAGAACCATGAGCCCAAATAAACTTCTTTTCATTATAAAGTTTCTTACCCTCAAGTATTTAGTTATAGTAACAGAAAATGGATTTACTTCAGCCTGGATTTTCCTCAGTTCTTTTCCCTGGTGCTCAGCACACAGGAAACCCCAATCAGCTTCCCATCACCCAAAAGTCAAGTACCTCGTGGTCCATGGAGCCGTCAAAAAGTGGGGTTCTGTTTTAGATCATTCTGCTGCCTGTGGGATCCTGTGGAGGGGAGAGGCTGGCTTTGAGACATGCCGGGGTATGCATCCTGTTGAGGAAACATCTCCCGGAATCCCTTCATCATTAGTGAAGTCTGAGCCACTCGACCCCAATACATAACTTGCCCCAAGAGACGGGCCTCCATCGGTTCTCTGAAATGTCTTCTCTCAAACCTTCACAGGGGAGGCTGCTCTCAAAAGGGAGGGGAGGGAGAGTGCTTTGGCTTAATAGGGCTGAGAATCCTCCGAGTCGGCTTCCCTGTCAGGCTGAGCAAAGCCTCTGCGCATTATTATTATTTTTTCTTCTGGTAGCAGAAAGCAAAGTTCAAACCTAACACGGCCTAACAAGAGAAATGCCACCCGCTCCACAGCGGTGAAGGCAAACATCCTCAGACTGACTCACGGAGTGCATTGTGTTTTGTAAGGGAAGAAAAATAAGCCCGTAGGCAGCCCGCAGCCGGGTCCTGGCAGGGAGGCGGGGAAGGACCCTGTTCCAGGAGGCTTAAGGTTGGAGTCCATCAAAGTCGCCGAAAGGTCACATCTTTCCTCTGCACAACGCCTATTTCTTTGTAAATGTTTGTTTTCCCCACGGAGAAAAGAAAGGCATTATTGAGATAACTGGATGGGGGAGCAGTCCAGGGAGTCAGCTAAATAAAGAGATGATGCCTGAGACAGAGGTGGGCACATCAATCAAGACATTTCGAGGGGAGGAGGTTCCTGCGGATGGGGAGTAGGGAGGTCATCGTGGTGAAGTCAGGTTTGGCTCCACAACAATAAGATTTCAGTGGCGACTGCATTTCTCTTTCCAAGATCGGGTGTACCGAAAAGTACCTTGGAGGGGATCCTCACCCGGGCTGGCGTTAATTAAAGCCAATGCTTATTGAGCGCTGTCACGGGCATGTGACAGGCAAAGACAACTCAAAAGTATAGACTTTGTGATGCTGCAAGGGGACTGGCGTATGGCGGGCAGGGATGGTTTCAGAGGAAGAAAGTCTTCCTGAGGCGAATTAGGTAGGTACTCGGTTCCCTTCAGCCTGGGGGGAAATCTAAATTAAAAAAAAAAAAAAATCAGAGGGGAAATCAGAACCAGTTGTTCGACGGTAATGAAGGATCTTTATTTTCTGCTCTAAATGATGGCTCTCAAGGTAGGCACTAAGGGCTGTTCCTTGCAGATTGCTTACGTTTTACTGAGATCTGTTTTCCAAAGTTCAATCGCATCTTTTCTTAATTGCTTGTACGCTCTCTCTTTTCTCTTCCAGTAAAGCCGTGTGCATTGGCTTCCCACTTGAACGGGGCTGCTCCACCTCGGACTTGAATTTCCAGCCCCTAAAAATTAAATAAAGAAATTACATTAAATAAAAAATAATCAAATCATAGGACGGATAAATACGTTGCCTGCTGTTATGGAGTCTGTACATTGCAAATAGAGAGCAGTACAACAATCACTCAGGAATCATGCATTTTTAAAAAAAAAATATAAGATAAAAGCAATTCACTGGCAGGCCTTAGCTCACTGAATTCCGCCTCTGTCCACCTAGCAAGGACACAGCTCGCGTGAGGACACACGGGATGCTTGGTCCTGATGCTGGTGGGTGCTCCTCAGTGGATTCCTTCCTACTCAGGAGGATCCCGCTGAGCCTGCAGACTCTGCGGTCAAACCTCCAAGTGCCTGCTCAGCCAACTCTCCCAAAATAGGTCCCCGGGGCAGGTGGCTCCTCTCCAATGGGGACATTTGTCATCACAGACAGGATCTGAGCGTCGAAAAGGGGTCTCTGAGTCGTGCTGAGGGTGTTTGGGAACAGCATCACGATGCATGGTGCACGGGTGCGCGCACACACACACACACACACACACACACTCTTTCTCTTTCCTTTTCTGGTTTCTTCTCTCAGCATCCCTCTGAACAATCTCAGGAAGAAGTCGTCTTCAGGCACGCCAGGACTTTCTCAGGGTGAAGCCAGGCGGAATCTAGACTATGGCAGTTTCTAATTTTACCAGTTCAGGGAGGGGAAACTGGAACGAGGGGCAGAAACAGCTAGAAATGCAATGCAAAGCGTGCCCCCGCCGGGCTAGATTCTGGGGGGCAGAGACACGGGCACGAGCGAGGGTTTCTGCAGTGACTGTCGGACCTGCTTGGCACTCGGGAGGTCTGCATGGGGTGGAGGAGAAGCCACTTAAAAGGGACAGCCGCAGCATCCAGTTGGGGAATCGCATGCAGCGCGGCAGCTTCTGTCCTTACAAGCATTTTGGACTTTTGTCTATTTTCAGATCCCCTTTGGTCTACATTCCCAACGTCCCTGAGAGCACGTCACAGTGGGAAGCCCTGTTCCACCCCCGATTTGGGGGACAGTGACTTTTCCCGTTAGGTTTCTCTCTGCCAAGCTTTAAAGAAAAGAAATCGAGTCAGGAAGGTGACCACTGGGCTTGAGAAATTCTAGGACCAGAGATAGCTGGAGGCCAAAGGACGGATGCGGAGCAGAGTTTCAAAGAGACATTTGCAGCTGTAAGATACATGGATCCAGGTGTCCTTTCCCAAGGCTCAAGGAGTCTTCGAGGACTTTCCATAATTAAAAAGGGGCGTCAAAGGCACGGCTTCAGGGCTTCTCCATTAACCTCATGAGAGAGGACGCACTTGCCCCACTGCAGTAGAAAGGCTTCAGAGACGCTTCAATCTGAGTTGATAGTTGGGCCCCGTCACACATTAGCTGGGTATAAAAAGAGCGACTTCAGGAGGCTGTCAGGGGAATTAAAGGAATCGCATGCCGGTTCCTATCCTGTTATAGGTGCCATAGGAATGTCCTGCTTTATGGCAGTGATAGTTAGAATTGTGGATTCTAATTTGCCTTTTTATTGACATTGCAATTTATAGTGGACTAATGGCGACAGTGTGGAAATCGGAGGGTCATTCCCCAAACACGGTAGACGGGGAAAACACACCAACACGGGCCATGAACGTCAGGACCAAGCCTGGAGTCCTGGGGTTGGGTGCGGTTTCAAGACGGCAGCCGGGCTGGTTTGTGAACCTGGTGAACTGGTCCAAGTCTTCTAGAGTCCTTTAGAACATTAAGTCGCAGGCACTCTTGGCCCAAGCTTTAATCCCTCGGTTTATAAGCAACGTAATCGATGGGTTAATGATTTGTGTGTAGAAGGCTAAAGCGCCACGAATGACAGGCATCGATGAGTTTTTTTTGTTAGAATATCATTGTGACCGACGTTGCGCTGGACGCAACCTATCGTAGGACAAGTGGAGAGCAATAGGAAAACTCATTGATTCTGGGTGAACGGACCGTGGCTCCATGTGCACAAACCAGAGGTCCACACCCGGGTGACATGGATGTTTAATCTACTGCACAAAGAAACCTGGTTCTGGAGGGCAAGTGTTCACCCTCATCAAGCCCCAGAGGCATGCTAGCCCCTGTTCCCTGGAGTTGACCCACATCCCTTTGCGTCAGGGTCAACATATTCTTGAGACCAGAAAAAGACATCTCCCCCTAGTGAATGCATTTAGTGCCCAAGCTAGTGTGCACTTAGATGCATGAGAAAGCAACCAGAATTCTGTCCAATGATAGGTTTGCAAGAGAAGCTAAAAGCAAGGATCCTGGCCTGTTTTCTTTTGCTATAATTGCACACCTCAGATTAGGTAATTGCTGACTAACAGAGATTTGTTGAGCTCATGTTTCTATCTGGAAAGTGGAGAGTCCAAGAACATGGTGCTCCCGTGCACTTAGCCCATAGGAAGGACTCTCTGGCTGCATTCTAACATCAGGGAGGACATCATAGCGTGAGGGACCAAGCGTGCTAGGGAGAGCACTGATTTAAAACAAAGCCCGAGGCCTGCCCTTGATACCACATTAATCCACAAATCCAGGAATGGACGGATCCATCCACGAGAGCCAAGCTTTTGGAACTCGCTCACCTCCTAAGGTCCCACCTTTGATGATTCTGCTAATGCATAAGTTTGAGGACCAAGTTCCCGACACAGGAAATCTGGGGCACACAGTCAGCCACCACACAGTGGCCTTTTTAGAACTTATATTCTGTGCCACACACAAGTCTCATTCGGACTGTGACGGGCTCTCGGCGAGATGTCCCAGATGAGTTAAGATCTCTCCTTCATTTCTCGGGAGGTTCCAATTACTGACTCATTCATTTGTTCACAAACATTGCTTTCTCTGGGAACGTGTAACTGGAGGAGAAAACACTGAAATGATGGTGCTCACCTTTTACGTTTGATTGACCACCTTCCCATGCATCCGAGTTCATCTCGTACGTACGTGTTTCAAGTTGGACAGTTTTAAGAGAAACGTCCCCAGGGTCTGCCCATCTTGACAGCGCTGGGGGGCGATTTTCCTCCGTATGGTTTCATCTAAAGAAATTGGATTCCTCTCTCCGAGATCCCCCTCCTACTTTGTATTAGATTCCCCGAGAGTCGAAGAAACGGGATAATCTTGCCTTGAGGGGCTCACGTAGGCTTTTTATCTGCTTAGAGACGATGAAAGAATACTGTAGGTGACCAACGAGCATTTTTTTAAAAAAATTTCTTCTCCAAAGGTGGAGGAAAATATGGTACTTATTTAACATTCTCAGATACATAGGGCCACATAATTTGTCTGATAGCGAGAAGGAAAGCAAAGGTCATTGGGATCCGTTGGTGTGTTTTTGACAAACAAATTGAGAACACATGCGTGGCCAGAGTGAGATACTTTGGGAAATAAAACTGGCTATATTTTACGTGTGCTTAGTTTAAAAATGGAGTGAGTTTCTATGCACTATGATCTCCAAGTTTTGAAGCCTTTGTGCACGGATATTTTTGATGCTAACGTATGCGGTCTTCCAAGGGAGGAGTTGACGGCTTATGCATGGAGCTGCTCACCAGGCCAACCTGGGCCACATGATTCAACAGAGCAAATGACACTTCTGAAGAATAATTTGTACAGACCCGTTTTTCTTCCTATCTACCTGGCTTTGCCTTGGCAAGAAAATCATGGAAATGGAATTGTACGGAATGTGGTCTTTGAATTTGGCTGTTTGCATTCAACTCCATGCACAGGAGGTAAGTCTCTGCTGCTGTAAACACCAGTGTTCATTCCTATTCCTTGCTGAATAGTATTCCACAGGAAGGATCCTGCTGAAATCTTGTTTCCGTGTCTCCCAGTTATCAGGCATGAAAATGTGCCATTTTTTTTTTTTTTTTTTTGCTATTAAGTTGAGTTACAGAGATGTTACTTATAACCAATGCGAAGGCTGGGTTAGTGCAGTGGCTGCAAGGAGAGCCAGAGTAAAGTCGGATGGAACATGGGAAAGAGGAGATGGACCATGAATGATTAATGAACCTTGGCTGTGAATCAGTGAGGGAGCAGCAGAGATGTTTGATTCCGGCGAGAAATACCAGGAAAATGAGATTTTTGTTAGTTTTGCAGGAGGAAGATAAGAGATAGAAGAACATGTAGATACCGGTTCTTCTCATTTATTTTTGCTGCTATTTGATGTGTGCACACCTGAAAACCAAATACAGTAGCCCGCCTAATTGTATGAAAATAACATCTCATGGGGGAAATATGCCGGGATCTTTTCCTAAATAAATCTCTAACTCTATAACCTGATATACAGTATACATATCAGAAAACAAAAAAGATTTTTAAATCCCTACTTTTAAAGAGATGCCGAGATGAATTAGAATATTACTTCAAAATAACCAGGTGCGGCGGCACACGCCTATCATCCCAGAGGCTCGGGAGGCTGAGGCAGGAGGATCGTGAGGTCAGAGCCAGCCTCAGCCAAAGGGAGGCCCTAAGCAATTCACTGAGACCCTGTCTCTCAATAGGGCTGGGGACGGGGCTCAGGGGTCGAGTGAGTTCAATCCCTGGTACACGTACACACACACACACACACACACAGAGAATATTAATTTAAATAATGATAACTTGATGGGAGGGATTGTAGGGGAGGTTTTGAAACACAAAAGCAAAGCAAAGCTCAGAGGAGAAGGAGAACCAAGCATCAGCATTTCCAAGATGGAAGGTGGGGCTGGCAACACAGACCAGAAGGTGACTGGAGGTGAATGGAAACCGCGCCCAGGTGTCTTCTTTTGCATCTGGTGGATGCATCCGGGTACACGAGTCCATTTTGTATTCTCTTATTGTTAGTTGGGAGTGTGAAATATTACTCACTGGAGAAAAATGTCTCTGAATCAGTGCTTTTCACATTCTACCAACACCCTTCCTCTAATTGCCCATGGCATGTGAACACATTCTGATAAAGAACTAGGCCGGCATGCGTAGAAAAGGATGACGTGAAATATAGGGAAGAGAGGAGTGGATGGAGTGAGTCTCCTGACAGTTTAGGGTCAACTGGAGGGCGTCCTTTGGAGTTATCTAGGTCAACTCCCCCGTATTACAAATCTGCATGTCTAATCAGCAACGTTTTTTCAATCGCACTTTTTTCCCTACATGTTAAGTGTGTGTCCTGTAAAAGCCACGGATACAGTGGATATAAGTTGAACAGATCCCAACTGGGAGAGTGGTCGACACCGTCAGCGGATCTCTTCATCGCGATCCTTTTTAAACGAAGCTTTGTGCTTGGTTCCCACCCGCGTCCTGTGCCTTGTTCCAGGCTGAACTTACATGATCACCTGCAGCTGTCAAGCAGAGCCGGACGACTCGTCGCTGTCAAAAGGGTGGCCCCCGACTGCAGCGGCCACAGACTTTGAGCACGACCTAGGTGAGGGATGATCTCAGAAGAGGGGGCATCAGTTCGGTTTCTGTCTGTGCTGACGGCAAAGAAGCCAATGCTATCCTTTCCTTTCTCCTGGGCACCAACAATTTCGCCGCGAGGCTCCTAGGAGGCTTTTGCGTGATTGTCTACAGGTTGAGATCCCCCCCTTAAGTTGGGGACTTCAAAAGACCAAGGACTGCGCCCTCTTCCTCTTTCAATTCAAGCTTCTGCTCCGGTGGTGCACAAAAACGGAGATAAAAACCTGAGACACTTTGAGGTAGAAGAAAGCTAACACCCTGCAACTGGAGCTCACAGGGGGAGAGAGTAAGGAGAAAGGCAGGCCCAGCAGACTGGGTGAGATTTATTATTTTTGATTATTTCCTCCTCTCTGGTCTCCTGGCTGTGGGTGCACGGACCAGCTCTATCAGCATCGCCCTTTGTCACAAAACAGCATCTCCGGCTGCACTCCAGACCTGCTCAGTCAGAACCGGAATCTGGCTTTGTGCTAGAAGTCCAGGTGTTGTGTGTGCACATCTGGATTTTAGTTCCCTTCATTGTGAGCTAGAGGAAAACAACAATGACCTTCAGAGATAGCCAGGTCACAGAAAGGTATTTTGAACGGGTAGAATACAGTGTTATTCCAAAGCAAAACCAAGCGAGCTATTAATAAGAACAGGATAACAGTGACGTGTTCGAATATGGGAGGCGAACAGGATGGGAAGGAAGAACAATTTGAGTCCCCTTGTTCCTCTCTGAGTACCATGTCACCCGCTCTGTCCCTGCCCCGCGATGGCAACAGGGCTTTCAGATTTATTTCCAAATTCTGTGGTGGCTCCGAGGACATCTGGCAGCGTCTGGGGACATTTTTGCACACCGCCATAAGGACGTGAGAAGGATATCATCGGCATCCAGTTGGTAGAGCAGAGGTCAAGGGCGCTGCTCAACCTCCCGCAATCTGTAGGATACCTCCTCACGACAAAGAGTCATTCAGCTCCAGAGGCCAATAGGGACAACCGAGAAACCCTGATTTATAGCCACGCACAAATATCTATTTCTACAAAAACGCGTTTCCGTAGACGATGCCAAGGTTTTCAAGCCAAGATCTTCCCCTAGGGATGCAGATGTGAATTATTTAGAAGACCTCAAAACACCAGGTAGCGTCGGGTCAGCGGATGGCTTGGGGAAAGGAACCAACGAACGGATCAGAAAGTTTCTCCGAGAATTCCCTCCCTTATATCTGAGTGGGTCCCGTCTCCTGGTCCTTCTACCAAGAAAATGGCATCGGTAGATTTATTTTCTGGAAGGATCTTGGAGCAAAGGTGGGGATAGACTCCTAACAGCCTTTGATAATGTGGCTGCAATACATTGGGACATAAAAGGCCGACAGATTGCAAATCCATCACGGGACAAACCTTGAAAGCAAGACCTTGATTCTTTTCAGGCCCAAAACCCCGTTAATGATTTTAACGTCCAACTTGATTTTTGCCTTGAGTCCTCGGTAAGTGAATATCCACTGGAGAAATTCTGTCATTTACAACAAACGGGTCGTGTGAGTTCTCTCGAATAAAGCCCGATCTGGGTCCTAAAAAAAAAACACTTGTCAAAAGGAAAGAAAAAAAAAAAAAAGCCTTAATTTATCGCCACAATGTTGCGCCCAAGTTTTCCGGCGGCATTCCTGTTTTATTAATTTTGTGATTTTTATGGTTTATTTATAAGCCAGAGAGCTGTCCCCGAGTGGATGAATCTGTTTACCAGTAAATCAGTAAACTGTAAACGTTGCTATAAAACAAAGAACGTGGTGGAGATAAATCAGGAATGAGGGATTCTAGGTATCCCCAGGGAGCGTTTCCGGTAGGTTACAGTGGCCGACTCCAACCCTGCACCCATGAATCACAGAAGCCCTTGCGGGTTTATGAGGCTTGCAAACCACGGGTATTCTGCTTCTTCCTGCTCAGCACATCTTTGTGGTAATAAATAGGTAATTGGTTTGGTTCTATTATGCACTTTCAGGATTACTCTTTGCAGTAATCACATATAAATCCTTGGGCTTATGGTTTGCTTTATTATAAATTTTTCATAATATGACTCCCCATCCTTCCTTCTCTGTTGTGGAGCATAAGAAGAAGAAGAAGAAGAAAAAAAAATCCCAAACAGTCAGACTAGGTGCAAATATGTTTGCTTTTTTGCAATCGGTAAGCTTTAATCTACTTACCGCCGTGAATTATCTCATTAGCCGTAAGAGCACGTAGCACCTCAAAAGGACACTGTTTCTTTTTCTCCCGTAGGAGACTTTCTAGGAAATCTCCAATAAATCCATTGGAACGGCCACATGACCGTAACATTAGAAGACTCTTAAAACACATGCAAAAGGGTCTTGCAGAAGAATTTGCAAAATTTCTGCATAGAGGAAAACAAGTTACTACCTCATACTACGACAAAACACTGATTTATACAAGGATTAAGATGAAACTAACCATCCATTAAAACTAAGGTGAGGCTCTGGGGCTGTAGCTCAGTGGCAGAGCGCTTGCCTAGCATGCGTGAGGCACTGGGTTCGATCCTCAGCACCACATAAAAATAAACAAATAAAATAAAGGCATTCTGCCCATCTACAACTACAAATAATAATAATAATAATAATAATAATAATAATAATGTGAGCCATTTGCAGTGATGCACGCCTGTCATCCCAGCAGCTCGGGAGGCTGAGGCAGGAGGATCGCGAGTTCAAAGCCAGCCTCTGCCAAAGCGAGGCCCTAAGCAACTCAATGAGATCCTGTCTCTAAATGAAATACAAAATAGGGCTGGGGATGGGGCTCAGTGGGTGAGTGCCCCTGAGTTCAATCCCTGGTACCGAAAGGAAAAAAAGAAAAAAAAAAACACTAAAATGAATTATACAATTTAGGTAAGAACACAACATTTTTTGTTAATGCTCAAGGTATTTTGACCAAATATCCCTGCCCCGGGCTAATACTTTAATAATCATCAGACCAGTGTGCATTTATTTATTTATGAGATTTTCTTTTCACCTCATGCAGAAAGGCCAACATTAACGGGAGAGAACATCCATCTCACTTGGGCGGCAGAGCAAGTGTGGAAATCACTCATATTGATCTCATCCACCCAGGCTGGAGGCAGTGCCCATAGCAAAGGGGAATTTGAACAAGGTCCCAGCAGATGCCAATGGAGAATGCAGTAAGAAGTTCAGGGCGGGGTATTTCTATTTACCTGCTGCTCTGTCTTGCAGAGTTGCACTTTTAAACTGGTGCCTAATGAAAATCTGCACACAATGTCCCCCTTTTAGAAAGAAGTAGGGCACAACTTCATGGCGCATGGAGCAGCTGTGACCTGGGAGGAGGACGATGACCTTGAAAATGGGTGTCTGAGGAAGTGGACATTTCCAGAGAGGAAGGAGGTGAGGAATCGCATTTGACCCCGCATCGCCCACTTCCAACAGCCACCTCTCGACTTCTCTGGGGGGAGACTGGTGTTCGTTTCATCCCGTGCAATAGAATCAGAGACTCTATGGTAATGAGGTAGGAATCGCAGGGCACAGAAAGACAGTAAATACCGAGGCTCAAGCACCCAGGAAACTCTGGAATGTGAAACACGCAGCTCTTGGGAAAACTCAGCCCACATCCTTAGCCCACAACCTTGGTCCCATTCTATTTGTCGGTAGATTTTTTTTTTAAGTCGTGCTTTATAGATGTACATAAAGGTGAAGTTCACTGTGGTACACTCATGCAAATAGAAATTGAGTCAGTTTCATTCCACGGTTCCTCTCTTTACTGGTCTTTCTTCTTCCACCTTAAACCTTTTTCCCTGCTCTATAGATCTCCTTTCCTGTATTTATGGGATTCAATGTTCCGCCCCACCCTTTTATCCCATTACCTTGACCTAGCTTCCAAATCCTCGAGAAAATAGTTGCCTCTCAAATTTCTGAGCCTGCCGGACCCTCTTTCTCTTTGAAGCATCCGTGATCTTACTCTTTCGATCCTTCTAGTTCCTTTTCCTTAATTTAGCCAGCCATGTGTTCTATCACTGAGCCTAATAAATAAATCCAAATGGACAGCCCTGATAACTAATTCCAGCACATGGCCATCAATTAGGTGAATCTGATTTGCTTGGAATCAATTTACCCCATCTGCTTGAAAACACGGGGCTGGTCATTTTTCCTACTTTCTTTCTTTCTTCCTTTTCCTATCAATGACGGAACTTGCTGCAAAATGTCAATGTTTTTATAAAACATTTATTAGAGGCGTTGTACAGCTGCGCATGTTTGGAATAAAAACTCGGAATGCCCGTGTGAATAAAGACATTTCTCTTCAGTGACTCACACCAGGAAACTCATTAAAAAATCTCCCGATCCCGATATTCCTTGGGGGTAATGACTCTAGCGGGGAGCACCCTCCCGTATGCTCAGAACCCACGACAGAGGGAGGCGGGCCGGGCGCTGAGTCAGAGGCTGATTAATGGACATTGTGGTCACCAGCAAGGCAGGAATGATTAAAGGCTAAACCCGGTGTGACACGCTGTAAATGAGGCCGTGGTGAGTGGACCAAAAGGGATTGGAGCTGAAAACCCCAATGACGGCCCGGATCTCCATATTGTGCACAATTAGGAAAAAGATGGAGGTGATGGATGGAGTGGGCGAACGGCCCGTGACAACTGAGGCCCATGGAAAGCCATCGGATGGCGGCCGGCGAGATGGGGTTGGAGAGGAAGGATGTCTCTGTTACCTTGGGAGATTTCGCTGGATGTCACTATCATTTATAAACTCGTCGCCCGCCCCCCCCCCCAACAGATCAGAACGTCGGCTTCTCAGGGCTGTCACTCAAATTTACAACGGGACCCAGGGAGGACGGCTTATTCTGATAACTGCATATTGATTGCTTCTCGCAGCTGCCCCACGGAAGGGTCTCCTGGCTTTGGGTCTTAGCTTGCAACTTCATGACATATATGGCCCTACGAAAGTCTTTGGGAATGAGGTGTCCCCGAAAAGCTCATATGGGAGAAAGGCAAGAATGTTCAGAGGTGAAATGAATAGTCTATGAGAAATATCATCTAATCAGTGGATTGATCCACTTAAATGGATTAATTTGGTGGCGGGTGTAGGCAGATGGGCTGTGGCTGGAGGAGGGGGTCCCTGGGCTGTGCCTTTGGGGTCTCTGTCCTGTCCCTGGTGAGCAGAGCTCTGTCTGCTCCCTGGTGCCCTGTCCTGAGCTGCTCTCCTCCTCCAGGCCCTGCCGCCATCTTGTTCTGCTCCCCTTGGGCCAGAGCCATGGAGTCGGCCAGCCACGGACTGAACCTCGGACACCATGAGCCCAAATAAACTTTTCCTCCTCTAAATGTTTCTGTCAGGTGTTTTGGTCACAGCAAAGCAAGAGCTGACTAAAGCAGTTATACAGGTGAAAAAGTTTATAGGGACACTCTTGGTTAGTGATTCAGGTTTACAGTCAAGGAACAGCCTAGGTGTGTCATGAGACGGACCCAAGCCAATAAACAAAATAGTCAGCTCTGATTATAGAAGCAACCACTTTAGAAAACTCATCCAATGGGTTCTTTCCCTACCTTTTTCTTTAAGGTTCCATTTAAAAAGTTCCTCCGATGTTTGCCTCCATGAAAATCAGCATCTCCTTATTTAATATTTACTTTAGACTCTTATGTACATAACTCATCTGAATTATGACTCAATCTGTTTGCGCTTCTTCAGGTGGACGCACTCTCCTTGATTAATAGGGAGGGTATTCGGTTTCTTTAGAGTGATGTTTTGTCAAATTTTAACATTTATATTAATTATCTGGAAGCCTGGAGAAATCCAGATTGTATGTCAGCAGTTCTTGAGCTGAGGATTTGCATTTTTCCAAGGCTCCTCTGGGATGTGGGTGCCGCCCAAGGTCCTGGGGGTAGCCAGGCTTAGGTCAGGGGTCAGCTAGCTTTTTCTGGAGAACACCAGACAGTAAACATGCTCGGCTTTTTGGACCAGGCCATCTCCGACCCACCTAATTCTCCCGTTGCACCGTGGTGCCCAGAGCAGCCAAGACCCTTCAAACACAAGACGGCTCTGCCTCCATCTAGTTGTATTTACAGACATTAATATTTGAATTTTATGTGTTTTTTTTTTTTTTGCATATTACAAAATGTTAGATTTAAAACATTTTTTTTTTCAAATGTTTAAAAATGCAAAAGACATCCTTAGCCCATTAGCTGTCTCACATGCATGGTGGGCCCTGCTGGGCTGGGGGCTGTAGTGTGTTAATTCACCATTGCATGTGACATTGAGCTGTCTAATAGTCATAGAACGTGCTGGAATAAAGAGCCCAGTTTTCGGTTCAGTTTGCCATCGCTGCAAGTTGTTTAGAGGCGTTCTCTGAAACAGCCAAGGATGGAAAGTATTTCATGCACGCTTAATATCATCCCCGTTATGTGTCCTGGGAGATTAGTTGGTAGGGCACGTTTGTTTTTCCATGTTTATTTTAATGTCCAGAAATGGCATTTACAGCCGACTTCAACCATCTGTTGAATTGTTCTGCGTTTAGTGTTATGCGATGGATCCACCGGACGCACAGAATTCACTTACCCAGATTTTTAAAGATTAATCATTGTGAAATGATGGCTTCGTTTTGGCTCAGGAAACAATGGCAATTGCTTCCTGTTTAACACCGCCATATGGCCTTAGGGTTACGACAAAGACGAAAGTGAACCTTATTATAAAACCATTGTATTAAGGTGTGGAGACACAGGGAGGGGCACTTACTGTGGGGCCATTGGAACACGCTGTTGTCAGGACACATCTGGGTAAAGTCTCCTGCTCCAACTTGGGACAACATCCCAGCAGCTCAGGAGGCTGAGGCAGGAGGATCTCGAGTTCAAAGCCAGCCTCAGCCAAAGCGAGGCCCTAAGCAACACAGTGAGACCCTGTCTCTAAGTAAAATGCAAAAGAGGGCTGGGGACGGGGCTCAGTGGCCAAGAGTCCCTCAGTTCAATCCCTGCTGTCCCCAAAATAAAGAACCTATGTCAAGACTCTGAACATACAAGTTCCAGTTTTACTAACAGAAGGAAGAACAAGAGCCAAAGGTAAACAACTGTCCCTTTGACGGTGTCTGTCCGTCAATTTGAAGCCACAGGCTGGTTTCGTATCTGCTCCTTCCAATCAACGAAATACAGTCCTTAAATGTTGGGTGCCCACTGGGGCGAGAGTGACCTCATTCTGCGTTCACGTAAGATGATGGCTAAGATGGTATTGTTAATAATGCTGATTACGGCCTCCGAAACACATCCATTTATCATTGCTTTGTTGCCTTCTAGACACACTCGGGTGGTTATTTTCTGTATTCAACACAACACAGTGAAAGAGGGTTGGTCACGCCCCAAATGACCCAAACAGGTGTCCCTGAATGTCAGGCAGATTCCGCTGAAGCCGGACTTGCAGGTCCTGAGCTCTGCCATCTCAGGGATCCGCCATCTTGCTTTGTAGGCTCCAGACCCAGGGCCTTGGGCATCACCTGGGGGTCTCTCATTGGGGGAAAGGGAGAGAGCAGGGCTCAGCACACTGGGGAGGTTTTTATAGTGTCACCCGACACTCGGCCTCTATTCCCTCGGGAAGAAGTCAGCCGTGGGACCCCCAGCTGCAAGGGAGTTGGGAAATGGTGTGTCCTTGGACCAGAAACCCAAGAGGGGCTGCTTCCCACCCAAGGTAGAGACCTTTAGGGTGACCGTCCTCTCTTTCCTAACTGAACTCACCCCCTACATTTCTTAAAGTCTATGGTCTCTAAGTTGGAACCCCAAAGGCTAACAGTTTCCCAGAGCTGTGATTTGGATGCTTGGGGGAGATTTTCCTTTCTTGGGGGGGGGGGGTCTCCTTTCTCCTCCGTCAGTGGCTTTCTCACGATTGCAACAGCCACTCCGACTCTCATTTCCTGCGAGTCGACTCTAGCCTGCTTTAGATTATTCAGAGCAATATCTCTTCCCACGCTGGGAATATTATCTCTGCGCTAATCGCCTCGCCCATTGTCTCTGCAAATGGAACTTGAAGTCTCCGCGCACCTTGGCGTTGGGGCCTCATGCCTCCAGTGCCCGTCTAAATTTGCATGAGGGCAGGAGAGGCTTGCTGGAGATGAGTGGCCACCCACAGGCAGGGCGTGCTGCAATCGTGGAGGCTGCCAAAGACTCTAGTGCTGTTCCTGTTTGTCTTCCCCGTAGAACTTTGTGAATGCGTGCATGTGTCTGATCCTGGATTCCGAAGAGCAGTCCTCGCGGCCAACTAGCCAAGAGCCGGCCAGGTACACAGGCTGGTCTCTTTGCTCTGTTGCCTTTATTAAAATATCTCAGTGACAGGCTGGAAGCCTCAGACACCCAGCAGCCCGGGCTTCTGCTCATCTTACAGATCCCGCTGCCGTGATGTTTTTAAATAATGAATCAATGAGCCAGCTGCCATCGCCGGGCTCCGCACGGCCGACGATGGCTCTCTTCTGGGACCGTGGGGACAACCTCGGTAACATCCAGATGAAGGATAAAACGTGCAAATGTGGATTTTATAGGTACCAAGCCCAAAACGTTGTTGCACATTAAAGAGAAACTGGTAGAAGTTTGAAACCAACATCGAATGAACAATTGAATAAAAATTGCAGGATACAAAAAAATCAACACACAAATGTCGGTTGTGTTTTTATCCAGTAAAAGTGAACTCTCCAAAAAGGAAATTGTAAACCCGGTACCGTGGTACATGTCTGTGATCCCAGTGGCTCAGGAGGCTGAGGCAGGAGGATCATGAGTTCAAAGCCAGCCTCAGCAACTTAGCGAGGCCCTAAGCAACTCGGTGAGAGCCTGTCTCTAAATAAAATACAGAAAAGGGCTGGGGATGTGGCTGAATGGTAAAGTGCTCCTGGGTTCAATCCCCAGTACCAAGAAAAAATAAAGATATTACAAAATCAATCTGATTTACAATAGCATGAAAAAGAATAAAAGACTTAGGAATAAGCTAAGCAAGAATGTGAAAGATTTTCCTTCCTGTGACTACGAAATAGCAAGGAAAGCAGCAAAAGATTGCTAAAAAAAATTTTTTTTAAAGATGCAAATAAGCAGAAAGACATCCTGAGCTCCTGCATTAGAAGGTTTAAAGTCTCCATGTTGCACAAGGAGGTCTACAGTTTTGATGAAATCCTTATTAAGATGCAAGTGGCATATTTTACAGAAAGACAACAAAACTTTACACTTCATAGGACACTTAAGAAGCCCCAAATGTCCAAGACAATCTTGACAACGAAGAAGAGGTTTTGAGGTCTCACGATTTCTGATTTTAGAACACATCACAAAGCTACAGGGATCAGAAAAGAATATACATGCGTTCGTTGTGCATTGCTGTAACAAAATACCTGAGAAAAAACAACGTAGGGCGGGAAAGATTTATTTTGGCTCACAGTTGCAGAGTTTCAGTTCCTCAGTGTTGGATCCATGGCTTTGGGCCTGACATAAAGCAGAACATTGTGACGGAAGGGTGTGGTCGAGGAGCAGACAGAAATAGCAAGAAGAGAGGCTAGGACCAGATGTACTGTCCCAGTCTATGCCCCTGATGGCCGACTTCCTCTAACTATGCCCACCTCCTCCAGTTCCCACCACCTCCCAATAGTCCATTCAGCTATCAATGATTAACCCAGAGGAGATGAGAGCCCCTGCATGATCTAGTCACTTCCCAAAGCCCCACCGCTAGACATTGCTGCACTGGACACAAAGTCTTCAACAACAACAAAAAAAAAAACGCTAAATAATAAGACTGAGGCTATCAAAGTTCATGCATTTTAAATCAGCTATTGAGTCCCTCCTACAGGGACTCCACATATATGTTTGCAAGACATTTTCACGAATTCCTGTGAGAGTCAGCTCTATCTTCCAGATATGACCCATAGGACAGAGTCCTCGATTCTTCCTATAGAACGAGGTCCTAGTTTCTCTCTTAAAAATTTGGGATCTAGAACACTCCCTTCTCTCTAAAGACTCCCAACAATGCAAATTCCTTGCAGCTTTGTTGAGAGTGCAAAAAAACACGCCCACTGAGAGTTTTCATTTTCACTCTACTTTAGGATTTATATCTGCACATATGTATGCACATATGTATATATGTTTACGTATATGTGCACACGTGTGGAGGAAGAGTTTTCTGCATCTATTATCTGTGACTAGAGAGCAAACAAACACAGAGTGCTCTCCCAATCGGGAGGGGGATAAAATTATATGTCTTAAATTTTAACAGGAACACCAGGGTTCAATTGCAAATGCCTTATTTGGAATATAAGTCGAGGTGCCTGGGCAAAGACTGGCATGAGACAGAGAAACGAAGGCAACCAACAAGACAATATAGACCAAATAAAAATAGAGCAGATCCATAATTCAATATATCCTAATAGCCACATCGTTAAAGGGCCGTATATATCGTGTGTACCTATGCATGCACTTTCTTTTAATAGCCTATCTGATTTAACCCAATTTGTCTACAACACCACTCATGCAGTGTAAAATATCGAAGGATCCTCTGTGCCTACGTCTTTCCTACTTTTCTTTCAAATTCACTGGGCATTTTTTTTTTTTTTACGGAAAGCACATCTTCATCACCGGATTGGATGGTGCCGATTTTCAACTCGTGTTCCTGATTCTAATACAGCTGTGGTGCATGGCCGCCATCTTGGTCTACACTGCAGGAAGGTTGGAGTTAGAAGACAGCTTTGTCTGTGGATGCCAGACCATGCTGGTAAATCATGTCCGAGGCTTTCAGAGAAAGAGCCAGGGAGATGAGGGGTGCACTCCAAAGCCTTCTCCTTTGAGGTCCTGTTGAGCGCTATTCCCTGGGGAGTTAATGTGTTTTGGGACTTCTTGTCCACTAGCTGCGTTGGAGAGTGTTATCCACCGACGAGAGAAACTCTGGTTGGAAACTGGTTGGATTTCCCATAAATCGTAAAACTTGGAGGGTGTTGGGGTCAGTTGCACGAGTCGACTTTACTTATATGGCCACCGAGACGAGACGAGATCTCTTCGATTGGGGAAAAAAGCCTTCCCTTAGACAAATGAAGCCGGCTGCACCGATGTCCGTCTTTAAACGTTTTTCAGGTTTGCGGATTCTACACTTGCTTTTCGGAAACACTTCCATTATTTAAAGACCCTTAGATCTAAAGAGCTCTCCCGGGTATCTATTTGAAGTCTTTAGGGGTATTTTTTAATGCCCTGAATTCTTGTTTCTTCTTCAGACCTGAGTGGGCTATTTTTTTATTTTAAAATCCATGATCCTGAAAGGTTGCCAACAATGCCAACTTTGTCACAATTTTGAGAGAGGCACACACACACACACACACACACAAAAAAAAATGCAGATGGAAAGTTTTTATTGTTTTTCCATGATGGATTGAATGCTAAATCCAGTCCCCCAATTGCTATGGTGTATATTTGTTTCTTATTGGAAAAAATCAGATGACTCGGTCCCTTAAAACTATATAAAACGAGACAGGATACCAGTGTGAAATTCTGGCTGAGACTGGACCCTTCATATGCATACGAAAGCAGCTCTTGGGTCCCACCTGAAACTCTTGGTCGATCTATTTCTTTGCAACACCTGGATCTTGCCTCTGAGGCGGAACATTGGTGTGGGCGTGTTTTCTCCTTATTTTTTCCCTCGTTGATCTTCAATGGAAAGACCCGAACCCTCAAAAGAACACTACAGATAGACCAAAGGGAGAACCGGCGTTGCATGCTGTGATGGACATCTTCCTTTCCAGAAATGCAACAATACAAAAGTCAAAGACCCCGCCCGTGTGCCTGTTATAAGGATAAAGGGGAATTGGGTCTTTGCCGATAGGAAAGACCTTCGGGGCCAGACTTTGAAGGCAGACGTGCTGGGCATAATCCTATTATGTCCAAGTGGACGGTGGATTCTTCATACGTGCGGACGGACAGCCTTGGGGACAAACATTTGGAAATAAACCAAGCAGATGGCTGAGCTGGGGTTGTTCAAACAGACTTCAGGCCACAGGTTGTGTGTTGCTTTATTGGAAGCAGCAATTCCCAATCCGTGGAGAGAGAAGTTGAAAGATAGGGAGAGAAGGGAGCATCGGAAGGTCCTTAATTTAAAAATTTCTAATAATCTCTGAAGGTAGAAACAAAATCACGGGAAATCTTCACTTTAATAACGTGTTTTTACCTAACCCCATTTATCTGAGATACGGTTTTGACACACGATCAAAATATAATTATTAATAATGGATTTTGCACACACATTTTTTTCCCCCCAGGAAGCCTTCAAACACTGGGAGAGATCCTAATAATGTGCACGGGGTGACTTCATCTTTATTCTCGCAATTGTGCTTTGCAGCTCATTTGCATTGGTTAGAAATTAAGGGCCCTGGGGCCCGGCTTAAAAGTATCTTGCACTTAATCCTGCAGGGTTTTTAGGGATTCTCTGAATCAGTCCACAGCTATTCAAAATGGAAAGGAGAGGAATATGTGGGATTGTGTACAAGAGAGGAAGCAACCCCGTTTCTTCAAAGCAATGCAAAGTAATTTGTCATTTTGCATAAAACACACCAAAAAAAAAAAAAAACAGAGAGATTTTGGGGAAAACAAAGTAAAATGATCATCCCAAAGAATTCTACCCTCAGATAAATATCTGATTTTAGTACACTATTTATTCAACATTGCAGCAAGCAAGCTGTTAGAAATATATGTGTAAATGTATATATTTTAATTTTCAAAGAGTTCTCAACTTTCTTGAAGAGCTTCACACTAAAGGCCTTCAGTTGGATGATTTCCATGAAAATGGGTTTAAAGTGTAAACAGTTAAAGGTTATGTCTCATTGTTGGTTGGAAAACATTCAAAAGGCTGCCCCTTTTGCTCTTTTCTTAGACAGAGTGATATCTAAGATTTAGAGAAAGCATAAAAGATCTGGTATTCCGAGTGTCTTATTAAATAATGCTCAATCTCAGTCATTTGCCCACTTTTTGTTTTTTACCATTATCAGTGATTCTGCCAGGAATATCTTCATTTACCAGCTATTTATCAAGGCACTAAATTGATTCTTTCTAGCAAATTGTGTTAGCTCTCTGTCACTATAACAAATAACCTGAGATAACCAACTTATAAAGGAAAAAGAGCAACTTTGACGCAGAGGTTTAAAGATTGTCGTCCATGATCTGTTGGTCTGTTGCTTAGAGTCTGTGGTGAGGCAGTTCCTCATGGTAGCAGCAGAGAGCTAGAGGAGAGGAAGAGGAAGAGGAAGGAGCCGAGGTCCATTATCTCCTTCTTTATAGGCACATCCCAACGACCTAAAGGCCTACGGGTAGACCCACTTCTTAAAGGTTCCACCCAGACGTCCCACCGTGGAACCAAGCCTTTACCCCACGGGCCTTTGGGAATTATCCCAGAGCTAAGCTATAGCATGAACCAACTTTCTTGCAGAAATTACAAAAAATAAAAATAAAATAAATAAGAATGCAGGTTTGCTTATTAAGTAATATTTTCCTGATAAATACTTTGCATTTGGGTTATTTTAAAAAGACATATTTTTATTAACGACAAATATATATTATTAAAGGTATGTGTTTATTAATTATAAATATATATATTTATTAAATATAAATGTATACTTTGTAATCATACAAATATATAGATCTACGTATAAATTTTAATAAATAAATATATAAAATTTTAATGAATAAATATATAAAATTTTAATAAATAAATAGAGATAATTTAAAAATATATTTTAAATAAAGGTGTATTTGATAAATATATATAAATTTTTAATAAGCACATGTAAATTTTTTAAAAATATCTGTTTTTAGTAAATAAATATGCATTTAAATATGCCTGTGCTTCAGATCTATATATTTAATTGACTGTACAAGAGCGTAACCTGGCCTACTGCACGACTATAAATGGAATTGCATGAGACGGCCAAGGCACGCAAAGCACCTTTCTCCCGGTGATTTTGCTGGTTAACTGGACGCTCTCCTTTGAGCCTCGGCAAGGTGGCCTCCTGGGTGGCAGGGAGAGAGGCCCAGCCTGTGAGCGCAGGCAAAGATGAATCAGGGGTCCATCCAGGGCCCATTGCAATACTTGGCGCAGCTCAGTTTTCCTTCTTATCAGGACGGTGATGTTCGCGACACTGTCCACGTTAGACTTCTTGGCCCCCAGGGACGTCCGAACAGCAGGCTACCCGTAGGCCTGCGTCTCCCTGGCCTGCCTACCCTGCCCTGGAGGGGTGTTGATGCCGGTGAGCTTCAAGTGCACATTCCCTCAGCCCCAGGCAGGATGAGCAGAGCCCCTGGCTCTAGGCCTCCACCCCCCTTTGCAGTTTACAAGGTGTGGTGCCAAGCATGGGCGTGAGCATCTGTTCTGCTGCTCTCTGACAAACAAAACTCCAAGTGTGTCTGCCACCGTCGGATCTGGTGATGGAGGCTGCGAGCCCAATTCGGTGTGCGAGAGTGTACCCCGTGTGGAAGCCTTCCACAGAGCCCAGGGGGTAAGGCATCTCTTCCCCGAGCTTCCGACTCAACATCTTTGACTTTCAGATCATTTGTCCACATTGAGCCTGATTTTCAACCGCCCTCCAATCTGGCCCCTGCCCTGGTATTGACCGATACTGACCAATATGACTCGCAACTGACCGAGAATTCCTACCCCGATTACAAATTTGATTTTCCAGTGGGATTTTGTCACAGAACCAGACTCTCTTGGAGGATCGGGGGGAAGCCGGATTCTGAAAGCAGAATGTTCTTTGAGGTGCAGAGGGAGGTGGGGGGCAGGGTGTGAATTTCCAATCTTTTCTCAGGATCAACTCTGAACTGGCCGTGCGTGTTGCTTTGGGTTGGTCTTCAGGGTCGTTCAGCCGGACTTTAAGTGTAAAGTAAAGAGATGTAACCGTGAGCTGCAAATAGATCTTCAGAGGCACCGTGAGTGTCTTCAGACTGGGCTGCGGGTGCTTTGAGATACTTTTCCAAAAACACACCCTTCCCCAGTACCCAGCACCATGACAAGGCTGTGGGGTCACTTCCCTCATCACCATAGCAGCATAGGACATTGCAATCAGACGCCCAGCTGGGCTGATCCACAGCTGGGATGATATGATATCCTCCATATCGATACCATTTGCATTGATTTTTAGGTGGGTGGGTCAGCTTTCCGTGACTATAACAAAATACCCAAGATCATAAGTTTGTGAAGAAAAAAAGGTTGGTTGTAGCTCACACTTTGGGATGTTCCGGTCCATCATCAGGAGTCATAGGGCAAAGGGGAACCATTTTTCAAAACGTTTATCATCATGAACCAAGAGACTGCCGCCTTGCTTGCACCTGCTGCCCAGAAGCGAAATCACCCCTCCTCAGGCATCTTGGACGTTTGCACGCCCGCCGAGGGGCTGAAACGGGGTTTGTGTTCGCCCATATCCTTGAGTCTGCTCCCCGGGTTGGTGTCATAAGGATAGTCATACATCACAGGGTTGTCGGTGACAGACAAAAGAGAAAAATGTGGAATGGAACGATTTGGCCAAATGCTTGATTTATAGAGGCTGCTCAGGGCCTCCACTGCAGACTGCTTTGCTAAGACACTTGGCCCGGTGCACAGGCTGTGCGATGCACAAATGAAATCAGGAGTTTCCGGACAGCGGAGCCTCTCTTTGTGATTCGTGCAATGCCCGGGAAGCAGTGGCTGTCCTTTGGAATAAGAAAAGAGATTAATGGTCTGAATTTATATGAGTACATTTCAATATCTTAGGACATTAAGCCCCATAAAATTTATCTGGTAATAATATTCCTTCATGAGAGGGAAAAAATGCATTAATTTTTTAAAACAGCATTATCATGAACTATTCCATATAAAGTGGATAAATGAGAGGCAGGAACGGAAAAAAAAAAAATCTCACATCCCACAAACCCGCGTCCCAGCTTCAGAAGCAGAACATTTAAATGTCATTGAAGACTCAAGAATGTCCCTCCTAACTGCCCTTATTACCCTACATATTACTACCTTCCTTTTCTTTAAAAAGGTTTTGGGGTGTATGCATGCAGTTCCAAACACTGTGTTGTTTAGTTGTGGATGCAGTTGATATTTTAATAGTGTCACGTTGCATTTTTCTTCTCTAAGCTTTTTTTCACTCGGTATCCATCCATATCGATATCAACAGTAGGATTCCTCCATTTGCACTGACTTTAGGTGGGTGAGTCAGCTTTCCGTGACTATAACAAAATACCCAAGGTCATAACTTTGTGAAGAGAAAAGGTTTCTTGTAGCTCACACTTTGGGATGTTCCAGTCCATCATCAGTTGGCTCCATTGATTTGGGCTTGTGTCAGGGGCATAGGGAAGACAAAAAAGTGTTTACTTCATGGTAGAAAAGACACAGAGGTTGAAAGGGGGCCAGGGCCCCACAGTCCCATTGAAGGGCATGTCCTCGAGAGCTTCCCACTAAGTCCCACCTTTTAAAGGGACATGCAAGATGCAAACCTTGGGTCACAGAGGAGAGGCAAAGGACTATTCCAAATAGGTCTGTAAAGCGGTTGTTACCCGGCTGTACCCCCAACCAGAAGCATTTCAGAATTTTTCTATTTTGAGGGGGCGGGTACTGGGGATTGACCGCGGGGGGCCCTCGACCCCTGAACCACATCCCCAGTCCTATTTTGTATTTTAAGAGTCTCCCCGATTTGCTGAGAGGGAACTGGTGCTTTTCACGTGCAAAGTAGAGGTCAAAGTAGAGGTCAAAGGAGTGGGCAAGGGTGGTTGAAACACAGGTCACCCAGAGGGGGACAATTTCGCCCTAGACCCAACTCTAACAATACCTAGTGCAGGAGGTGGGGGTTGGTTTGAGCCAGGGATGGTGGGGCTCACCTGTCACCCCAGCAGCTCAGGAGGCTGAGGCAGGAGGATGGCAAGGTGGAGGCCAGCCTCGGTCAGTTAGTGAGACACTGTCTCAAAATTAAAAAAAAAAAATATGAGGATGTAGCTTCTTGGGGAAGCACTTGCCTAGGCTGCCACCCCAACTTCCCCTTCCTCCCCAGGGGCCCTGGCACTGTCCACAGAGAAAAGGGGGACTTTGCAGGAAACCTAAATCACCATTTTTTTGATGGACCTTTATTTATTTATTTATTTATTTACAGGAGGTGCTGAGATTCGAACCTAGTGCCTCCTCACACACGCCAGGCGAGCACTCTGCCCACCGAGCCACAACCCCCAGCCCTCATTCCGAATTTTTTTAAAAACTAAAAAGAGATGAAATTGACGCAGAGGAAGAGGTGTGCAACTCGGCACCACTGTTACGGGGGCGAGGAAAGTCACTTTAGGGAATCAGGGATGCAGCATATTCTGGAGGGAGGAATTTTCAAAATGCTCAACGTCTCCAGCAATTAGAGAAATGCCAATCAAGCAGCAGTAATTGTGGTCAAGGACGTGGGGACAAGGCTCACTCCTACGTCGCTGGTGGGACTGCAATTTGGTGCAACCATTTCGGAAAGCAGGATGGAGATTCCTCAGAAAACTGGGAATGGATCCACCATTTGACCCAGCTATCCCACTCCTCGGTTTATACCCAAACGACTTAAAATCAGCCTATTACAGGGACACAGCCACATCCATGTTTATAGTGGCTCAATTCACAATAGTCAAGCTACGGAACCAACCTAGGTGTCCTTCAGTAGATGATGGATAAAGAAACTGTGAGATATACACACACACACACACACACACAATGGAATATTACTCAGCCTTAAAGAAGAATGAGATTATGGCATTTGCAGGTAAATGGGTGGAGACTATCATGCAAAGTGAATTGAGCCAATTCCCAAAATCCAAAAGCTGGATATTTTCTCGGATATGCAGGTGCTAATTCACGACAATGGGGGTGCTCGGGAACAATAGGGGTATTTGGCAGAGGGGAGTGCAGGAGGGGAGGCAATTGGGGTAGGGAGGGCAGTAGAATGAATGGGACATTATGACCCTGTGTGCATGTATGACCCCAGGATTCTACCTCATGTCCAACCAGAAGAAGGAGAAGTGACATTCCCTTAATGTGTTATGTGTCAAAGTGCAGTCTACTGTCACCAATAACTAACTAGAACAAAGAAAAAAAATCAAATCATAAAAAAAAATTTTTTAAAGGAACTTTTAGATTTCCTAGTGAGCAAGACAGAATTAAAGACATCCATGTAACCCTGTTTTTTTTTTTTTTAAAGGAGAGACACTTTTTGTTCTTTTGTAGAAAGAGGGACACTCAGGGAGTCTCACTCTCATCTATTTTTTGGTACTCTATTGCTCTCCCTTGTATTGTTTTTATTAATATTTTAATTGGTGCATTATGATCCTATACAAAAGAAGGATTCATTATGGGATCATCATACACGGGCATAGCATTATCTGTGATTAAAAAAAAAAAAACAGCATCTTTGCCAGGCGTCATGAAGCATGCCTATAATCCCAGTGACTCGGGAGGCTGAGGCAGGAGGATTGCAAGTTGGAGGTCAGCCTCAACAACTTAGTGTGGCCCTAAGCAACTGAATGAGACCCTGTGTCTAAATAAAAAATAAAAAGGGCTGGGGATGTGTGTAGCTCAGTGGTAGAGCACCCCTGGGTTCAATCTCCAGTAAAACAAAACAAAAAAAAACTAGCATTTTAGAAAATTTTAAATGCTCTCTGGTGATATAAAAAATATCATCTGAAGAAGGCACAAAAGATATACATGACTTTGACAGAAAATTCCAGAACACTGTATTGCAATAAATAGAATTATAAGAATGAATGATCATGACATAGGATTCAATAGTCACTTAAGACACTCATTTAAAACAGTCATAAAAACTTTTTTTAAAAAAAAGTACTGAGACGCTTGAACAGAGACATTATTGTCCTCAAAGTGACTTTAAAATATTCTGTAACTTCTGGATATTCGTGATAGGTCTTCATTGGTCAAGGTAAATGCTTGATTCTCGTGATGAGGTTTGGGGAATAAAGAAAATACAGATCCCCAGGGATGGACACTTAAAGAATCCAGAGCCCATGAGAGGCAGGTGGACAGAGTGTGACGTCGCTCAACAGTTTATACCAAAGCGGAAACTGTTTCCCTATTTCAATACCCAGAGGCTCAACATTTTGCATTTGATTGAGAGACAGGGTCTCCCTGAGTTGCTTAGGGCCTCGCTTTGGCTGAGGCTGGCTTTGAACTCGCCATCCTCCTGCCTCAGCCTCCCGAGCCGCTGGGACCCATTACGCTTTTTTTTAATCTGTGATGTTTGTAATTGGCTATTTGCTGTGTGAAGTGTATTTTCATCTCAGATATTGGGATTTCCGTCTCTGTTTTATCAGGCTATTTTTCACTTCTTCTAAATAGCTATTTTTTTGAACACCTAGAACGCATTTGCAATGACTGTTTTTAATATTCTTTTCTGCAAAGTCTTAACTCGAGTGTCAGTTTCTATGAGTTTGTTTCCGCTGACTGATTATTCTATATTTATTTTTTTCGATTTTTGCTTTTTTTTCTGGAAATTTTCTCATGATCTATCTTGTACATGAAAACTGTCTTCATCGACTTTGTTTGTTAACGGAACCTTATTTTGTTCATCGATGTTAAAATAGCAGTCTCCATGACATGAATATCATTTACAAATGTTGATTCCTGCCGCTTACACTTCATCTGTTGGGAAATATCCATCCACGCTCACGTTTTCTAAGGAGACCCAAAGGGTTCTTAAAACCAAAAAAAAAAAAAAAAGTTAATTTAAAATCTAATTCTTTGGCACCATTATATCGTAACGACAAAATTATTTATTTCGATTTAAAATACTGACCCCCTTCATCCATTCTGCCTCGAATAACAAACATCTTTGATATCTAACATCTTCAAAGCCTGATTCCATTCACAGAACAACTTCCCTCAAATTAAATCATTTCGGTGGAGGGCGGTGATCTCCAAAGACGAATTTAATTCAATCTTGGAATAAAGAACAGCTGAACTCAGTAATTGGGGATGATTAGAATTTAAAAGGACAGATGGTATGGGCTGACGTTACCCAGAGTATCCTGACAAGTCTCTGTACCTTCCATTCCCTCTAGGAGCAAAATCGCGCTCAGAGACCATCATTTGGTGGACAGTGATTGAGGCTGGTTGTTTTAATAAGCCTCACAAAAATGTTCTACCTGGAACCCATGTGTGGGTGGGTGCATGGAAAATATTGTATCCCAACCAGTGTTTTTGAATCTTGAATTTTTTAAAATTATTTTTTGGGGTGTCGGGTAAGTAAGAATGGAACCCAAGGGCTCTTAACCCCTGAGCCCCCTCCCCAGCTCTGTTTTGCATTTGATTTAGAGACAGGGTCTCGCTGAGTGGCTCAGGGCCTCGCTTTGGCAGAGGCTGGCTTGGAACTCGCGATCCTCCTGCCTCAGCCTCCGGAGCTGCTGGGATGACAGGGGTGCATCTCAAGTTTGGTTCTTAAAGCCAAACGCTCCCTGGGTCCTCCGAGCACCACCCCCGAGCGTCCTCAGCCTGGAACCGCACCGCAACCTGCGCCTCGGGTGTCCTTTGTGACAGTGGGTTCCACCCGGGGATCTGCCTGGGGCCCCCTGCAGCCCTAACTAGGCCCGAGAAGCTGGTGTTCTCTCCTGGTGGCTTTGCTCTCCGAGGCCCTTTGCACTTCCTCCTGCAGTTGGTGGTGCAGGTGCAGAGGCCAAGGCCGAGCCCTGAGAAGGTGGAGGTCCCAGCGCACACCCCGGGACGTGGCCCCCCTGGGACGGCAGCCTCTGGTCGCCTGCAGACCCTGCAAAGACGCCGAGGAGCAGAGCGGGTCCTTGTCCTCCCTGTTTCCCTGCAGAGCAATAGAGAGGGTCCTTGGTCCAGGCGGGGAGTGACCCGCTGTGAAGGGACCGTCACTTCCCAGGACGGGCTCTGGTCGGCTCCCGATCCTCCCGGGTCCTCTGCGCTCGGGGGCCTCTCTGCCCCTCGGGGTCCCTCTGAGCAGGAAATCGGGGGCCAACCCAGGCCATGGCCAGGAGCTAAATGCAGATCTGCAGAGGTTTTCTGCAGGAGGAGGAGGGGGAGAGGAAGGGGAGGAGGAGGAGGGGGAGGGGAGGGGGAGGAGGAAGGGGAGGGGAGGGGGGAGGAGGAGGAGGACAAGGAGAAGGAGGAGGAGGAGATGGAGGAGGAGGAGGAGGACAAGGAGAAGGAGGAGGAGGAGATGGAGGAGGAGGAGGAGGAGATGGAGGAGGAGGAGGAGGAGATGGAGGAGGAGGAGGAGATGGAGGAGGAGGAAGAGATGGAGGAGGAGGAGGAGGAGATGGAGGAGGAGGAGGAGATGGAGAAGGAGGAGGAGGAAGAGGAGGAGGAGGAGGAGGGGGAGGGGAGGGGGGGAGGGAGGGGAGGGGAGAAGGAGGAGGAGGAGGAAGAGGAGGAGGAGGAGAAGGAGGAGAGGGAGGGAGAGGAGGAGAAGGAGGAGGAGGGGGAGGAGGAGGAGGAAGAGGAGGAGGAGAAGGAGGAGGAGGGGGAGGAGGAGGGGGAGGAGGAGGGGGAGATGGAGGAGGAGGAGGAGATGGAGGAGGAGGAGGAGGAGATGGAGGAGGAGGAGGAGGAAGAGGAGGAGGACAAGGAGATGGAGGAGGACAAGGAGATGGAGGAGGAGGAGAAGGAGATGGAGGAGGAGGAGGAGGAGATGGAGAAGGAGGAGGAGGAGATGGAGGAGGAGGAGGAGGACAAGGAGAAGGAGGAGGAGATGGAGGAGGAGGAGGAGATGGAGGAGGAGGAGGAGGACAAGGAGAAGGAGGAGGAGGAGATGGAGGAGGAGGAGATGGAGGAGGAGGAGGAGGAGGAGGAAGAGGAGGAGGACAAGGAGATGGAGGAGGAGGAGAAGGAGATGGAGGAGGAGGAGGAGGAGATGGAGAAGGAGGAGGAGGAGATGGAGAAGGAGGAGGAGGAGATGGAGGAGGAGGAGGAGGACAAGGAGAAGGAGGAGGAGATGGAGGAGGAGGAGGAGATGGAGGAGGAGGAGGAGGACAAGGAGAAGGAGGAGGAGGAGATGGAGGAGGAGGAGATGGAGGAGGAGGAGGAGGAGGAGGAGGAGGAGGAGGAATTATTGTGTAATCATGACGCACAATCTTTTAAGAACAAACCATTATGATTACATTAAGTCCACAGTGAACATGGGGCTCATTCTTCTTTTCTTTCTTCTTTGTTCTGGGGATTGTCCGCTGAGCCACGTCCCCAGCCCATTTCCCTAAGTTGCCGAGGCCGGCCTTGAACCTGAGATCCTCCCAGCTCAGCTTCTGCACTGGTGGGATGCAGGTGGGCACCATCAGGCCTGACGTAGGGCTCGCTCTTGGTGTTGAACATTCCGTGGGGTTTGTGTTTTGGTACCAGGGACTGAGCCCAGGGTGGCTTAACCACTGAGCCCCATCCCCGGCCCATTTTACTTTTTATCTAGAGACAGGGTCTCATTAAGTTGCTTAGGGCCTCGCTAAATTGTTGAGGCTGGCCTCCTACTTGCCATCCTCCTGCCTCAGCCTCCCAAGTCACTGTGATTACAGTGTGTGACCCCCGTTCTGTAGGTTTTGACAAACGCATCATGACCTGTACTCACTAACCATCATATAGGGTACTTCCGATGCCCTACAGATCCTCTGTGCTCTGCCTGTTGATCCTCATCCTCTCCCCAGCCCCCTGTCAATCACTGATCCTTTGTGGCCTGCATAGTTTTGTCCTTTACAGAATAGGATGTAGCTGGGATCCTGCAGCCTGAGGCTTTTGAGATGGGTCTCCCGCTTAGTCACAGGCATCGAGACTCCTCCATGTCTCTTTATTTTGAGCACTGAATCAGATTCCATTCCATCTCTTTGTCTACCCGAGGATGTCACGCCTGCTCCTGAGACCTGGCAGTCACCAAGTCTGTAAGCCACAACCGTGCATGGGCAGGTCTTTGCAAGGATGGAAGGAACACCCTTGGGCACATTCCAAGGGGCGCAGTTGCTGGATGGAACATGCATGTTTAGTTTTTTTTTTTTTTGTAAGAAGCTCCACCCTGTTAAAGGGACCTGCCATGTTGCACTCTATGTGATTCATCTTCAGGATCTCAGAGGACGACGCTAATAACTGTTTGTTCATTTACCAGCAGGGCAGGCGCGCATGTGGGTGGTCTGATAATCCGGAGGACCTCCCAGAGCCGCCCAGCCAGTTCCCAACTGTGTTACTTCTCAGTTCTTGACAGAGGCTCACACCCTATGGAAATGCTCAAAGGGACTCTCCTGCAACAGATTTTAAAATGTGCACGGTTCAAAGCCTCAGGGAGACTGCACAGAGACATGGTGTTGTGCTCTGTCCCCACTGGGCAGTGATCCAAGTCACCAACTAACAAGTCATTTCTCCCATAAAATGTGCATATAAGAGGCGTTGGCGGAAATATTGGGTTTCCCCGGGACGCCATAGCAGGCTCACTTCCTTTGCCTGATGCAGGACTGGCGGTCCCGGGAAATCCCTTGGCCCCGTTATATCTCGATTTCAGAAAAATGATTGGCACGTCTTCCGGTTTGTTTGGAAGGATCGGGTTCGGCATCTCACAAGCACGTCTCCTCTTTCAAGAGCTTCATAAACACCATCTGGAATCTTCTCCTGGATCCCTGCAAACAGGAATTCAGGAGTCAGGCAGATTTGCATTCAGATCTCAGCTCAGCCCCTCTTTATCCGCAAGAGCTCAGGAGTGTGAACCCAACACCTTAAGTCTTCGTTTCCTTGTGTATGAGAGGGTGGTCCTCATAAGGCTTGCTTTTTTGTGGTCAATGTGTGGATTAAATGTTGTGGAAAATCCAGTGTCAATCCAAACCTTAATCAAGTGATTCTTTCCATGTAGCTCTCGATGACTGCTTGCTCTTAGTATCAGTATCCCCATTGCACAGACGAAGAGACTGAGGGTCCGAGTGGCTGAACTCTAGAAAATGGCCTCCCAGGTCCCAGATCAGGTACCCACGTCATTTCCATAATATCTTGCTGCCTCCTTGTGGGCATGCCCAACAGAAAACATGAGCTGGAAAGTGGAACAATTATACCACTTGGTTTCAAGCAGATGAACCCTCAGAGGTCCTTTGAAAAATGAATGAATGCGAGGGTAGGTGGGATCTACAGTGCGTGTCCTTGCCACTGTGTCACCTATTGTGAATGACGGGGGTTGAAATGAAGGATTGGTTTTCAAGTGACAGGTGAAAAGACACTGCTGGAAATGAGTCAGGACTTTTAAGAATGCAAAGAGATTTAAATGAAAAACGCGCATTTGAATCACGACGTTGATCCACAACAAATACCCGTCTTTGGGTCCCACGGTGAACGACTCTGCAAGGATCAGGTCTTTTTAGATCTTGAACCTGCTGCGAAACGTAATGTGGGATTTTTTTGCTCAACGGTTGGAATATCCCTATCTGTTCCTTCAGGGCGTTTTGCCATCCAGGGAAAGAGAGAAGGTGGACGTTTGCCCGTTGCTGTGGGTGCCAGGCTTGGGGACTGGACAAGAGTGGGTTCTGTCCTTGTGGCCGTGGTTCAGCATTGAGCCAAACGCTGTATGCTTCAAAGCTTGTGTTTGCTATAGTTGGACCGCTCTGACCCTCAGTCTCTTCGTCTGTGCAATGTAGATAGCGGCTATACTAAGGTCGACCCTCTGTGGAGATGCCCTTGCCCTGGGGCTTCCTGTTCCCACAGTCGGTGAACTAGGATCTGCGGTGTAGACGGGGCGCGGCTTTTCCTATGAGTCACGCTATGGAGTCTTTGGGTCGTGGCCGCCCCCTGCAAGAGGGTCCAGACACGCTTCGTCCCCACCGCCCAGGGGTCAGTATTCTCTGCACCGAGAAGTCACCGCTAAAGATGTCCCCAGTCACATGGAAGGGAGAGGGAGCCCCGCGCCGCAGCCTGGGACCGCGTGGCATTTCCTTGTGCAATTTCAATCGTGTGACATGCTAACTGGGTGCTGTCACTCTAGGATGGCTACCTGTATGACACTAATGACATCCCTGAGTTCCTGGGGGAAATAGCATGTCGCCCCGGAGGATGGAGGAGGTGGCTGCGTAATAGCTATTGTCACGGGAGCCCGAGCTGCAGAGAGACAGGGGGTCACACGGAGATGACCCAGATGACGCTGTGGCCCTGGTCCTACAATTACCCTGGGAGAAGAGTCCCTCCCAGTCCCCGGGTCTTAGGGAGACAGTCAAGCACTTGAAGGGAAAGTCCCCGCCCCCGTAGCGCACCTCCCAGCCGAGCCTTTAGAATGTCATCGCTTGGGGTCCCTTTTGCAAAACAGCCTTGGTGTCAGAGAGCCCAACGCCTGTGCCCGTCTTGTGCCAGGCAAGAGCGCCGTCGCGTCCCAAGGAGAGCCTCTGATTCAGTTTGCTCTCCCAAGTACTTTGAAAGGACGTCTCGAGTCCTGTCGATACATCGCAATTAAATCCTCTGTGATTCATTGCCCCTGAGAAACGGGAGATGCTTTTCCCCCTGGATTTATGAATCTTGCATTCACTGAAAATGTACGTGAATTATCTGTATTTGTATCCGGATTACCACCGACCGAGTTTGGATTTTTTTAATCTCGTTAAGTGGGAATTCAGTTTTGGATCAGGATGACAGTCACCATCTCCAGCATTTCTTATTATGATAATATGCACACCCAGATACTGATAGCAGCACAACTCACAATAGCCAAACTATGGAACCAGCCTGTGTGTCCGTCAACACATGAATGGATAAAGAAAATGTGCTACATACACAATGGAATATTACTCAGCCATGAAGAAGGATGGAATGAGGGCATTTGCAGGTAAATGGATGGAACTGGAGGCTATTATGTTAAGTGAACTGAGCCAAAATCAGAAGGTCAAGGTCACGTACACGAGCAAGGAGGAGCTGTGAAGGTCAAGTCCACATTAGCGATGTGGCCAGGTCCCCTTCGTCAAAGAAAAATCCCTGCACAACTTGCACAGTCTGGGATTGAACGCTGCTGCCCCCTGTATCAGCCGGGGCTAGTGTCCTGGATCAGGTGAGCCCTAACAGACCCTGGGAGCTGTCCCAAGACCCCCAAGACAGGCTCTGTACGTATCAGGGACCCAAAGCTACCCCAGAGGGTAGAGTTTGTTCACGCACAGGACAGAGAGAAAATAAATAATCACTGTTTACACCGCTAAATGTTGGATGCATAACCATGTAGCCATAGATGACCGAGATCCCATCTCCCACCAAACTTCCCTGGAGAATTCCTTACAAAATACACGGATACAAAGGCTAATTCAAGATAACACGATGCTAAACCAGAAACTCTTACTAAATGCCCATCTTGGTCTTTCTACAGGAAGAAAAAGAGCGACATTTTAACCTATGTATATGAGCAAGGAGGCGAACCCGTTCATCAAACGAATTTTTTTCCCCCCCAGCGGCAATTTTTAAGAGGGATTTGTCTTATGAAGAGTTTATGTAGCAGCCACACACACACCAAAAAAAATTGGTTTTTATGTGTCTGACTCTAAAAGGATACTTAATGAGCACCTTATAAGGAAGAGCAAGTCGGATGCGAGAGGGGTTCCTAGAGAAATATTTGGATAAAGGCACCGAGGTTGGAGAGCGTGAAGCATATGTGTGATTAAAGGGTCTCTTGCGCTATTGTCCCCCAATACGTCTGTGAGTCCTGGGCCTGGGCTGGACGTCATTTAATAAGAAAACCATCTTTGCAGCATCTGTGCGTGGAGACTGTCGCGGTGTTATTGTGAGCGTGATGGTGCTGAGTTCTGGGATTGACAGGAGGACCCTGACTTGCATATTGGTCAAGGTGGAAAGTCGTTCTGAACTTTTCTCACACACGCACACACACACACACACACACACACACACACACACACACACTTTTGGTGGAGCTGTATCTCAGGAAATGTTACCACGCTGTGTGCAGCTCTTTAATTGGTGCAATATTTCTTTGACTCAGAGCAAAAAGGCGCTCTCTTTCCTAAAATGTTAATTAGTCATTCATGACTGTAGGATGCACTTGGACACATCCTACCTAAATGGAGTATAATTTCTCATTCTTCTCGTTGTACGTGATGTAGAATCACCTGGTCCTGTAGTCATATATGCACATAGGATAGAAATATCAGATTCGTTCTACTATCCTTCCTACCCTATACCCCTCCCCCCCCCTTCTCTGCCCTATGCCTAATCCAAAGTACGTCTATTCTTCCCTAGACCCCAACCCCTTTTGTGAATTCTCATCATAATATCAGAGAAAACATTTTGCCTTTGATTTTGGGGGGGATTGGCTTATTTCACTTGGCATGATATTCTCCAGATCCATCCATTTACCAGCAAATGCCATCATTTCATTCTTCTTTATGGCTGAGTAATATTCCATTGTGTATATATATATACCACATTTTCTTTATCCATTATCTACTGAAGGGCACCTAGGTTGGTTTCATAGTTTAGCTATTGTGAACCGAGCTGCTATAAACATTGTTGTGGCCGTGTCCCTGTAGTGTGCTGATTTTAAGTCCTTGGGGTATAGATCGAGGAGTGGGATCAAATGGTGGTTCCATTCCCAGTTTTCTGAGGATTCTCCATTCTGCTTTCCACAGTGATTGCACCAATTTTCAGTCCCACCAGCAATGTCTGAGTGTACCTTTCCCCCCACATCCTCTCCAACATTTATTGTTGCTTGTATCCTTGATACTTGCCGTTCTGAGATGAGACGAAATCTGTGTACTTTTAATTTGCATTTCTCTAATCGGTAGAGACGTTGCACATTTTTTCTCGTGTTTCTTGACGGATTGTATTTCTTCTTCTCTGAGGTGCCTGTTGAGTTCCTTGGCCCATTTATTGATTGGGTGATAGCTCTTTATATATCCTGGAGATTGGTGCTCTGCCTGAGGGGCAGGTGATAAACATTTGGCGTCGACAGTGTGGCATGTGGGTGACCCAGGGGTTATTTCAAACAGGTGAGGGTGACTGCAGTGTCCTCAGGCAGTTCCAGCTCTGAGCATCGAGGGCCTCCTTGGGACACACCAGGATGGATCCGCCGAGCACGGCCCCTCTCCTCCCGAGCATGCACGCTGAAGCACGCGGTGCAAACCACCCGCTCTGAACCAAGCTCGCGGGGTCTGCATAGCCATCATGGAGCGGCTCTTGCTGATAATGCTCAGGGGCTTCCTGAGGTAGACAGATTGCACAGGTGTCCTTGTCCCCCGGCCCTCCCTGTACTCACGCCCTTCAGGAAGTCAGGACCTCGCGCCCCCCCTCAGCTCAGTGAGGTCAGAGCCCTGGGTGTCCCCAATTCTGAGCTCTCCCTGTGCCTTGGGTCAGCCAATGGGTGTCTGCCCTGGGGACATTTGCATTTGGAAGGTGCTTGTGCTTTGCAGTCCTGAGAGTGTGTCTGAGCTCCTGGCTGGAAGACTGTCCATCTGCAATGCAGAAATCCCAGGGGTCAGCCAGGCCACTGGCGGCCATGGGGGGAAGTCCACAGTGGCCGCTGGGTGCGACCTGCAGTCTCCTGAGCTGAGCGGCTGCATTTCATCTGCAGTCATCAAGTACAGCAAGGGGTGCCTATTCGGCAGCACCCCACTTTTCTTAAGCACCCTGCTTTGCTGGAGAATCCACTGAGGTCACCGTCCGGGATGCAGACGGGTGCGCGGGCGCTGCATTTGGCCACGGCAAGAGGCACGCCATTAATCCGTCTTGGGGGTGAGTGGATGGACCCAGGTCAGGATGACATGCACGGATCCCGTTCATAAGACGGAGACTGAGCTGACTTCTGCGCCATACCGTGTCCCCAGCGTGCTCTGTTGAGTTCCTGGGTCGTCCCTCGCTGAGCGCGGACCTCAGTTCACACAGGGCAAGTCCATGGGTAACAGCAGACGGGGGCTGTCCCGCGGCTCGGGCAAGAATCCAAACTATGGGGTGGCTGTGTTCATGGGGGCACCAGGCGGACACTTAGCTGTTCAATAAATCAGAGTCATTACCGAGACTGCCGACCCCTCGTGCAGCCCGGGAAACCAGGGGGCACACGCTTGTTGAGAGTGAAATCAGTGGAGAATTTTGACGAGGACACAGAAGAGTGTCCCCTACTATCCCCCCTCCCCTCCCCTCTCATCTTCCCTCTCTACCCCATCTGCTGTTGTTTAATTCTCTCCCTTGTGTTTTTTTCCCCTTTCCCCTCACAAACTCTTATATGTAATTTTGTGTAACAATGAGGGTCTCCTTCCATTTCCATAGTTTCCCTTCTCTCTCTCCCTTTCTCTCCCCCCACTCGTCTCTGTTTAATGTTAATCTTTTCCTCATGCTCTTCTTCCCTGTTCTGATCTTAGTTGCTCTCTTTATATCAGAGAAGACAGTTGGCATTTGTTTTTTTAGGGATTGGCTAGCTTCACTTAGCATAATCTGCTCTAATGCCATCCATTTCCCTGCAAAATCCATGATTTTGTCATTTTTTAGTGCTGCGTAATACTCCATTGTGTATAAATGCCACATTTTTTTTATCCATTCATCTATTGAAGGGCATCTAGGTTGGTTCCACAGTCTTGCTATTGTGAATTGTGCTGCTATGATCATTGATGTGGCAGTATCCCTATAGTATGCTCTTTTAAGGTCCTCAGGGAATAGACCGAGAAGGGGAATAGCTGGGTCAAATGGTGGCTCCATTCCCAGCTTTCCCAGGAATCTCCATACTGCTTTCCAAATTGGCCGCACCAGTTTGCAGTCCCACCAGCAATGTACAGGTGTACCCTTTTCCCCACATCCTCTCCAGCACTTGTTGTTGCTTGACTTCATAATGGCTGCCAATCTTACCGGAGTGAGATGGTATCTTAGGGTGGTTTTGATTTGCATTTCTCTGACAGCTAGAGATGGTGAGCATTTTTTCATGTACTTGTTGATTGACTGTATGTCCTCCTCTGAGAAGTGTCTGTTCAGGTCCTTGGCCCATTTGTTGATAGGGTTGTTTGTTCTCTTATGCACTGATTGGGGTCCCTCTGCACCTGGGCTGGCGACACGTTATGATTTGGACACTCCCCCATGACGCGGTGCCCATTAAATGCTCTGAGAAGCACCTGAGTTTAGGGTCCCGTAAGCACCCGAGCCCAAGAGCCATGCTGGACATGTCACAGGGACTCCCACGGACTGCCCAACTTCTTCCCGGAGAACCCAGACCCTCTCCCTGCCTCCCCCGATTGGAAAATCCTCATAATTAAAGAGGAAGTGCTTGGGAGAGGTTGCCCTCCGTCTGCTGGGGTGACTGGGTGGGAACCGTCAATCAGGAAGCGAGGGAACCGGCAAAGACGATTAATCTGCAAAAGAGACCACATGATCGGGCTGTGGGAGTCTTAGAAAGTCACGTGGTGGAGAAAATTGACCCTGTCTCTCGAATTCCACAGGATAGAACCGCATCTCATGGGCAAAATCGTGAGGAGGCAGAGATAAGAAAGACCAATGAAAAATTCCAAAGATGAGGATTTTAATTGTACAGATGGAGTACTCCGTGTCTGAAATACTTGGGACCACAAGGGTATCAAATTGTGCATTTTGGGATATTTACGTGTACATAAAGAGGGATTTAGGGGCTGGGACTCAAGTCTAATACAAAATGTACTTACGTTTCTGATACACCTTAAATCTACGTATCTTGAAATAATTTTGCACGATATTTTTAGTGTCCCTGTACCTAATCTACAAATTTTCTGCCCCTACTCCCTTTGGTACCAGGGATTGAACGCTTAACTGCTGAGCCACATCCCCAGCCCTTTTCTTATTTTTTAAGATAAGATCTCACTAAGGTGCTAAAGGTCCCACTAATTTGCTGAGGCTGGCCTCCAACTTGCAATCCTCCGGCCTCAGCCTCCTGAGTCATTGGGATGACAGGCATGTACCACCACACCTGGCTTACCTGCAAATCATATACTTGTGGTATCATGTTGGTTGTCAACCTGTAGTCCAGTTTTCAGAAAAAAAAAATATTGATTGATATAATCTCAATTTATATTCCGACAATTCTGCTAAAATATCACATTTTATTCATATTTGTGTGGCTAGTACCTTCTATAATGTACCACCTAAGCAATGTTCGATAAATATTAGCCATTATCCACATTCTTGACATTCTTGTTATCATTATTAGCCTCATTCCTAGATGCTAACAAACCCTTGGCAAGAACAGATAAAATATCACCTGCTTCGTTCCTTACTGCATCTATTAGGTGAATTCTTAGAGCAGACTTGACTAACGTTTGTAAAGTAATCAATAAAAAGGAGACCAGAAGAGCAATTTCTTCATTATTGCCTGATTGTTAAATAAAGATTAAAAACAGACCCTGGAACCATGCAGAGAAACCAGGATATAATTATACGAGGAGCCACGGTGAGACGATCACTAATATTGAGCAAATGGCTTCTGATGGAACTTTCTGCTGAACAAGGAGGGCATGTGGCCAGCCCACGATATCTGTCCTAAAATATAGACCCTGGTGAACATGTCGACTTGGTCCCTCCAGAGAGGTCCAGGGGCTCCTATCTGGAGGAGTATTGAACACACACACACAAAATTAAAAAAAAAAAAGACAGAATAGCATTTAAGGTTGCAGATCTGTGCCATTTAAATCTTTTGTTAGTAAAATGACTTATTGCATAAAGATGTTCTTTAAGTAATTAGATGCCCCAGGCAATTAGCGGTCATAACCAAAACATCCATATTAAGAGGACGTCACCTTTTGCAGACACAGTCCAAGAGAAAATCTTCCCGATCCTGTGTGACGGGGTAGAGAAGACCTCTTAGACCTGGAGTCGCTAAGAATATGGGTGGATTGAGGAAAAACTGGGGAATTGGGTGGTTCTTGATATGCGTTTAATTATGTGGCAGTCAAATTGAGATGGGAATGCAAATTCAGAGCATCTGATAGAGGAAACCTGCGAAAGTATGCAGTAGGCTGCCTTCCGTGTAGGCGAGGCCAAGGTAGACTTCATAGTAATATGTTGCAATTATAATTAATATTGATAATTAGATACACTAACGTGATCAGTACACTCGGAATATTGGTAATTACAAGTAGACAACAAGTAACGACTCATGCATTGGAAAATCAGACACTTAGAACTTTTATTGTTTGTCATTAATGAAAATCTCTACGGTGGCAAGGAACCTTTCATTATAACACGTCTGTTATTTCTTGAATGACGGCTTCATTTTTTTGTTTTTCTTTTTTAAAGATGACTGTTTTCTCGGGAAAACCAACCAAAAAAAAAATTGATAGACTAAATGTGAAGAAGCTATCTTTAGGTAATTATCGGGGTCTCAGGAAACGTCGGTGGGGTCTGGTCATTTATTTTCTCTCTGCACAATTGCTTTGCAGTAATTGAGCTGTGCTCCCTGAGAGGGGCGTTTGGAAATGACAAATTACTTGCTCCTCTGTTTTGGATCCGTATCACCCTGGCATTTCAACCTCTCAGGCTTGTGTGTTTGTAGAAGCAGCAGCTTCATAAGACATCAGACCTTTCCGGGTTAGAAAAAAAAAATAGTAGACGGGGAAATCCAGAAGGCAAGGAATTGGTGATGAATTGGATTGAGAGCTTTGTTTGCCCAATATCCATGTCACACCTGGGCTCCTCTGCAGCGGTGGGTCTCTTCATCTTCAGCTAACAGGCATTCGAGGGCCTGAGCAAGCTGCATTTTGAAATAAACATTTAAAAAACAAGCCACAAACTGGGCATGGTGGGGCACGCCTGCAATCCCGGTGGCTCGGGAGGCTGAGGCAGGAGGATCGCAAGTTCAAAGCCAGCCTCAACCAAAGCGAGGCCCTAAGCAACTCAGGGAGACCCTGTCTCTAAATAAAATGCAAAAGAGGGCTGGGGATGGGGGTCCGTGGTCGAGTGCCCCTGAGTTCAATCCCCTGTTTGCCCCCAAAAAAACAAAAAAATAAATAAATGATAAAATCGAAGGGAGGAAGAGCTGGCCAGGGCTAGAAGTGGTGTAAAGTAACATCTAAATTGTCATAGAAACCAGTGACTCACCACTTCTCATGTATTGAACAAAATCCGTGCTCTTCACCGTAAGGAGCAAATTGAAAAAAAAAAAAAAAGTCCCAAAACACAGTCCAGGAAAAAGTGATAAATTCTCATTTCCACCACGGTGATACATTATCCTCCGCTGTATAAAAGACTTTTCTCTATATTTCTCTGGGCTCTTCATTAAAAAGAAATTATTATATCATCCACCCGCTTCAGGAAGATGGAGGTTGTTTAAAATATACTATTTCCTATTATGATGTTGGAATTTGGAGTCTTTGAGGCATTAAAATCTCTCAGGGGACGAGGGCCCAAATTAGCCGACCCATTTCACGGCTTCACCGAGCCCTGACAGATCAATTTCATATTTGAGCATCATTAATTGGAACGTTCCTAATGCAATTCAAGGCTCCCACCACGTAACACGGGACTGTATGGAGGATTGGGGCGTCCAATGATCATTAGGGAAAACCATTCGGATTTAGAAATGGAAGGAAAGCAATATGCACTATTCTACCATATTCCTCATTTTGAAAGTCTCCGTATCCTAAAGACGGAGCAGAAATGTGTGTATTTTATCCAGTGCATATATGGAAGCCAGAGACGCCAACCGCCTTCTCCCCACTCACGTCTTCAGAACAGGTTTGATGCCAACCTAGAAATCCATCAGAGGACTCAGAATCGACCCCATCAAGTAGGAACTGAGTCCAGCGGCAATTGTTAGGCTTTTGGATACAAAGTGACCTCCGGGAAGCCAGAATGTATCACTGTCAAAGAGGTGAAATTACTTGATGGATGAACCAGTGGATTAATCCATTTGGTGGATTAATCCATTTGGTGGCTTAATCCTTTGAATGGACTACCAGGTGGCAGGTGGGGCATGGCGGGAGGAAGTAGATCATTGGGGATCATCTGTTCACTTTGGCTTCCGTCTCTCTGTCCCTCTGCTTTCTGGTCACCAGGGCCAGGGGGCGTGCATTTCTGCCGTGACGCTCTGTCTCACGGGGACCCAGAGTACTCCTCGCGCTGCCTGGCCACGGGCTGAGCCTCTGAAACTGGGAGCCAAATCGACTTTTCCCCCTTTCAGTTGTTCCTATGAGGGTCACGGCAATGAACACTCCCTCCGTGATCACCCCATATATTTATTTTTCTTTTCAATCTGAACAGGAGCAGAAGTTAGATATTCAAAACTACAAAAGAACAGTAAGATAAAAAGGCATTCACTTTATGAATTGATCGTTATCGTAGTCATGAAACAAAAATTTAAAAAACAGCACCAAAATCAAAATCTCATGGTTACTTTGCTCCCTGAATAGATTTCTTAAACATGTTCCAAATTTGGGTCTGATAATAGCAATGTATTTAAAACAAACAAACAAACAAACAAAAAACACCCTCATCCAATAACGATTTGATTAAAGACATTGTTGAATAGCTCTATTTAAACAATTACTGATTTGACGATCACACTACATCTACAAATTTCAGAGCATCACATTGTACCTAATAATTTTGCATAATTATCATGTCAATAAAAAAAATCATAGAAATTTCCAATACATTTGACTCCATCTTACTGTTGTCTTTAAATTGAATTAGAGTTGGGTATTGAAAAGGAGGTTGGCATGTGAAAATCACAGATAACTGGTGTATCGAAAGTATAAAAGAAAGTATAAGGTATGGCTGGTTTCCAATTTGCAAATGTGGGATTTCCGTTGGACTTTATTTGGTCTCAACTTTCTCTTTGTTTGTCAAATAAATCGGCAACATGACAACAGACATTCTGTCAAACGTAAGACTTTAAAATCTCTTTTACAGAATAGTTAATATTCTGTATTCAGACATCTCTATGACGATGGGTCCAGTGGTGCACGCCTGTAATCCCATCCACTCAAGAGGCTGAGGCAGGAGGATCCTAAGTTGGAGGCCAGCCTTGGGCACTTAGCCAGGCCCTAAGCAAGACCCTGTCTCAAAGTAAAGTGTAAAAAGGTCTGGGGATGTGGCTCAGCGGTTAAGCACCCTTGGGTTCAATCCCAGGTACCAAAATACCCCACAAAGATCTCTATTACAGAGCACCCAGTGGGCAACTGAGTTTTGGAAGTCTCTGCACATTTAATAGAATCCTACATGAGGATTTCTTATTTGGAACAATGAGGAAAATTATAATTTTTTTCTCTCTCCATGGCAATACATTTTCCTAGCTCAATAAATGTGTGTAGATATTGGATTTTGTTGTTGATACAAGGATGAAGAAGGAGAATCCTCTTGCTCTCAGCCAGTCTTGGAGAATTTGTCAGTCCCAAACCTCCTCCGCGTGTTACCCAACAGCTATTGATCACTCTTATTCCATACCGACGTCACTTGGCCTCCTAGTCAGTAGTATAAGAGTTTGCATATGTCTGTGTGTGTGTGTGTGTGTGTGTGAATTTATATACATATATGTGTACATGCATATATCCACACATGTAAGTATCTGCTTATATGAATAAAATCATATATCATGTATATGCATATACAAATATACATGTTTGCATACGTTGATCTTAAAATTGATTTCTCCACTTATCAGACTTTTTAAAAAAAAAAAAATCTTTCTTGTTCCCTCTCTTTAATTCTAGCTGATAAAGTCAAGATTTGAGAATCTCAAAGTCCTAGAACAACATGATATTCTATTTAATAGAATCGGTTTTGAAGATTTTAAGATCTGGGCAGAAGTTATTGATTTTTTTATGTAAAAATTGAGAGGGAAAACTAAAGATCTCATGATTTGATAGAAACAGTTAAACCACACCGAGTCATGGCTTCATTAAAAATTTTAAATATATGGACAGATTCCTTTCATGCTCCTGACTTTTCAGTTAAGAATCTACTCTTCCTACCTCATGTCCTACCTGAGGTATTTTTTGGGGGTTGAGGGGACAGGAATGCCAGGGATTGAGCTCAACTTGCCCCCACTGAGCCCCATCCCCAGCCCTATTTTGCATTTTATTTAGAGACAGGGTCTCCCTGAGTTGCTTAGGGCCTCCCTTTAGCAGAGGCTGGCTTTGAACTCGAGATCCTCCTGCCTCAGCCTCCACAACTGCTGGGATTACCTGTGTGCACCACCGCACCCGGCTTACCTGTTTTTGTAAGCATGAATATCCAAGATGAACAATAAACTCCTTTCTGTGTTTCTCCGTCATAGCTCCATGCATAAAAAAAGTGAGTAGGATACTCGTCTTCCATTGCCAACTGTATATATTTATAGCAGCCTCACGACAAAGGCTCTTCACCTTCGGATGCTGTGTGTCAGTCAGATTTTCATGGCTGTGACTGAAATAAATAACAATGTGAAGGAGAAAAGGTTTCTTTTGACTCGGTTTCTGAGGATTCAGTGGTTGGCCCACGTGTGGTCACTTGTGGTCCCTTGGCCACCGGGCACACTGCAGCCTCTGAGTCTCTTCCCTTCCTGATCCTGTGGCCAACCAGGGGCTGCAGCTTCCTGCTGCTGTCTAGTGTGGAGAGAGATTTTACACAGCATGTCACTGGCCCGAGCAAAGTGCAAAACTCAAATTCAAACTCCAGTTATCAGCTGGGCCCGGGGGCACACGCCTGTAATCCCAGCAACTCAGGAGGCTGAGGGAGGAGGATCACGAGTTGGAAGCCAGCCTCAGCAACTTGGCAAAGTCCCAAGCAGCTTAGCAAGACCCTGTCTCAAAATGAAACGTAGAAAGTGCCGGGGTCGTGGCTCAATGGTTAAGCACCCCCGAGTTCAATCCCTGCTACCAAATTCATTTTCACTAAATGCATATTGCACATATTCTTCTTTCACACATTTGCAAAGTTGAAAAATCTCAAGCCATTCCAAGCCAAGGTCCATCTGTGTTGTGTGTGTGTGGTCTATAAAGAGAACGGTGTTAATTATTTAAATTACATATTTAGAAAAAAAAAAGAAAAGTTCTCATGCCCTACGAGACTCTTAGGGTAACCATTTATCTGTTAGGGGAACTGTTATCTCAGCAAAGTGCACCCAATTCCACTCGATGGACCTGTTCTTGTGGATCAGATTACCGGGGAGGTTTTCTTTATTTTCTGTAACTCGTCCAAGAGACGGGGTGTAACAAAGACCCTGAAATCCTGTTCAAGCTGAAGGGGGCTTCAGGTCAGCTTGGAGTCTGCTTTTCTTCGTTTGTTGGTAACTGACCGGTGGCAAATCAGGTGTCGGGGCTTCTCTGGGAGGTGTGAAGACAAGGATTTTGAAATGAGAGGTTGGTAGCCTATCCCAAACAATGTCTTATTCCGAGAAGCCGAGATGACAGGGGTCTCCAAGAAGCACACACTCTTTTAAAGTGTCACATGATGTTACATCACCGTGGCTTTTAAAAAATAATGACCAGGGACCCACAAACCAGGTTAATTGTTGAAGCCACATAGCAAGAGCCTTAGAAGACCCATCCCAAGACCTGAAGAGCCTCTGATCAAAGCCACAAAATTGCATCTTGCACACGATTATAACCTTCAGATTCTGCATTTGCAAACAAAGGATCCCTACAAAGCAACATTGTTTATTCGAGCATTTATAAAACAAGCCAAGGGTGGACAAGTCCTCTAAGTCATCTGTGCACTGTTTAGCTCATCTGTATCACAATATAGCAATTCAGCTCTCCCCTAAGCTTTACAAGATTTATGTCCAGGGTGAAAAAAAAAAATACGAGTGTACTTAGATTAAGAAGATAATTGTGCATTTAAGCAATTGACATCCTCTCCTTTTTCTATTTTTCCTTCCCCAACGGCCAATAAGAGCTCAGGTGAATTTTTCGAATGCACATTTCCCCCACTGTTACATTGTCCGAGTTTCGCGGTGGTATTTCAAACTATTTTGAGGTCTTTAGTGTACGTATGGGGAATCGGAAGACAAAAAAAAAAATAATGATATTATTTTGCCATTTTTTTTTCCTGAGAAATTCAGCAGTTTCTAGCGAGAGGGCTATTTAGTTGTAATAACATTTTTCCAGGGAACATTATTAGTCTATGATTGCGTGGGGTGTTCATTTCTGCCGCACAAGGAAACGTGCATCCTGACTGTGTTCTCAATTTAACTTAGATCTTATGATTCGGAGTTCGGAGCCAACACCTACTTAATTTCTGGCACTCATCATCCCCCACCGACCGCCGCTGGTGGGCTGCAGAGATGATTCATCCGTCCAGCAGTGGTCAGGGGGGGGACGTTAAGAGAAATCTCGGCTGGAGGGTGGCTAAATGACTTCTAACGCGGCAACATTTCCCTGTAACTCATAAAACATTCATGCAAATAAATAATTTTGCAGGACAGATGAATTTTTATAAAAATGAAATCACCCAAGGACTTTTGTTCATGCTTTAAATGTATGCACACCCGTCAGCTTTAGGGGGAACACCTGGATTTTTGACTCATTACCAAAGTCACTGATGTACGCCGATGCAGGGGAGTAGTCACCTGAAGCCCTGTGCCCGGATATGCATGAACAGAGAGAGCTCTTTGCACGTTTCTCGCCCTGTGTGGGTGATGGCGAGAACTGCTCTTTGATGCACATTTGTGTCAAAACATCCACCCAAGCTTTGCATTCAGAAGTCCATTCTGCAAGGTCTGTGTGGGGCGTGCACAAACACATAAACACACATATGCACATATCAAAATGGAATTAGGGGCTGCATCGGCGTGAATCATTCACAAATATTGGTTGTGGGTCAGTACTTTCTCTTTAAACACCTAAAGTAAACGGATGGAAACAGATTGATTCTGCAGGGTTTACATTGCCGGAGCTCCTTATGCTAATTATTAGTACAGTAATTAGTAGTGCATCATGGGTACATTAACTAGCAATTAATGTACTAATAATTCTTCAACTAAGAAGGCACCGGTGAGATCTGCTGTTCCTTGGGAAGAAGTGGGAAGACCTTTTAGAGTGAAGTCAACCTGCTATATTGAACATGTTGCTTATGATCACTTCAAATAAACGACCTGCGACCAATCCATAGATGCAGGTTCAAGGTCACAATCTGGCCCACGTAGGGTTTGCCTTGAAGTTTCGTGTGGAATGTGGTAAAGTGATGCTTTGCACATTTGTGGGGCTTTGATCTGAACTCAGGGTGCACGGACTGAAATCTTGGGGGACCTCGTATGTTCTTTTCCTCCTGAATCTTTGTTCCAACTCCAGGGACTGTCCGGGGCCAGCACCGGTCATCAGTGATACATCAGGGTGAGGAGATCTTAGGCTCTTGGATCTTAACCACTTCCCTTTCTCCCTCTGTCAGCAAGTCAAGTGACCCATTCTGTCTCCTGAGCTGCAGATCTCAGGGAATGGATGCTTCCCCTGAAAACCAGTATTTAGACCTTTGCATTCACAAGGGTTCATCTGGCTGCTGGCCAGGAAAGGAGCTGACCGGCTAAAGTCTCCTCGGGTCCTAAGTTATCCAAGCTGGTGATGCAGAAGAGACTCTCTCACACACACACACCCCCCCCCCCACCCCACAGAGCGTGAGATGAGAGCCGTGTCCTCAGAGCTGGAGAATTCAAACCGAAAAGGTGTGTTTGGGGGGAGGGGTCTCCGTGAAGGACACCCCTCCCTGGTCCTTCAGAGAGGACTGCGAGGAAAGAAGAGCGCCCGAAAGGCTTTTGAAATGTGTCTGGGAGCAAACAACTTTATTTCAAAGAAGTCTTTGATGCTCCTTGTGACCCAGACGCAGAGTGCGCCAATTAAAGCGTGCACATGCACATGCACGCTTCGCCTCTGTGACACCACATCTATTATTTAAGCAATAGTTAAATGATGCTATTGTAACAGGTAAACACCTCTAAAACCCTTTGCAACATGCTTGCCGATGGTTTTGCATTATTAACATCAGAAAAATGCAGAGTCTTCTGAAGTCACTTGATGATGGAGATTCCCCCCCCAGGTCACCCTAGGGAGGGATGTTCTCATGCAAGTTTCTGCAGAGGAGCCACCAGGCTGCAGTAGCAACGGCTCAGGGTTCCAGAGCTGGTCAAGGACGGTGGAACCTGTCACTGTCATGCCCAGAGGAGGGTGGAGCCCCCTTCTTTCAGCACATAAACGCTCTCCCTGCACCGTCCAGCCTCACAGCCCAAGGGTCTGTGTCTGGTCCCAGGTGGGATTCCTTCAAACTCTCAACACATCTTTTTTTTTCTTTCCATTTCTGTTCAAGACTGGCCACATCCCTCAGAAGAGATGGAGAAGCATCCCCGCTGCCAGGAGGCGCAAGACCCTGGCTTTGGGTTCAGAGCTGAGTTCCGGTCCTGACCGTGTGCTCTTCTATGGGCCAATCAACTAACAAGGTTTTTTTCTTTCACACACCGAGACAAATACAACTGACCTAGTGAGTCGCTATAAAGACGAAATGGGCAGGGCACGATGGCGCATGTCTGTGATCCCAGCGGCTCAGGCTGAGGCAAGGAGGATCGCAAGTTCAAAGCTAGCCTCAATGACTTATCAGGACCCTAAGCAGCTTAGCAAGACCCTGACTCTAAATAAAAAAAAAATAAAAAAAGGGTCGGAATATAATTCAGTGGTTAAGCACTTGTGGATTCAACTCCTGGTACTGAGAGAGAGAGAGAGAGAGAGAGAGAGAGAGAGAGAGACGGACTATGTATATTAAATGGTTTTTATAGAAGGTACTCAGTAAATAGTTGCAAATCTACACCAGAGGGGAAGAGCACTCTTGGACTGGTCTTTGATGCACATTTGTGTCAAAACATCCACCCAAGCTTTGCATTCAGAAGTCCACTCTGCAAGGTCTGTGTGGGCGTGCACACACACACAAACACACGTATGCACATATCAAAACTTGATGAGGCTGGAAATATAGCTCTAAGGTACAAGCTGGCCTAAGCATGCAGGGGTCCCTGAGTCCTGTCCCTGGTATTGCATAAAAATAATTGATGATCATCCATATATCCTCTTTTGTAACTAATATAGAGACATGAGTGAAGAGTTTGAATACACACTGAAAGCTCATTTATTCAAAAAAATATTGACATGAGTAATTATTACACTGTTACACTAGTATTATTATTATCACAGCTTCATTATTATTATCTTGTCTTTGGGTGTTAGCTCGCATAGGTCTGGCTGATCAATGTGCTTGACTTCATTTGTTTTATATGTCTGCATGGTTCCTGGGCCTCCGTAAAAATGCCAACCAACTTTGTTTCTTCCTTCCACGAAGAGTTTTTGCAAAGCTATGAAGAAAATACAGGAAATAAAAGATAAGCTATTGCGTGGAATAAAATTCATAAAAAGCCCCTCACTGGTATTTCTGCCAGAGCGGCATCAGCTGCATGTTCCTGCCGAGCGCTAAGTTTATCTCTTTGATGATTCCATGGTATGGGGCCACCCTCCAGTTCCCCCTGCAGATGTACGATCCTGTAACTGTTCAAGTAGGTCATAAAACACACCAGTTAGAAGGCTCTTAGCCACACTGTTGCCTGCAAAGCAGGGCAGGTTGCAAGAAAGAAAAGTCTGTTTTAAGCAGTTTGATATTTAAAGTGTCACTATGCCATCATCCATTCTCCAAGATCTGCCTTCCAGAATTCATGGACAGGAGCGAGGAGCAGCACTTCAAAGTTTACCAGATTTAGGGGACTTGGGCCATCATATTTTAACTGGTAATAGAACTGAAGACAGAGCTGGCTGTTTGCTATTCTGTGTCGCAGTTAAACAAAGCCAATTACAACAGTGTGTGCTCGGTAAATGTGCTTCGACACACATTACCCAATTATTCATCAGTGAAGTGTTGCAAGAATTAATTCTGTAACATAATAGTCCACAGCAGAGGTAGTAGCAGGAGCCTCTGCCACATGCACATTTGGATCAGGATGGTGCTTCTTCCTGGGGCTGTCTCCTCTGCTGAAGCAGGTTTGCAGCAAATCCCTGGGCTCTATCTTCTGCACATCCCCCAACCCATCCACACTGCGGCCACCGACAGGCTCTGCAGACATTTCCAAATGACCCCGAGGGAATAAGATTCTCCTTGCTAGGAATCAGTGTAAGCTGAGAGCAGAGGTGCATGGCTGTAATCCCAGCTACTCCAGAGGATGAACAGGAGGATCCAATGCTCCAGTCCACTCTTAGCAACTTGGGGAGACCCTGTCTCAAAATAAAAAACAAAAAGGACTGGTGATGTAGCTCCGCAGTAAGGCGCCCCTGGGTTCCATCCTTAATATCCACGGCCCCCCAATCACTGTGATTCTCAATTTGCTTATTTTCACACTAATATTTTGAAGAATCCCAGGTGGTTCCAATTTGTAGCCACATTTCAGAATCAGGGGTCTATACCTTTGTAGCGCAAAGGAGCGACCCTGTACCCAAACACAGGCTCCATCTTGGAGGTTGTTAGAAATGCAATCTCCCAGACCTGGAGAATCAGATCTGCATTTGACCCCCCCAGGAGATCCCTGTGCACATCAAGTTTGAGAAGAGCCCTCTAGCTCATACCGTGCCCTCTTCTGGGGGAAGTGTCTGTAACTCTCAGGTCCTGTGGATCCATTGGTCCCCAGCCAGCATGTGTAATGGGTCCTGGTGCCACACAGAAGATTGGGTGGGGGGAGACAGGCACCTGACAGGGTAGGTGGAGGGGCATCCATTGGTGAGAAAAGAGCCAATCAGGTTCCCTCTAGAGGGTTTATGTAAATGAAAAGGATTCCAAGAGATTCTATTGGCTCGTGTAGGTGGAGGGGCAGGGGAAGCATCCATTGGTGAGAAAAGAGCCAATCAGGTTCCCTCTAGAGGGCTTATGTAAATGAAAAGGATTCCAAGAGATTCTATTGGCTCGTGTAGGTGGAGGGGCAGGGGAAGCATCCATTGGTGAGAAAAGAGCCAATCAGGTTCCCTCTAGAGGGCTTATGTAAATGAAAAGGATTCCAAGAGATTCTATTGGCTCGTGTAGGTGGAGGGGCAGGGGAAGCATCCTTTGGTGAGAAAAGAGCCAATCAGTTTCCCTCTAGAGGGTTTATGTAAATGAAAAGGATTCCAAGAGATTCTATTGGCTCGTGTTGGATGACAGCTCAAGGCAGATCCTAGGATGGCAGAGGATGATAGAGAGTCTTGGTTTTCGCTGTCCCCCTGTTTCTTCCTTTCTTGCTCCTACCTCTAGCTGACATGTTTTCCTCTGCCTCCACTGGGACTGTGCCGTGCATTCTTAAGTTAGCCCCAGAGGGATTCCCTCCTGACTGACAATCCATTATAACCAGCCAGGGTTCATCCGTCTTCTGTTGCTGTGACAAACTGCCTGAGAAAATCAAACGGGCAGAGAAGGAAAGGTTTACCTTGGCTCATGGTTTCTCAGCTTTGGGTCTGTATATGGATACCAACAGATTATTTCCATTGAATTCACATTAATGCTGATTGTTGTTCCATTTCAGGTCCGAGAGTAGGTCCAGGGGTGAAAGAGATAATCATGTAGTCAATGCCCCGGATTTGATTGTGTTTTCAATTTCAACACTATATTATGAATTACGATTATTTCTATCTGACCATTATTTATGAACGTTAAGTATCAGTGAGTCCTTAATAAACTTCAAAATTATAAAGATCATTTAGTGAAAGTAATGGGAAAATGTTTACTTGTATCTGAATTTGTGTTCAAAATACTGGCTAATACAGAGACAAAATTATTTCTAAGGTAAGGGTAAAGGAATAAGGAGGTAGAGGGGGTGGTAAGGACAGTGCATACAGTAAGTGCATATTCTATGCGTGCATGGAAATGTCACGGGAAGCTCATTAATTTCTATAACTAATACTGGCAGTCATTATGATAGTAAAAGAAAGTAGAATGGAAAACAACATCTGTGCAGCCCATTTTTATTAATTTAGATTATAATTTAAAATTTCGTTATTCCATTTATAACTTATTCCATGGAAATTGCTTACTGACTCCAATTCAAGTCTTTCATAATTTTGATTGATATATTTCTTTTCCTCCTTAGGCATGTGTTACTGGCCAGTGTAAACTCTTTACACGACTGCTCAACATCTTGGCACACTTTGCTCTTCCACCTAATGGAATTTTCTAACCAACATTTTAGCCATAGCTGCACCATCTCAGTCTGAATCTATTCTGGTAACTCTTAATATATCCTCTATAAAATCAGGGAGAACATTATATTTCTCCCTTTGAAGTTTCGGTTTAAGCAAAATGTCTACAAAGAAAGTGTGTCTAACCCAGGAGTCTCATATCTTGCACCAGCATCCATGAAGGTGTGCAAGGCTCATTCACTTGGGAGCTTGTAAGGAGGAAGAAATATCAAGGTCTTCCTGATGTGTGCAGACATCCGCATCCTTGGATGTAGGATGGTGGCCAGAAACTTGTGGAGAGATTTCTTAGACTTTGAATTCATCGCAGTGGCTTGTCAGAACAGAATAGGGTTGGTGACTGCAAAAGTGTTGAACTCCACTCCATAAATGTAGTTTTACAGTAGCCAAACTGATGCGTGCTAATCCAATATGGAACCCCCACCCAAGGCTTCAGAGCAATGGTGGACCCAATCATAGACTAGAAAGTTCAAAACTGTGTGTCCACATGAACCTTTTCTCTCTATACGTTACTCATCTAGGGCATTTTGATATCGTGTCGGAAAACTGGTGAATGTAGTTTTTTATAACCAACGTTTTAGCAGTAACTGCACCAGCTCAGTCTAAATCTATTCTGGTTATTCTTAATATATTCTCTGTAAAAGCAGTGAGAACATAATATTTCTTCCTTTGAAGTTTTGGTTTAAGTAAAATGTCTACAAAGAATGACTTGAGGTTCAAACCTTTGAAGTTTCCCTGCAAAAAATATATGTGTATGTTAAAATGTAAATATATGTGTGTATATATATATATATATATGTACATACATACATGCACACATACAGACACTTTTATATTTAGTATTTAGTATTTCGCTGAGGTAGGGGACTTCTTTACTTCTAAATATGAATTAAAACAGTGGTTGTTTGTCTTGGAAGCCCATTAGCCTCGGGGGAGGGAAGCACTTTTATTGCCTTCCTAGATCAGCCACATCAAGATCTTATTAAATCCTCGGAGGGAATTTTAAATGTGCTGCCAGATTGGAGAAGCTTTGGCCTAAATTTGCAAAACATAATGAATGTCCTGCTTCATTTCCGTGTTCAGCCCCCGTCAGGCTTGAAGACATGCAAGTCACATGCAGATCTCGCTAAAAATCAGAATCTCTCGTTTGCTCCATCTGATGTGGGACCTAAGACCCTGCGTTGGCAACAAACTCTCAGGCGAAGGTATTGCTCCTGGCCCAAGGTCTCAACTTGGAGTTGCAACATCGTGATTGCTTTTCCCATCCGAGAAATCCAAACTGTATACAGCCAGACAATGCAGCAGGGCAAGGATTCCAGCTATTGCAATGCAGAACCTTCCTGGACCCTACCCGTGAGCTCAAGACAAAATGCTAAGACACACACACACACACACACACACACACGCGCGCGCTCACACCCGTTTCCCTTTCTGGCTGGAGGTGAAAATTAGGATGCTATTCTAAGTCTGTGCAGATGACTGTCACCCAGAAATCAGGCACCTCCCCAGGAGGTCACGGCACCCACGACCCATTCCTTTTTCATGAGTTGGCAGGGTATGTGCCAACTGTAAGGAAGGATGGATTGCCATCTCTGCAGCCGGCCAGAAAGTTCATGGGGTACGGCGGGTGGGGGGGGGGCAGGAGAGGAGATAGTAAGCTCTCAGAAACCAGCAATAACATAAATGGAAACACTGGAAACAGAGACAGATGCACAGTTGTAAACTTAGGTATGGGTATGTCCAAAGACGGGGAGCAAATAATCAAACAAGCATGGTAGATGTGCATGCATGTGTCCCCACTGGTGTGCTGTGACCAGCTGGGGACATGGTAATGGTAGAGGGTGATGGTGCTGTAGGGTGGTAGTGTCACGTTGTATATTCCCAAGGCGTAAAAGGGTATGAATCTGTGAACCTGAAATGCAAACAGAAGGCCATCCGTCAGGGCTGTAGGAGTTAGAGAGATAGGCAGGTGTTTGTGGAAATTTGAAAAAAGAAACTCATTAGTTGAGAGAGAAAGACAGAGAGAGAGAGAGAGAGAGAGAGAGAGAGAGAGAGTGTTCAGGTGCCACCTCTAAATTTTGACACATCCCTCAACCCCATTTTAATCATGTAACAGAAGGTCTGAGAACTTAAATGATTTATAAGGTGTGTTAGTCACCGTTCCGTTACTGTAACACATAACCTGAGGCCATCGACTTACAAGGAGAAAAGATCTGATGTTGACCCATGGTTTTACAGTTGTATGGCAGGACTTCACGACAGAGCGTGTGGTGGGGCTGAACTCCTCGCCTCATGACCAGGAAGCAAAAGAGAGAGTGAGGGGGCATCCAGAGCCCCAGGATTCTCTTCAATGACACACCCCCCCCATGATCCAACTTCCTTCCGATATGCCCCGCCTCTTAAAGGTCCCACTACCTCCCAAGAGTGCCATGGGCGTACCAAGCCTTAATGTATGGGCCTTTGGGGCATGTCTGAGATCCCGATCATAGCACTTACCCAGTCTGTAAGTGGTCAAGCAGGAAAGCCCCAAGGTTGTTTTTGAAAATTTCCCAGGTAAATTTACGTGTATAGCGGGGGGCACAGTGGAGCACGCCTACAATCCCAGCAGCTCAGGAGGCTGAGGCCAGAGGATTACACGTTGGAGGCCAGCCTCACCCACTAAGCTGAGAAGCTGTGAATGAGAAGGAAGAGGCCACACCTGTGGGAGGTGGGCGACTTGGATCTCTTTAGATGCTGCTGGACTCCTCGGGGAAGAAGCCACAGACCAGCACCCCGCCCTCTGCTTGATGGACTCCCACCGGACCCTCATCAGACTGTAATATCGGGCTGAGTCAGAAAGCGGTCTATAATTCGGTCAGCAATCCTCATTTTGACCCAGACTAGCCCGTGAGGTGGGCCCATTTGAGGATGGCCGTCCGACGGACGGTTTCTTCTGCAGGTGTGAGCAATGGCGTGGGCATCGTTTCACGGCCCCCGTGGGTACAAATGGTTACCATACAGCTCAGCTATTCCATTAAAAATGGGAAAGAATCAAGGTGAAATCGCTCTGAAGCTATGCATAGGGGTGTTATTTCATGGGGTGATTCTCTTTGAACTCTTTTGCTAAGTGAGATGTGAGTGCGGAAGAGAACCGCTGTGTTTCCAGTGATGTGCGGTTCTCTGAAGGGTCAGTTGGTTTCCTGATGGCATCGTGAAGGCGGAGGGCAGTGCTGGAATCAATGAGAAGTGGGGAGGGCTACCCCTTCTGTCCTGGTGGCCCTGAGCTACGTAAGGAGACAGAAAGGGACAGTGGAGGTTGAGACAGGGTCTTCTAGGTTGCTCAGGGCCTTGCTAAGTGGCTGAGGCTGGCCTCCAACTTTGGATCCTCCTGCCTCGGCCTCCGGAGCCTCTGGGATCACAGGCATCAGCGCCACCAGTGTTATTTTCATCAAATCCCATCGATTGTTACAATTCTGGCTTTCAGAGGGGCCTGATTGTAACTTTCAGACTTGAACTTTTATACACGAGATTCCTTTTATTCCCTTGCAATCAAACTGCCTGTCAAAATGCCTTTCGCACCCAATCCTTCAAGACATCCTCCGGGAAGAGATTTGCCCAGGTAGATGGTGCTGCCCGAGGTCTTTATCGGGGCCGCGGGTTGCTTTATGCTTTGATAAATTTGTGTGTGCATACCATTAGAGGGACCGCGTCCTGCACCCAAAAGCGTGTTCCAGGATGAGCAAGTGACCTGCTCCCTCTTCTGAAATCTCCAAGTTTCCGTTGGGCAAGTTTCTAACTGGGTGAAAAACCTTCTCTGGTCACTGCTGGGCCGTTTTGTAAACTGAGTTGCTGAACTCAACCCCGACTTCCTCTGAAGCCTTGGGCTTTGATGAACGAACGATATCATAAGGGCATTTCCATCCGTCTCAGGTTCATTTAAAATTATTAAAACTTCAAATTGCATGTGGCCTTTGTGTCTCTTCCCCCCCCACCCCTCGAAGGGATGGGGTTCAAATGGACCCTTTCCCCAGCCTGTATCTGGGCCAACAAAGGGCTTTTGTGTATCACTAGGATGTAGAGCAAGGCGTAGATTTCCCTGAGCGATTAAGCCATTAGGGAAATGAAAAATATCTCTGCAGCTACCCCAGGCTAAGCTCGGTGCAGGGAGAAGCCTGCATCTGCAGGGGATGATTTCCGGATCCACGGCGTGCATTTTTAAAGGACGCCCTGGTTAAGAAGTGCGCGTGCAGCCTGCACTGATGTACCCAAATGGCTGCGTTTCCAACGTTGTGTGATCCTCATGTTCCACACAACCCACGTGGCTCCCAAGACCGGTGGGAGCAAGACACTTAATCCTGGCAAAGCTCTCCAGCTAAAATATGTTTTTAATAATGCAACTCCAAGGGTTGCCCCCTGATACTTAGGACGGCAGCGTTTCTATCAAAAAGACTGCTGCGTGGGAGCACAGCGCCCGGAGCCAGCTCGCAGACATGACCGGGAGGACAGGATCAGATAGCCCCAGGAGGCCCCAGGGCACTCTTTCTCAGCTGGACCATCAGGGACCGGGGCGTAGGGCTAAACTGTGAATTCTCTCCTCCTCTCCCCGAAAAATGACCTCAACGTCCCTGTGACTTGGCAGACTTGATTGAAGCCCACGTGGTCCTCTTGTGGGTGCACCTGCTCAGTCTGCCCTGCTGGGAGCCCGTGGTCAGTGTCTTACGCTGCAACCCACAGGCTCAGCCCTGTCCCTCTGGCCTCCAGACTTGCACGAGGTCGACTTGCCTTCATTGGCTGGGCTCCTGTGGACCCCCAGACTTCTCATCACCTGTGTACGCTGCACAGAGTTCGAGATGTGCCACATGTCAAGAAAGGCTCAGGGGACCCCCAATTCCCAGCCTCAAGCTGTCAAGTCACACCCGAGTATTCCCCCAACGTCTCCCAAACCAGCTGAAAGCAAGAGTCGACCTGCTCGGAGAGTCTTGTCATGTCCACAGCCCGAGATGAGAGACAGAAATTTTTAAAAATAATGAATGTTTCCTGCAAAAAAAAAGCACCTCAAATTGGAAGTTCTACTTTTTCTGATATCCTTTCTTTTGCAGAGTACATCACTGACATGCTGCCCCACGAGTTGCATTATTGCACGCACCTGTTAGTTACTGAGCCGTTGCATTATTATCTGTATTTGCTTTGGGTTCTTCCCATCTCCTCTACCACCTGGGATACGACTCCAAAGCATGTTTTATGAATCTGAGTTTCCTTAGCATTTTAGCAGGACCCTTGCCCGATGGAGTCCAAGGGGCTGTCCATCAGCGGATGAACGGATGAGGAGAATGTACCCACACCCAAAGGAAGAATACTCAGCCAGGAAAAGCAACGACATTCTGCCTATTGGATACTTGATAAGAAAAGAGAGGAGTTTGAAGTTTCCCGGCACAAAGAGAAACCAGAATGCTAATTACCCCGAGTTAATTATGCACACATACCAGATCATCACTCTCTCCCCTAGTGAGTCAGCTTTCTGTCCTACGACAAAATACCTGAGAGAATCACCTTTGAAGACAGATTAATTTGGGCTCAACGTTTCAGAGGTTTCGTTCCATACTGTTTGGCGCCATTGCCAAGGGCTTCTGTGAGGTACAGCATCATGGAGGATGGGTCCCCAGTCAGTGGAGCAAAAGCAGATCCCAATCTTCCGTTCCATCATCAATGGATTAATCCACTGGTGAGGTCAGAGCCCTCCTGAGCCCACGGCTTCCCCAAAGCTCCATCTCTGCACATTCCTGCGTTGGGAGACCAAGCCTCCAGCACATGAATCTTTGGGGGACACTTGAGATCCCCACCCAAACATACTCGAGCAAAATGCACAGTTATGATTCATCAAGTTAGACCAAGTTCTTCAAGTAACACAACTCAACTATTGAAAAATAATCGCTCTACCCGCGGGCACCATGCATTTGAGGAAATCTAAACATTTACACAAAGGAATCGTCGGTTCCTGTTTGCTTTTCCAGGTTCTATGATTTTTGATCGATTAATTAGTTTATTCTAATTAGGTGCACGTGGGCCGCAGAATGCATTTCGACTCACTGTACACAGACTGCAGCACGACGTTGCATTCCCCGGGTTGTACCCGATGCAGCGGACGATGACGCATCCCGTGCGCTCTTTTGACAGCTCTTCCAGGGAGACAGATAATGGCGACTTGTTCTTGGGGATTTTCTAAGGAACCGGTTCTCCGAGCTCCAGCAGGGTGCCCTGGCTGAATGTGAAAACTAAGAGCGATCAGGAGAAATGTTTTTTTTTTTTCCTTCCTCCACCACCACATGCTGTTTGCAATAGAGATAAAAAACATCGTTGAACTCAGTGCGATAGGTCCTAGAGGATCATTAGTTTTCTTGGCAGCTTGCTTATTCTGCTAGACAACAATGACTTTCAACCTCTTTTCTACTTAAGTGATTTTTTTTTGTTGTTTTTTGAGGGTGTTTTTTTTGGGGGGGCGGGGAGAGTGATAAATCTTTGTGTAGTTTTTGGTGATAAATCTTTGTGTAGTTTTTGGTGATGAATGTTTTTGTAGTTTTTTGGGAGATAAATCTTTGTGCAGTTTTTGGTGATAAATCTTTGTGTTGTTTTATGTGATGAATCTTTTTAGTTCATAAATTTTTTGCCTTTTCTAAATCTAAAAAAAAAAAAATCTGTTCGAATTACTTATACATGAATATAGAATGCATTTTGACAATTCACACATAAACGGAGTATGACTTGTGATTCTTCTGGTTGTACATGATATGGAGTTACACCGGTTGTGTAGTCATCGTGCACATAGGGCAGTAACTATGTGCATTCGACTTGTGTTCATTCGACTATCCTTCCCAGCCGCATAACCCTCCCCTCCCTGCACTACCCTGTACCTAACCTAAAGTACCTCTATTCTCCCCTAGCTCCCCGTTATTGTGAGTTATTTTCCTCACATCGGAGAGGAAAACATCCAACCTTTGACCTTGGGGAATGATATTCTCCAGTTCCATCCATTTACCTGCCAATGCCTTCACTTTATTCTTCTTTAAGGCTGAGTAATATTCCATTGTGTATGTATATACCACATTTTCTTTATCCATTCATCTGTTCAAAGGCACCTCGGTTAATTCCATAGCTTGGCTTTGGGGAATTGAGCTTCTGTCAACATGGATGTGGCTGCATCACTTGTAGTTTGCTGATTTTAAGTCCTTTGGGTATAAACCGAGGAGTGGGAGAGCTGGGTCAAGTGGTGGTTCCATTCCCAGTTTTCTGAGGAATCTCCATCCTGCTTTCCAGAGTGGTTGCGCCAATTTGCAGCCCCACCAGCCACGTAGGAGTGAGCCTGGTCCCCACATCCTGGCCAACATTTATTGTCACTTGTATTCTTGATGATGGCCGTTCTGACGGGAGTGCTCGATTGTCTTTGATGCCTGAGGTACAAATTGAGACATGATAGTCTCCAGGCACAGCAGCGCACACCTTTAATCCCAGTGGCTGAGGAGGCTGAGGCTAGAGGATCGTGGTGAGTTCAAAGCCAGCCTCAGCAACTTACAGAGGCCCTAAGATAGTGAACAAGACCCTGTTTCTTAAAAATGATAATTTTTTTTTTAAAAAAGGGCTGGGGATGTGGCCCTGGGGTTGAGCTTCCCTGGGTTCAATCCCTGGTACTAAAAAAAAAAAAAAAAAAAAAATCTGAAAAGAGGAGGAAGAGGAAGAGGAGGATGAAGAAGCCAAGGAGGAGGTGGAGGGGGAAATTGGTGGTGAGAGTTCTTGGAACCTGAAGGGCACCGTTCACATGAGACGTCCTCTGATCCTCTAACTGGAAGTCGGCTAAGTTACCGCCAAAGGTGGCCTGATCTCCAGTGACCCCTTTGACCTGGGCCATCCCACCTACTCTCCCAAGCCTGGCCGACTTCAACACCCACGTGAGTTTGCACCAACATTTGTACAGTCTAAACAGTGCCACTGGAAGAACCTGGAGGAGGCAGTCCCATGGTGGCTCTTGGAAGCCCATGTACCTGCCACAACATGTCCTCCTGCTCCAAGGTCCATGTTAACAGGTGTCAGAAATGTGCCCCAGCAGTCTCGAGTTATCAGAGAAAAGGAAAGCGGTGGTGTGTGACCTCCGAACCAGCCCTGGGGCCGGAAACACCTCTGGAAAGAGGATCTCAAGAAAGCCATTGTCAGCTCTTTAAAAACAAGATGGCGGCAGGGCCTGGAGGAGGAGAGCAGCTCAGGACAGGGCACCAGGGAGCAGAGAGAGCTCTGCTCACCAGGGACAGGACAGAGACCCCAAAGGCACAGCCCAGGGACCCCCTCCTCCAGCCACACCCCACCTGCTGCAGTCCCCACCCAGTGAGTCCATCCAAGTGGATTAATCCAGATTAGGTCAAAATTCTCATAACCCAATTGTTATCATGTCTAAACCTTCTTGTACTGTCGCACACATGAGCCTTCAGGGGATTCCTAATTTCCAAGCCACTTGCTGGATGACCCATTCATTCTTTAACCCAGGATCCTGTGAATGCGTTAGTTCACTCCCGCCACCTCGTCACACCATCAGCAAGTACCACTGATATCAGTCTCGGGGATTAGGGTTTCAAGTCATGAATTCTTCAGGGCAAACATTCAGAGCATAGCAAGCACACTCTACTTATAATAAATAGTGATTTTTAAAACATTCCAAGCGATTTTCCTAAATTTAAATACAGTATAATTTTTATATTGATTTTGTGATGGGGCCATTTTGGTCTTTGTTGAATGATTGGCCTGTGGATTGTGGTGAGTTTTTGCACGTAGCAACCATTTCATTTACAAACTGTGCTCTTTGTATTTCTTTGCGATTGTTCTTCTCTGTGGGTGCGCCTTAATTCATTGCTTTATGGCATGAAGCTGTGCCAGTCAGTGCAGACTAGAATAGAAATGTCTCTAGACGCGCACTTGCTATGAGCTGTGGATTTGCAGTTTATTAGGTAGAAAAAAAAATTACTTGCACTTCTGTTTCGCTAAGGGTCTGTATCGTGAATAAATATTTGATTAAATGCTCAACAAATTTGCCTCAAGGAGACTTTGATTTTTTTTTTCTTTAGAAACGGCAAATTTGTAGCATCTTGTGAATAATGACACAAGTGTGCATTATTCGGAGTTCATTCCAGTTCTGGCAAAGACTCAAAAAAAAAAAAAAAAAAGCCTATTAGAAGATACGTCTGAAAATAGAGAAAAGCAATTTGGCAATAAATCCTTATAAAATATGGTGGATTTCATCATGTATCAGGGCCTATTATCAGTGACTTAATACTGAATTATGAAGCGGACCGTTTCCGCGTTGTCGTTTGCAATCCTGAAATCGATGATGGGGTGTTAGCGGTGGGATTAAGAGGCACCCTGCATGAGGAGTTACCTAATGCCTTCAATGCCATTGATAAACATCAGATGGCGGAGTCCCAGGTGGCCGTAAAAGAGGATTTTGATGCACATGTTCTACAATGCCATGTTCACCCAGTGTTGGTACAAACGACACTGGGTTTCGGTCAGCTTTTTCACTGCTGTGACTCGACGACCCAACTGTCGCGACTCTAGAGGAGGAAGAGTTCATTGGAGGGCCCCCCAGTTTCCGAGTCTCAGGTCATCGACAGCAGGCTCCACTCTCCAGGGCTCCAGGTGAGACACACACAACATGGCGGAAGAGTGTGGCAGAGGGAGGTGACTTGTGTGGTGATCGGGAAGCACAGAGAGAGTCCAAGTCTCCAGATACAAATAGATACCCAGCGCCACGCCCCATGCCCACCTCCTGCAGCCACACCCTACCACTTCAGGTACCACCCAGTTAATTGGGATGAAGTCACTGATGAGGATCAGGGTCTCGCAACCCAATCATCTCTCCTGGGAACCTGTTTGCATTGTCTCGCACGTGACCTTTGGAAGGACACGTCACCTCCCAACCATGACACGTTGTTTTCCTGGCTGGGGCTTGTCCCCTAGTAACCCCAAGATGCTCTTCCAGAGAAAGACCCTCTTGGACGAAGTCTTGCTATGTCTGTGCTTGGGATAAAATAGGTTTGAGGTTCGAGGAAGGCGTCCTACCCAGCCTGTGGTTGAACCTGAGAGAGGTCTTCTCATTCGCTTTGGGGCTACGACTTTGCAGTGATCCCCTATTTCCAATTCTGCTGCAATATGCTTTGGGGACCATGGTGACGATCGTCTCCCCGTGGGAGGAGACCCCCCCAAGGTGACTTTGAGCAAAGCACACCCACACTTCCAGGTCAGATGGCCAAGCCTCCCTTCCCAGCCTGCCCTGAGCTTCACAGGGATGCATGCAACCCTTGAGACGAAGGGTACAAATGCCTTTTGCTCTTCGGGGTGAGAACATGACTTCCAATTAGGCTATCAGTCCCTCTGATTAAATGGCTCGTGTGTGCCTCATTTGGGGTGTGCATTCAGATGATCTATGGACGGAATATTTTAATCTGTCTGTGTTTTGCTTGACTCAACAAATGGCCCAATCTTCTCCCCAAAGCCGTGAGAAGTTTGAATGATGGCCTCCGGGTGCGAAAGACCTCGATTCTCATTAACAGTGGGAACTCCCTGCCCGTCTATAACGGGAAACCATTTGTTTCCAAGAATCGGCTCCACGGTCCTTCCCACTCACGTCATCCTGTTAGGAGGCCCTCGAGCTGAATATTTAGACGGGGGCGTCGCACCTGGTCTTCTCGTGCACTTCTGAATCCCGAAAGATGTCACTGAGGTATTCACTCAGGGTGAGAGGCTTGCGACCGGTCCCTCGGGAAGGAGAAAGGTCCATTTATTTTGTGCAACAACAACATCAAAACTCCTGCAATATAGAGTTCATGAACTCTCTTCCCTTTGCCAATTCTAGGCTCTCGTTTTATCATAAAATAACGTTCAAGAAAAGAAGAATCGAGCGGGAGCATCACTCTCTGATGGGTGTCACGAGGTTCTGAGTTTAAAATCTTCCAAAGAACCGTGGTGCCAAAGACCTGCAGCCTGTTCCATTTAGATGAAATATCCAATATCTCTGGACGCTCAAGTCCCACACATAAGTGGTATATAGCGTCTGCACCTAACCTAGGTGTATTCTGGAAACAGAAAATAACGGATAGGAATCAATATGAAAAATTATGAGACAGAGAATGTGAGAGCGATTTTATTTATCTATTATTTTCCACCAGGAACTCGGGGCCAAGTGTTTGGTGTACCTTGTAGACGCTTGAATTGTTTAAAAATAGGCATATTCTTCTGATGTGGCTTGAATGTGGCGTGTCCCCTCTAAAACTTATGATAAAGTTCTGTCCCCAAACTCAGGGGCACTCGACCCCAGAGCCACAACCCCAGCCCTGTTTTGCATTTTATTTAGAGACAGGGTCTCCCTGAGTTGCTCATGGCCTCGCTTTGGCTGAGGCTGGCTTTGAACTCGCGATCCTCCAGCCTCAGCCTCCCGAGCCGCTGGGATGGCAGGCGTGCGTCACCGCACCGGGCAGCATCTCCCCTCTTATTTTAATTTTTGTCTTTTGAAATCTTAGGCATGATACGGAGTCCGAAGCTCTAATCTCGTCTTTAAGAACACCAAAGCATTCGCTGAGCGATTCCTTAGGATGATGATTTTTTTCCCCCCATAAAACTGAGAAATCACTTAGGGTTCTTCATTGAGATGCTTCTCATGCCTCTAGATAAGATGTAGGAATGCTGTCGAGACTAGATCCCTCTTGCAATTTCTTTTTTCTGGAATGGTAAAGAAATAGTCTGTGGCTCAAAGTTAGTTCATGGTCCCAGGCTCCGAACAATGAAGCTCGCCACTTACAATTCTCTGCCATCAACAGAGATCAGCCTTCTTCTAGAATCTGCACGGACATCTCTCAAATATCACCAACACCCCCCCCCCCAAGACCCAACTCCATGATCTCTGCTCAGTTCCCAAAACATAATGCAGATCTGCATTTAAATGAGGCGATGGAGATACAGAAATTGTCTCTCCTGGTCTTGATGGAAAGGGATGGTATAATTTTTTTTTTCCCAAACAATTGCCTCTGATCATCAAATTCACTATCTAACGGTTGCACCTAAGCCTCATCTACCCACTGAACAAGCATGAATCCTTACCCATTGTGAGAAATAGGCATTGACCCTACAGAAACATGTATTTCTCCTTTTTTTTCCTCCCATGTTCAAATAATCGGTATTGAAAATCTACTTATTGCTTATGTAGTTTTTATAAAAGCATGTTCGGTAAACTCCTTAGTTTTACCATCATACTACATATTTTTAAAAAATCATTAATGGTCCATATCCACCATATTGAACACTTGGATCTAAGTGCCAAGAGTTTGAAAAAAATCTCCAAATGATATGTTCGAGTTCGCCTTAGCAAAAGGTGTTTTAAAGTCATATTTTAATATACGTACCCAAATTGTGAAATACGTTAACCGCGCACACTTTCAATTAACCTGCCCACTTCAAGGATGAATGTAAGATGAACTTTAAAAGGCTGATTATTCTCGTATTCATTTTTTTTCTTTCAGTGAGACTATAACTCCGGCATTGAGGCCCAGGGAACAGAGAATTAAATACCAAAACATGACGACCGCATGCATCGAAACTTAGAATTAACTCACAGAAAGATGGCTCCCCACCAATGATTGCATCATACGTAAATGACTATAATCCGACTTCATGAATATTAAGGATCCTGCCAAGTCGGAGACGCTCACCCAGGTCGAATCTCACCACATTCCATTTGCATTTTCAAAATTGAAACTCTCCTCCGGAACGTGGGAACGTCCCCTTATTAAAGTGCCCACCCACCTCCCCCCAAAAAGGTCACTTGCAATAAGAAAAGAGCCGACTTGGGAACAGAATTCTCTCTGTGCATTGAGCTTGGGGTGTCTCTCAGATATGCCCCCAGACCTGTCTTTCTGCAGAGCCGGAGACGATTATTTCCTGGGAGCCATCCAAAGGATCTTGGGGGGGGATATTAAAAGAGCCCTCTGCTTATCACATATGTCAGGAGCCCTCGCAATAAAGCTTGTGTTTGGCCTCAAGGTCAACGTGGCCCCGAAGTGAAGCCTGTTGGCATAGATGGCAGCACCGCGTGAAGAGGTAAACTGTCCCCTGGCTTGGCTGTCACAGCACATATTTGGGGACTGCAAGTGTCCCGTGCACTGGGAGTGTCGGGTGGTGACAGGGATCACCTTGGGTTGGTTGCACGTGAAATGGAACATTTGGCAGATTCGGCGCTTTGCAGATTTACTGCAGCGTTGGAGAGCTACCTACCATTTCCGCGTTGCTGGGAACCTTTTGGGGCTCTGGGGTTGGGAAACGCTCCTGCGTAACAACTGCGGTTCCCTGAGATCCTGGACAATGACCACCCAGCACCGTTTTTTCCTGGAGAGAGTTGTTCGTTGAAGGAGAGGGAAAGTGTAATCTTTTTTTTTTTAATTGACTAAAAAGACGGAGAGATTTTTAAGGCAACTTTCTGGTAGGCCTCTGGGGTTTATCCACATGCACGATGAACAGAACTGGAAAGAAAGATGAAAATAAAAGAAGAAAGCACAGGTTCCTTCACTGGGCTCGTTTTTTTGTGGAATGAGGTTGTTTTGATTAAATTCCAGGCTGTGCCGGACACAGTGCGCCCCACCTGTCATCCTAGCAGCTCTGGAGGCTGAGGCAGGAGGATGGCAAGTTGGAGGCCGGCCTCAACAACTTAGCAAGGCCCTGAGCAACTTAGTGAGACCCTGAGTCTAAATAAATTATAAAAAGGGCTGGGGATGCGGCTCAATGGTTAAGCACCCCTGGGTTCAATCCCTGGTACCAACAAAAAGTCCAAGTTTGGGAGCATAGCACATGATTACCTAAACTCCCCATTATGACGCTTTATTCAAGTCTCTGTATTGTTGATGCACGTGCACACACACACACACACACACACACAAATGCTTGCTTTGCTCCACGGAGATATGACTATATTATCTAGTCAGCATCAGGTGCTGCATGCACTAACTGTGAAAAAAAAATATATAAGCATCAAAGTTCTGATTGAAACATCATTTCATGTTCCAAATCCATCAACTGAGCAAAGGAGATCAATTTTCTATGTGGGTTTCAAAGACACTGTTTTGGATCTCAGTTCCTAATAGTTGACTAGGTTCATGTTCAAGAAAAAAAAAAAAAAGATACTTGAAAACCTTCCAAATTCACATGCTTCTGCTTATATCTCTTTGCCAGATATTGGAAAATTGTTCAAAACAGCTCTCAGACCCTCTGGGCCAGCTAGCTGCATCGAGGGAGAGATGACGCTCGTGTTGTGACCCTAAACTCTGGGAGGTCAGGCGGCCAAAACTCAAGACATCTTTCCCTTGGGTCTTAACTTGAAGTTCTTCATAGGATGCACAATAAAATGGTTTGGGTATTGAAAGAATAAGAGAAAAATGTACGTATTTGGATGAGATTCCACATAAGTGAGATCCTGCTGTACTTTTCCTCTGTGCCTGGCTTATTTAACTTTCATATCTTTCAGGTTCATTCCTGTTGTGGCAAACCATAGTATTTTTTTGTCTTTTTGAAGAGTGCATACTATTCCATTGTTTATATAGACCACACTTTCTTTATAAATCGCCCATCGATGGACCCTTACGTTGCTTCTGTGTGTTTGCTGCTGTAAATTGTGCTGCCGAGAACTTGGAGGGCAAACGGCTTTCCAACGGGCTGATTTGGTATCTTTTTGCACAGATATTCACAAGTAGGCCTGGTGGTCCGACTTCAGATCACTGGTTCTCTTGTTCACTAGCTGCAGGACTTGCACACTGTTTTCCATGATGACTGTCACTAACTCACATTCTCACGGAGGGAGCAGATGGGTGGCCAGCTCCTGAAGGAGAGGACCCAGTGCGTGCGCTTGCTACGCCACTGTTACGGTTCCCTCATCCCCGATTAGTCCATCGCACGCGCAGGTTCTTTGTCCCGGTCTCAGTGAAATGTCATAAAACAGCACAGCACAGTCTTCCTAACGACAATCCTGGCATCAATGACAGCAAAACGCAAGCGATCACCTGTGCTTTTGGGCATTATGGGGAGAATCACAGAGGAGACATCGCCCTACGGACATCCATATGTAAAAAGCAGCACTTGGAAACAAGCAGGTTCATTGCGGTGATAGCAATAGGGCCCTCTCTCTCTGCTTGCTCCAGTTTCAACCTATTTGGAGGCTTGAGCTGGATCATTTGTCCCCGTGTTGATCTGGAATGTCCGTCAAGGTCTTGTGTGGGATTTGAGGCAGTGGTTGGATCATAAGAGGTCTGTCCCCATCGGGGGTCAACCAGGGGGTCGATCCATTGGTCGCTACCTGGAATACTGGGGGTGGGGGGGGGAGAATCAATAGGTGCTTTTTCCGAAGTGTTCAACAGGACGCTCCCACGTTTCAGATTGAGCCGCTTCCATCCCCCAGCTGTTTGGAAGTTCGTGAAATCATTTTCTTCCAACTCTACGAAGGAGCTGGACTTAAAAGTGATCCATTACGGATCGCCCCTTGCACACTGTGAGACCGCCTAATGCCCAGACTCTTCAAATGTGATTATGAAGATGAAGAAATGGGGGACAGACTTCATAATTACAGCCCTTGACAACGATTAGTCAATCAATTATCAGAGCCAATATCTCCAGCCCGTCTCTGCCTCTTCCGGTTCCTTGTCTTACTGTTGGGTCGATATGAAATTCTAGGTGCACTCAGGATGCAGGATCCAGGGGTAAGTTGAGTGCAAGGGTCTCTGGGTTGAGGCTCCTCCTTCTTCCTTCTCTGGATGGAGCATCTTGGAGAGTTTGGCCACCCGGGCACGGACGGTTCTGAGATCCCGTACACCCTGGCTCCCGGCTGGTCAGCTGACTCGTGCTTGGCCACTGAGCCACCTGCCCGACTCTTTCAGGAAGTTGGAACTGTGTTTTGAGAATCCAAGTGGGAGAGATCCGGGTCATCCAAGCGACAATCAGCCCCTCATCTCTCACACTCGACCTGCGTGGATGCCACCAAGCCAACGTGGACGGAGGGTATTTAGAAGCAAAACGGCATCTGTCCTGAACCAGTGTCCAGTTTTTGACTGTCTTTATTCCTGAGATGACACAGTGTGACAGCTGCATGCTTAGCACTTGCATTGTGTGAGGTGTCGTTTCCCCACACAAACTTTTTCTTCTTTAAAATTTTTTTCTGTCTGCTCTTTTGTCACAGCAATGAAACGACAACAACAAAAAAATCTGAAATTGGTACAATTGTAGAAAATGGACCAACGGCCCATGTAGACATCTCTGTCCCAAATAATTGGTGAATATATGTTTTCAGACAACTGATTCCTATCCCAACATTCATTCCCCACAGAAGGAGATAGCTCTCACTATTTCACACTTCCTCCAGGTTAATGAGCTCGGCACCAAATACGCTAATTAAAAGTTGGCAAGAGAAGGAGGATCCTCTCCCCAAGGAAATGAGCTGCCAATGACGGAATAGAAGAAAGATATCAAATACGGCTCGCCAGGGCGGTTATCAGTTGATGTCTAGAAAGCAGACGGCGGCTCTTAAAAAGAATCCATGAATAATCGTTATTCATTACATAGCATTGATCGCACAAGCCCGTTCTTCTATTTTCCGACACGTTTTGGTGCACATGATCCTAATACTTACCAGTGACATTTTGTGACAATTTTTCCAAAAAGGAAACTTTGGGAGCTTCCCAATCTTGGATCTTGAGCCTCTACATCTATGAACTAAGGAACCCTTTTTGCTTTCTGCATTGCCCAAACACAGGTCTATTGTTATAGCAATGAAAAAATAGATATATATTATAATTTCTATAATTGTAAATATAATATACATATGTGTGTATACATATATATGTGTGTTATCTGCAAAATCTATGCCCCATGATCCTTGTTATCATGCTATTTAAACATGATTCTTCAGTTCTCTGTAGTTATCACTCTCTTTCTGACACCACTTGTTGTCTTATTATATTTTTTTCTTAGTATTTTATTTTTGATTGACCTGTACTGATTGTACCTATCAATAAGGTTCTGTGTCATTATTTCCATACACTCATCATGCACTGACCAAATCCAAATTGCCTCTATCCGCCTTTACCACCCCAAATACCCTTCCTAATTTCACTTAATCACTCTTCTCCATTCAGGTCCATCAGCGGAAATTTTTCCCTGTTTCCGTATATGGGACACCACATCCACTACTTGTCTTCCCATGTCTTAATAATGTCTTCCAATTCCATCCATTTTGCTGCCAATGATGAGATTCTGTTCTTTTTCATGACCAAATAATATTCCTCTGTGCATATGAACCACTGCTTCTTTTTCCATTCATCTGTTGGTGGACCCCGAGGCTGAGTCTTGGCTTTTCCTAGTGTGAATAGTGCTACAATAAACACGGATGTGCACGCATCTCTTTGGAATGGGGATTTCATTTCCTTTGGTTACACACCCAGGAGGGGTAGGATGTCTGAACTATGATCATGCTTTCCTTCTCACGCCCTGGGAATATATTCCATGCTTCTCGGGACGCAGAAAGGTCTAGGAAGTATCCAGACTCGTGTCCGTGAGGCCAACTGTGTGGTCTCTCCAGGGGTCCAGACTTTGCCTCCCGTGGGTTTCCCTAAGTTTTATTTTCTCCTGGATAATTCTCCATTTTTTTTTAGGATGGAGCTCTCTCTCTCTCCAGAGGTACGGCCTCTGGGCCATTGATTTCCCCTGGAAGATGGCTGATTCTCTGGGGCGTCTCAGGACAGTCAAACTGCTCCATGTCTTGAACACAGGTTTTGGGAACGGGACCCTGTCTCAGTCCTTGGCACAGTTTTGCAATGAACCCCAAGAGCTGCGTTTTGTTCTGCAGCGGAGATTGCTGCTGCAAGTGGTTCAATGCAACCCTCAGGCACGGAGGGAGCCCTCTGGTCCCACTGAGGACGGTCACAACACTGAGAAAGAAAAGCTGATCGGGTGACCTGAGATAACGCACGCAGCCCGGGTCCCCTTGGAAAGCCTGCAGCCGCCTTTGTCTCTGGCTTGAATTCTGTCGGTGGGGTGTTTTAGTCCCCCGTCGAATTTCAGGAGCAAGAAAGAATCTGATGCTCTAACCCCGTGTAAATGCTCTCCAGTTACCACCCAGTTAATCTCATGGGGGGATCAACCCACTGACTGGTCCAGGCTCTCACAACCCCGTCATTTCTCCTCTGAACCTTCCTGCATTGTCTCAAAACGTGAGCTTTTGGGGGACACCTCACCACCCAACCATAGCAGGGGGCTATTTCCTTGCACAAGACATTCCATGCACAAGAAATTCCGTTAGCAATTACCCATGTGGCGTAAGCAGTCATATCCATGATATTCTTTTCTGTTTGTACCAGCGATTGAACCAAGAAGTGCTGAAGCACTGAATCACATCCCCAGCCCCTTTTTATTTCATTTTTATTTTTTCATTTTTAGACAGGGTCTCGCTGAGTTGCTGAGGCTGGCCTCCAACTTGTGGTCCTCCTGCCTCAGCCTCCTGAGTTGCTGGGATTCCTGGTGGGCACCACCCGGCCTGGCTCATGATATTCTTAAACCAAGATGAGTGGTTTTTGAACAATGACTGGTGCAGCCATCCTCCGTAAGCACCTACGGGTTACCAAGGGCTCTGTCATATGTCCATCATCACAGCAAGTTCTACTTGCTCGTCAAGAGCAGGGCTTTGTAGAGGACATGACCAAGGGAGAAATAAAGGGGTCGTGTTTGGAGAATGAGAACCTGGCTCTCTTTATAAAGCACGCACAGACGGACAGCACCTTTCCCTCAAGTGTGAAACTTGCATCGAGCGTGACGGGGGGTTGGTAGCATTGTCTGCAAGCGTGAGGGGAGGAGAGAAGAGCAAGTCTAAAAATTCTCCTTACGAAACGGCGTGGAATCTGAAGTCGGAGGTTTCAGAATGCAAAGCAGCAGCTCAAGATACCTCGGCTGTATAAGGAAGCGTCTATTCTTCTTTGCTCTTGTCCTTAGGAACATTAAATAACTGAACCATATGAATTTTTCATTCAGAAACGACTAAGAAAAGCCAGTGAGGTTTTTGCCAAAGAAACTGCAAGAGGCCTTGGAAGCGTCTCTAGCTGACTGCGGGATCTCTCCACAGGCGGACCTGCCCATCGCAACGCGGGCTTTGATATAAGGGCGCACTCAAGGTGAGGACAGAGGGGCCTCCGTGCCATCTCATTTTATTTCTTTTTTTTTCTTTTAAATCTCAACTTGTCATGCAAATCACTGTGTCACCCTTGATCCTGTTCATTTTCTTTTTTAAAATTTCCAAGTGTATTCATATGTACAGTTTGGCCAGTTTTTCCACCTCTGTGTATGTCAGTAAAGCACGGATTTTAAAGACACAAATGAACCCCACTTTTCTGTGTAAGCCTCGTGCAATAATAAGCACATCTCTTTTAAAATTTCACAGTATAGAAAATCACCTCCTGTGTAGGGTGGGGTTTTATTTTTGCAGTGCTGGCGTCCAATAACTTCTGCACTTCTTGGCTCCCTTGTTTATTATCTATCTTCTCTCTTAATCTGCACATAGTAGGTAGACTAACAAGGTGGTAATAATCTACTTGAAATAACCCCCACTGATTTGCAGTGTGGCCATTCTACCAGTTAAACTTGCAAGGCTTGTTTTGATATATCTTTTGGTATAGATGATCTCGTGTAGGATTTTCTGAGCTTCAATTCTGATAAGGGGATGATTCCACATTATTTGATCAAAAATATCAAGATGCAAAAATGGAGCTCACTGGCTGAAGCGCGGGTCTCAGAAAACACGCATCAGATTTTATTAGAGCCGCGGTCAACATCTCACAGCTGAACAACTGGCTTGATTCAGAGGCGTCGTCCGATGGGTTTGGGAGTGGGCTCAGAGTTCTGTGCGGGTGCAGAGCAGAGCTGGATGTGAAAGCACCAAACCCTTTTTCTCGCAGTCAGCAAAAGGTCCAGAGGCGTGCAATAGGGACAGGTGAAGGGGACACATGGAGAAGACGTCATTTGTCCCGTGTGGGAACAGTGGCTGAGTTTGACCCAGATGGAGGGAGATCCCAGAAAGAGAGCTGAGTCCGAATCCTCAGTGTCTCTTACTGGGTGGCTGAGAGATGCTAGCCATCGATGAGGTCAGAGATTCTTTGTGCCCTGTGAAGCCGGATTCATTCAATGTCCCTTGCTGGTAAATGCACGGAACCGGAGGACATCAAGTTTAAGTGAAAGAAGCCCGGCTCAGGAAGTCCCAGGGTCAAATGGTTTTTCCCAGAGTAGCAGCTAGAGAGAAGAAAAGAATCATGTCACAATGCACCCCAACTTTACAAATGATTCATCAATTAAAAATAAATGCATGAAGATCACAATGCACCCCAACTTTACAAATGATTCATCAATTCAAAATAAATGCATGAATATCACAATGCACCCCAACTTTACAAATGATTCATCAATTAAAAATAAATGCACGAATATCACAATGCACCCCAACTTTACCAATGATTCATCAATTAAAAATAAATGCATGAATATCACAATGCACCCCAACTTTACATATAATTCATCAATTAAAAATAAATGCATGAATATCACAATGCACCCCAACTTTACAAATGATTCATCAATTAAAAATAAATGCATGAATATCACAATTCACCCCAACTTTACAAATGATTCATCAATTAAAAATAAATGCATGAATATCACAATGCACCCCAACTTTACAAATGATTCATCAATTAAAAATAAATGCATGAATATCACAATGCACCCCAACTTTACTTATAGTTCATCAATTAAAAATAAATGCATGAATATCACAATGCACCCCAACTTTACTTATAATTCATCAATTAAAAATAAATGCATGGTTGGGGGGGGAAGGGGATAGTTCTAAGAACAGGAATGGAGAAAACTATCTAATGTGCATTTATGCATTTGTCTAAATGGAGCCCACTGTTATGTATAAGATAATGGAAAAAATATTTTTAACAGAAACGATTCATTTTGCACGTGGATTAGGAGAGCGACCAGGAAGAGAGAGCGATAAGTCATGAGCTCTAATGGCGCTGTGCACGGCACAGAGCCGCGGCGGGACAGGGCTTCACGGTGGTAGGAGGGTCATGGGGTGATGTCGACGGAGGTGACACCTTCCAGCGTGACTCTCCCCGGAAGAGTCTGGGGATCCGTCGCTGGTTCCCGAGGGGGGCCGATGAAGCCCTAGAATCACAGATTTGAACGTGGTCCCGCAGAGAGTCCTGAGATGGAACTTACTGAGGATCTGTCAATTCTTGCAGCTCCCTAACCCGGGAAGCCCGTCCTCAGTGGTATCCAAGAGAGAAGTTGCAAATATTCATGGCAGAAAACCTCTAAAAGCGAATTAAAATGTGGGCCTGAGACGGCGGGCTCACGGAAGTGTAAGGGACCTTTTCAGATCCTCGTCAGGGTGTTGCAATCATCTCATGCCCCCTCCTAGGCGTTCATTGCGCTATTGCAACATTTAACTCCTCTCGAGACCCATCAGCGCGCTGCTCTGCTCACCGGGACAGGGGACAGTGGTCACTGGCCCTTTGATCTCTGACCACAGCCCTCGACACGTGCTCTTATTCTCATTGTGCAGCCACATTCCCACCTCGGAACAGAGGGCTCTCCCCGGGGCACCGAGAGTGGACGGTTCATCGAGATGGGAATCCCAAATGTAACTGGAGCCTGTCCTTAAATCACCGTGAACTCCAAACCTGCCGCTTGGGGCCACAAAACATGTTTATTCTCCGTGCAGCTCCAAATGACAATGCCCCTTAGAAAATGAAAGAAGATCAGTGCGGTTACTTGTTTTCCAAATCTTAAAAACTTTAGATTATCCTATGGATTTTGGATTCAAGAGAGAGAGCCGGGGAGCAAGTTGCAGAAATACGTCTGCCGCCTCGGGGTGCCTCTGGAGACACCGTGCGAAGGAGACGTGAGGGGCGTGATGGCTTCTCCTTTTGTGTGGACACGCAGCGGTTTGAGACATATTCCTCTTCTGAGATGCACAGAGATGTTTTGAAATAGGCCCAGCACATCAAAACCCTGGGAGCTTGTTCTAGAAGTCTCGAGAGTAAAGGTGGACATCCGAGAAGGAGACGCCGGCTCCGACATGACCGAGCACAGAGCTGGACAGGGTTCACACCCAGAGCTTGTCTGTGGTCCCCCGTGGCTGACCCTCCATGGGATCCCCTGGACACAGGCAGGACCGACTTGATAATGTTCACCTCCCCTTTTGGAAAACTCATGGCTAGGGCTGTGTGTCGGGTCTTGAACATCCCACAAAGGCCAGTGTGTGAAAGGTCGGCTCCCCAGAGGACGTTTTAGCAGATGGAAGAAATGTTAACAGGCAGAACCTCAGAGGTCATCAAGGGGGGACTGTGAGACACTGGTCTCTTCTTCTCCTTTTTACTCCACCACGTCCTCCCACCCACCGTGAGGCACTGCCCTGCCATGGGCCCAAAGCAACGGGGCCACGCGATCGTGCCTGGAAGCCCCCAAGACGGTGAGGCACAGTAACCCTCCTTCTTTAGGAGCTGATTCCCTCAGGTAATGTGTTACAGTAAAGGAGAGCTGACTGACCCATCGGGAAAGTTGAATCTGAGTGAAACGGAGCTAAAAAGGTCTCCTCCCCGACAACCTTGGTGTTTAAGGACTGGCAAGCCCCTAGTGTCAGACCATCAAGACCGACATCCGAGCAACGCGTCCCCGCTGCAGGCGATTTTCCCTCCAGGAAACTCTCGGCACTGCGCGGGGAGACACTTTTGGTCGCCACCACAACGGGGCGTGGGCTGCTTTCCTGGCTGGGAGTGGGTAGAAGCCAGGGCTGCAGCTGAACATGGCACAGTGACGGGGCCGTCTCACAACCAGGGTCGGGCTCCTTCTCCATGTGTGCAAATGTCAGCAAAGTGGGGGAGCTCACGGTTTCAGAGGTCTCCGTGCGTGCACGGCTGGCTCCCCACCTTGGGGCTCCAGGGGAGGCCCAACATCATGGCGGAGGAGGGTGGTGGAGGGAACCCCTGGGGACGAGGTCAGGGGACAGAGAGAGCCCCCACTGGCCAGGTGCAAGGTGCACACCCAGAGTCACGCCCAGTGCCCACCTCCTCCAACCACCCCCTACCCCTTCTCCATTCACACCGTCTCGCGGTGACCGCCCAGAACCGGACCTTCCTGCCACCCGTGCGAAGCCACAGGTGAGCCCACCTACCCGGCGTCCGCCTTCAGCCCCGGTGGCCCAGAAAGTGTGGACACACCATCCTATGGCCACCAAGAATGGGACTCCGAGGTCGCCCCTCTGTAGCTGGCAGGATTCCTGTCTCGTTTCTGATCCTTTGTGTCACTATCAACAAACTCGGGGTCCTCTAGGGACGTGTCTGGTCCCGGCACTGTGCCCTGACCGAGGGGCTGAGGAAGCAAACCACAGTCTTTTCCTCCCCCTGTAGTCAAGAGGGTAGAGTCTTTCCCACGAAGACAAGCAAAGGGAGTATGTCCCGATCACACGGAAGGGGTCTGGGTGCCACGAGACACCCGTGAGACCTCCCAGACAATATTCAAGGTAATCGTTTCTCAAACTCAACCGATTACCAACCCCGGATCACATTTACGACTTTTGATTCCTGTTTCCGTGTTCTGTGGTGTAGAGGTTTAGGAATGAGGTGTCCCCAGAATCTCATGTGTGAGATAATGCAAGAATGATCAGATCATGGAAGTTGCAATCTAACCAGTGGATTAATCCACTTGAATGGACTCACTGGGTGGAGACTGCAGCAGGTGGGGTGTGGATAGAGGAGAGGATCACTGGGCTGTGCCTTTGGGGTCTCTGTCCTGTCCCTGGTGAGCAGAGCTCTCTCTGCTCCCTGGTGCCCTGTCCTGAGCTGCTCTCCTCCTCCAGGCCCTGCCGCCATCTTGTTCTGCTCCCCTTGGGCCACAGCCATGGAGTCTGCCCACCATGGACTGAATCCAGAGGCAAAATAAACTTTTCCACTCCTGTGTTGGTTTTGTTAGATCTTTTGGTCACAGGGACACAAAACTAAAACATGGATTGTGATATGGACATCTTTGGGAAACCATTATTTTCCCTACAAAAGAGACCCGTCTGGCCAATGTGGACCCAAAGTGGGGTTTTGTTTCAGAACCCTGGATGTGGAATCGGATGCAGGATCTTTCCTGCTGACTCCAACGTTTATCAGCTACGATCCTGGAAAATCATCAACCTTTCCAATCAATTTCCTTAATTATGGGAATGGAATGACCCAACCCCAAATTGTCCAATCGTCTGAAACTCGTTAAGCGTTTCTTTGCAAAGAACAAAAGGTGTGGGCGGAGGTTCCAGCTGCCATGGGCCGTAGCTACGACTTGCTTTGAGTGTGGTTGTCCTGCTTTTAATGTGAATAATGCATTTCACTTTTCCATCTGAAAAGTGGACACAACTTCGTGGAAGAGTCGTGAACATCAAATGAGACCGTTTAAACAAAGACGCCGGGGGTCATGCCTGGTGTACAGAGGTTACCCAACATCAGAAGAAAACTCTCAAATTTATCTAGAACAGAATTTCTCCAATTTACCAATACTGGTGTGTGTGTGTGTGTGTGTGCGTGTGTGTGTGGCTGTCCTATGCACTGAAAAATGTCCAGCAGCGTCCCAGATCTCTTTCAAGTACACACCGAGACGTGTCCCTGTTCACCCCCGTTGTGAAAATCAAAATATTTCCCAAGCTGTTTAGTGGCCCATGGAGCAAAGTTCAAGCCCTGTCGGGAATCATCAAATATGCATTTGGTGACTGCATCTGTATGATACTTAAGTTGTGCCTAAGACTCATCAGTAAAAGCCTAAACGCTCGTGTATTTATACCGTGTCTTATAAATAGATAATTCGGGATGCATGACAACTTTTCCTTTCTCCCTCCAGGGAGAAAGCATGGGTCTGACTTTTTCTTAGTTTATCGTCGGCTGCAGAAAAAAACGTCCGCTTTGTTCAAGACCAAACAGCCCGTGTGGCACATCCCATTTAGCTGGGGACAGTCTTCCCTTTTTACACACTTATCAGTTCCACTCCCTCCAAGGTAGGTGCATGCCCGTTCTGTTAGAGCGCAAATCCACAATACCAAGTGAATGGCGGAAGGCTTATCTTTTTTCTCGCTAAAACCTATTCCTTTCGCTATACTATAAAGAAGACCTCAGGCTGTGTCCATCTGAATAGGACGTGCACAGGGACACCAGAGCGTCCTCGGTGTTTTAATCAGCCTTATCCTGGAGGAAAGGTGGAGAATGAGTCCAGCGTTCAGGGTCGACCCCAAGGAAGAGGCAGATTGTGTGCTCCCTTAGGTGGGGAGGGATCAGCCTGGGCAGGTCCTTGATTAGATTTCACAAAATTTATATGGATGATTGACCAGATGTGCAGAGTTAAGCTCTTTAGTAAATTCACCCAGCAATGAACTGTGCTCTTGGAGAACTTTTCTTTGATCCCTTTGGTCAAGAAGTTTTTTCTGCGTCAACCCTACCCCCCGTGGATTAAAGTGCACAGCACACAGAAGTCACTAAAGTATGTGTGCGGTGTATACTGAGTGGGTGTTTCCAAGTGGCTTAAAAGTCAGCCGGCTAAAACCCAAGTCGGCCAGGGGCACCACATTTAATGACGCTCAGTGTACATTGGGCCTGTATCTGATGAGCATTTTTCTGGAGAAGGAAGCTCTGTTCTCCCATTTAACTTTTTATTGATTGATTGATTGACACTGGGGAGTGAACTCAGAGGCACTAGACCCCTGAGCCCCGTCCCCAGCCCTATTTTGCATTTTATTGAGAGACAGGGTCTCCCTGAGTGGCTGAGGGCCTCGCCTTTGCTGAGGCTGGCTTTGAACTCGCCATACTCCTGCCTCAGCCTCCACGGCCGCTGGGATGAAAAGTCGGGGTGCTCCACCACACCCAGGCCACCCACCACCATGTAACTTTTAAGTGAATTTATTTTCCAAAGCCTACAAGGCCTTGGGAAGCATTCTGATGTAATGACTGTGTTGACTTGAGAGAGAGCATCCTTCTCCGTCTGAACATAAAAACACAGTGATTCACATCAGGGTGGCATTTCTGCTGTTGTTGTTACTAAAATCCTGAGTATTGTTTTCATTTCTCCAACGGGGAACCCAGGGACTGTCAAATAGGCCAGAGTCGCTGTGTCACCAAATGCATTCTGAATGAAAAGAACCTTTATTATCTCTCCAAGGGGAAATAACGAGGAGGAGTATCCGGGTGTTTGTCAGGTGTCATCTATAAGAGGTCTCCAGACCAGCCTCCTAATAACAGGGTAGAGAATCAGAAATAAGAGGCTCAAATGCTCATCATTGCAGGAGGAGAGTAGCGCTCCGTTCACCGTAGACAAAGAAGATAACGACATGTTGCCCCAAATACATCTGCTTGGGAGGCTGCCCTGCCTTTCATCCACTGACCCGTGGAAGATTGTTTTGTGTGACCACCCCACCCCTTGGCTGCACGCTGCCAACCAGCCGCTGTGGCTTTGGAAGAGAAAGAAGAACGGATCTAAACTGTCAGCTTTTCCTGTGGCTCCTTAAGTGACAAAGTCAACCCACCATAGACTAGAAACTCTAAAACCATGAGACAAAATTAACCTTTCCTCTTTATAAATTGATCATGTCCGGTATTTTGTTACAGTAACAGAAAGCTGACGAACCCAAAATTAGCTGGCCTGCTTCCTAACGGGGTGTAGACTGGTCCGTAGCTTTCCAAGCTTGGTGAACTCATTAGTTTCAGTGATTTTGTTTTTTTCACGAGACCTCTAGGCTAACAGAAAGAACTCATATTTCTGTTTTAGATATCATCCCAAACAACTTGAGAAAAAAAAAATGTATGCTACATTTTAGTAAAACTTATTTTTTTTAAATCGAGTACATTCATTCGAAAGGAAGAAAAGTCTATTTATATTTCATTCTGGAATGACTACGGCTGTTGACTAACGGGATGCCGATGTCTGCTGAGCCTTGCACAACTCGGCAAACCTCTGAATCAGGCTGGATCCCGCCCACACTCATTTCGTCTTCCCTGCTGATTTTCACGGTACCTTTTTTTTTTTTCTTCTTGTCACACTGAGAGCCCAAACTCAGCTCTGCAAAGATGCAGCACTGTTGAAAGGGATGTGGCATGATTTCCTGTAGCAACTCAGAGCCACCTCTAGCAAGTTGCTGGCTGATGTGTGACACGATATCAAGTGTTTCTGTTTCCCTCAAACTGACCCTGGCACAAATACCGTTATGTGAATATCTCAACAGCCGACGGAATGATAAATCTGCACCACTGTATGGAATTCCCACAAAAATCCATGCTATATAGTATTCACACGATCTGCGTTCTCTGTGCAGGACTGGGGTCAGAGATGTAAATTGGCTCAAGAGAACATCTACCATGCAACGAGGCTGATACACGGGCCCTTGCCAACCGACAGAATTCCCAGTGGTTTCCCGTCCGCCATATTGAAATGGTGGCCCAGATTCCCCGCCAATTTTCTGCTCAGTGTTTCTCAAGAAGATGGATTTCCTTGAGGTAGGCTGAGTCGATAAGATCTAAGCGGAGTTGGCCATTTCCCTCCAACTCTTCAGACACGGTCAGGCTACAGAAAGGTCATTGAAGTGAAAGGTTCTAGAAATGCAAGCAATATCTAAATTGTAAGGTGCCTTTTTTATTTCCTCTCAAGAATTATATTTTCATTGAATTTTACTGGCTTCTGCAGTTTTCTGCACAGAATTCTTCATTTTTCATACCCGGCAAATTTTGCAGTCGCTGTTTTGTTGAAGGACCGCTTGACGTCATTATCCTTCACATCTTGGTCTCTCCTTTCTCCGCGGCACCAGACTTTATTGATTTCCTTGTCATCCCTAAATTCTCCGTGTGCTGACCACCATAAATTCTTCTCTTGGGCCCGTTTACGCCTCTGATTATGGCTTGGCAGAGAGAGGGATTGGGGGAAAAAAAAAAAACAAAAAAACGATCCTTCTTTGGAAAGATGAGACAATTTCCCATTTCAGAAAAATCTTTCTTTTAGCTTTTTTTTCTCAGAATCATTGTTTTTTAATTGCTCAGAATCCTAGAGGCCTATAAGTAAAAGAAAATACCAGAGATGGCCCATTGCACAAGAGAGAGCCAAAAAAAAAAGGGGGGGGGAGAGAGAGAGAGACACCCAGATCCAATTAACACTTGAGCATTTTGCTTTTGGAACTCCACAAAATACTTGGAGAGAGACTTCCATAAGACGCTCTCAGCTTGCAGTGTGTATTTTCTGGATGCGCACACACACATATTCATGTATATATATATATATGTCTCCTAGATCTATATCCTCGATAGAAAGATATGATGAATATAGTTATAAGCATATGGCAGATAGAGTCAGATCCTCGTTTTGTTTTTGAATGCTTATATCTCTGTCTCGCATTCATTAATGACAACTGTTGTATACATGTCTTTTCCGGGTTTCTTTTGCCATTTCTAAGCATGAAACAAGAACTTCTGTCTATGGCAGCAGAAATAACAACCAAACCTCTTGAGTAGTAGAAAAGGTGCAACCGTAGGCGAGCAATCCCTTTGACTTACTCTGGAAATTATCTCCACTGGAAATATGGCGCTCAGCTTCGCACCCATGCCTTGATCGCCTCCAAACACGGAGGTCCGGGGCCAGCACCAGTGTCCATGGCTGAATCGAAACCTGACGTTGGTTTGGTTTCCACCACCCAAAGAAGGCTAGCGGTAGGCATCATGCTTCAGCGCTAATGGTCACCTTCACAATGCATGGGTGCTGACCACCACCGCTCGTGGCACCTCTGGAAGACGGAACTTGTCCAGGTCAAGGGAATGAAATTGCCTTTGAGTTTCTTTCTTTTTTTGTGCAGATGGGAATGCTTGGTATGGAGAATGGAATCTGAAGCTGGTGTGACCTACTTTGGATCAAAAACACCTTCGAGGAGAAAAAGAGGACTTTTCCTTTTAAGTTTGCTCCTCGGAAGCCAGGCCAGTAACAGAGCAGGTGCAGAGTGGTCGTCTGCACGTGATCCGGGCAGCACACACGGGGCTGAAGCCTCAGAGCATGATGTACCAGAGGAACCAGATTTTAAAAAAAAAATTTACCGGGAACAGTATACGCAAAGAAGTTCTATACAAAGGAGAAGGGTGTGGGTTCATGCAAACTTCCAAAGAGAGAGAAAAATCTAGAATACGCTATGATAATTCCTCATCATCACTTTATCATAAGATAACCCCCCCCAGCATGACGGTGCACAACCTCTCTAAGCACCCTGACCCTTGAAATAGGACACTTTTAGGTTTTTTTCTACTAGGTCAAGTATTTGTGTGTCAACTTGATTGGGCTATGGGGTGCCCAGGTAGCTGGTCTAGCATAGTTGTGAGATTCACATTTTAATTTGTGGACTGACTAAGCAGATTGCCCTCCTCAGGGTCGGTGGGCATGATCCAATCTGCTGAGCATTGGGAGAAAACAAAATGGCAGAGGGGATTGGGATTTGCCCTCTCCCTGTCTGGCTGCTTGAGATTGAACATCAGTCTTTTCCTGTCCTCTGAGATGCTGGTTCTTGGAACATCCGTCACACCTGGACTGGAATATATATCCCTCAGACTCTGTGACTCTCAGAACTTCAAGCTATACCAGTGGCTCTGTGGGTCTCCAGATTGCAAATGGCAGACTGTGGAACTTCTGAGACTCCATGATCACCCCCAAAAGCTTCTTCACAGCAAAGAAAACAAGAGTGTGAAGAGCCTACGGAACAGAAAACCTTTACCCGCTGCACCTCAGAGAGAGCATTAATCTCCAGGGATATGCAAAGAAGTCAAAAAAGTTAGCAGCAAAAAACGAAATAACCCCATCAATAATTGGGCAAAGGAACTGAACAGACACTTCACAGAAGAAGAAATACAGTCAACAAATATATGAAAAAGTGACCAATATCTTTAACAATTAGAAAAATGCAGATTAAAACTACACTGAGATTTTATCTCACCGGAATCAGAATGGCAATTATCAAGAAATACACGAAACAGACTGGGTGTGGTCGCATATACCCGTAATCCCAGCAGGTCGGGAGGCTGAGGCAGGAGGATCATGAGTTCAAAGCCAGCCTCCGCCAAAGCGAGGCCCTAAGCAACTCAGTGAGACCCTGTCTCTAAATAAAATACAAAATAGGGCTCGGGATGTGGCTCAGGGATTGAGTACCCCTGAGTTCAGTCCCTGGTACCCCTATCCCCCCAAAAAAAGTACACATAATAATAAATGTTGGTGAGGATTTGGGGGAAAAGTCTCACTCATACGTTGCTGGTGGGGACTACAAATTGGTGCAGTCGCTCTGGAAAGCGCTATGGAGATTCCTTGGACACCATCTCTCCTCTACCTACACCTTGTAATACGACAAGAATTTTCCTACCAACCTGAAGATCTTAGGCACCCTGTCCCCAATATTAGAGTGTCGTAGAAAATACACGTTACGCACGCCTCCAGCGGCTCGGGAGGCTGAGGTCGGAGGATCGCAAGTTCAAAGTCAGCCTCAGCCACTGAGTGGAGCCCTAAGCAACTCAGTGAGAACAAAGAAAGAAAATACAAAGGTTTTTAAATTGTAGAATTCATTGTAACGCTCACTGGTCCTTGTATAATTCTATTTGCCGTGTATGATGCTGCTGTGGGCGGCTGAGATGGACGAGAAATGAGACTGAGAATGGTATAAAGACATTTTCTTAAGAACCATCTTCCGAGCAGACTCCCATGACTGAGGACAAATAGAGGAATATTTCCCCCTAGATAAGTGGATTTTTTTTTTGTTTTTTCCCAGTTACTTGCAACATACCCTTTCACAAAACTTAAATAAATAAATGAAAATTTTTCAAAATGAATTTCATGGTTGCTTTTTGTATTTCGATGAGGAGTGTCATTGGGACTTTGGTTGGAATGGCATCAAATCTGTATGATGCTCTTGGTAATATGGTCGTTTTGACACTATTAATTCTGCCTGTCCAAGAGCAAGGGACATCTTTCCATCTTCTAAGGTCCTCTTCAACTTATTTCTTTAGCATTCTCTAGTTTCAGTTGTGCAGGTCTTTTACCTCTTTTGTTCGGTGGATTCCCAAAAATGAGCCTTAATTTTTTTTTTTTTGAGGCTATTATAAATGGGGTATTTTTCCTCATTTCCCTCTCTGAGGATTTGCCACTGAGACACAGAAAAGCCTTTGATTTACGGCTGTTGATTTCATAGCCTGCTGCTTTGCAGAATTCATTGATGAGTTCTGGAAGTTTTCTGGGGGACTTGTTTGGATCCTCTAAGCATAGAATCATTTCACCTGCAAATAATGAGCGTTTGAGTTCCTGTGTTTCCTATTCATATCCCTTTTAATCTCTTGCATCTGTCTAATTACTCTGGCTACGGTTCCCAGGGCTACGTGCCTGTGTTCACCGGAGATACCGGTCTGAGTTTTCTTTCCTCGGTGTGTCTAGGTCTGGTTCTGGTACCACAGTGATGGTTCAGTTTGCTACCTAAGTGCGTCCTGCTTACTTTTTTTCCTCTTGAGGAATATGCCTCTATATTGCATATTGTGACAAGGATGGATGCTATGGTCTGCAAAGCAAGGTCTTTGCCACTTTTTGAGCCGAGATTGTCAGGATTCGGTGCATTTTTCTCCTTTTATCCGAATGATCGGGTTTAACTGTTTGCAACACAGAATTGGCTCTGAGTAGTTATGATCTTTATTTATGCCGCCGGCTGTGGGCTAAGTGGATCATTGCGAGGGAAGCGAATCTTAGTTGCACAGAGGGAATCGAATATCAGTTCAAACCGCCCACAAGAAAAACGGTAAAATATGGGGAAGCGTTGTTGTGTGAATAACGATGCGCTTCACTTGGTTCACGATTGCAGACAGCTGACACGTCTTCCTGCTCAGCAAACGTTCATGGCAAAATGAACTACGGGGAGATTCTTTCAATTAAATATGGACCCTACATCTTCTATGAGAATCACCATCAATTGAGCAAACGTATGTTTTATTGAGAAGTGAGGGGAAGGGTGAGCATGAGAATTTGGTGCCGGCATTTAAATCGTACTTTTATAATGTTTAAAGGAAAGCAGGTGAGCCGGGTGCGGTGGTGCACACCTGTAATCCCAGCAGCACAGGAGGCTGAGGCAGGAGGATGGTGAGTTCAAAGCCAGCCTCCGCCAAAGCGAGGCCCTGAGCAGCTCAGGGAGACCCTGTCTCTAAATAAAATGCAAAATAGGGCTGGGGACGGGGCTCAGGGGTCGAGTGCCCCTGAGTTCAATCCCTAGTACCCCCCCCAAAAAAAGGAAAATATGTAAACTTTGCATTCTATGATTTAAAACTAACAATTAGGCCTCTAAAAAATGGGTATATGTCCAAAAAAAATGCTCTTACATCTTTCTATCTATTTTACGAATTTTCCTTGTGTGCTTTCACATCTTTATAATGTTAGTTGTAAATAATAAATAAAATCTTGTGTAACATCGATTGATATAACTTGCATAGAATCCACTGATACCTGGTTCTACTTCAACATGGACACTTCATGTCTTTCTTTATTTTTTTTCCCCTCATTTTGCCTGACCTGAGAAAGCTGGTCCCAACGTGTGCATCTCCTGGTAAAGGAATTCCCTCATACTTTCTAATCATGCATAAAGCTCATCCGAATGGAATTCTTAAAATATGAAATATTTTTTAAAAACACTCAAAATGCAAGCTCTGATTTTGAATTCTGTACACAACTGACATTAAAGTGTATTTTAATGATCATTCTAGGATAAACATAACCTAGGGAGAGGAATAACAATCGTACACATTGAAATCGTGTGTACAGATGATTGACAGTGAATGGCATCTTCTGTTTCCCTGGTATTTGCCTCCAAACTCAAGGGGATGAGGGAGGTAGTGGCCGTCCATGTGGGATATCTAGACACACACGATGAAGACCGATCCCTCCGATGATGTCCACCTTTAATGTTTTAGGGTTCTCAGGGCCAACTTCCGTACTTCTTGCTGTTGTAGTCTCTATCCCAGACTGAATTGAAGACAACTCGGCTCCTAGCACATGATGTTCCTGGACTCCTTTGTTCTGCAAATGGTTTATTCTCCAGTTCCACCTGTTTACCTGCAAATGCCATCATTTCACTCTTCTTCATGGCTGAGTAATATTCCATTGTGTATATGTACCACATTTTCTTTATCCATTCATCTGTTGAAGGGCACCTAGGTTCGTTCCATAGCTTAGCTATTGTGAATTAAGGGGCTAGAAAACATTGATGTGGCTGTGTCACTATAGTATGCTGGCTAAACTACCCTTTCCCCGTCCAACCAAAGATCTACCTGTGTGCCCACTGACCTTACCTGTTCCTGAAAACGATGCTGAATTGTTTCCTTTTCCATTAAGATTAAATTAAATTAAATATCATCATCGTTTAAAACACCCACGGTGTCGTACAAATACGCCCCCTTCCTTATCCACAGAGGACGCGTTCTGAGGCCCCCAGTGGACACCGGAGACCACAGGTAGCAGTGGACTCTACACAAACTGGTTTCCTCCTTACCTACAAACCTGTGATTAACTTGAACTTATCAGTTAGGCACAGTCACAGACGAACGAAACTAACTAATCATAACACAGAACAATTATAACAATATGCTGCAAGAAAAGTCATTTTAAAGTTCTGAATTATTGATGGCTGCAGTTCCCCCATTTAATATTTCTGAGTCACGTCTGACCACGAGTGAGTGAAGCCACAGAAGGCTAAACCTCAAACGCGGAAGTCCTACTTTAAGTCCCACCTATTTTCCTGTATTGCAAATGCGCTAAGAATAGGTCCTCTCAACGGCCATCTTGCCGGGGCATTACGGGACGGTTATTTATAATCCTCTTCTACATGATAAAACAGTATTTTATGTTTTATTTCTGTATTTTATTTAGAGACAGGGTCTCACTGAGTTGCTTAGCATCTTGCTTTTGCGGAGGCTGGCTTGGAACTCGCCATCCTCCTGCCTCAGCCTCCTGAGCTGATGGAATTATAGGTGTGTGTGTCACCAGGCCCAGCTCACATTTCTGTAAAATACTTAATCTAAGTATGTGTTTCAAATCACTAGGGGACAGGCCTCAGTGTGTGAATGACACCCACCGTGAAGATCACCGGTCTCCTTTTCTAGAGCAATAATGCTTCCCAATCTGGAACGTCACCTTACGATTCCTTGACAGGATTGCAGAAAAAAACTATGTGGTGTCATCTAAGGGAACTGTAATTTAGTCTACTTTCCCAGATAGATTCAAAAGTGGATCAGCCGGAATCAGGGGTGCACGCCTGTAATCCCAGCGGCTCAGGAGGCTGAGGCAAGAGGATCACAAGTTGGAGGCCAGCCTCAGCAACTAAGCAAGGTCCTAAGCAACTCAGCGAGAACTTGACCATAAATAAAATAGAATTGCAAAACACAAGGCTCCAATCAGGTGTCATCAAGGAAAGAATTAAAAGGCCACTATATTCATTGAAAACAAACACCGGTCAAGAGCGATTCAGACACTAGACACCAGTGTAAAAGGGGAGGGAATATTTCCAAATCATAACACGGCTGTCAATATCCAGTAACTTTTGGAAATCAGGAAACAGAAAATGCAGCCCTTGCTAAAGAACTTTTATTAAAGAAATATAAATGTTTCAACATAAGCTCTGGCCAAATAATGCAACTAAACCAAAATATACATATATATATATATATATGCATGTGTGTACATGTGTATCTTTATATGCACCCGTGTGCATGTTTGTGTGCATACAGAGTGAGACAGGGAGGGATTATTTTTGTAAAATAAATGCATATTACTTTGTATGTTATTTTGTAAAATAAATGCAATAAAAGAGAATAAAAATCATGGCATTTGCAGGTAAATGGGTGGAGTTGGAGAAGAGAATGCTGAGTGAAGTCAGCCAATCTCCAAAAAAACCAAATGCAGAATGTTTTCTCTGACATAAGGAGGTTGATTCATAGTGGGGTAGGGAGCAGGAGCATGGGAGGATTTGATGGACTCTAGATAGGGCAGAGGGGTGGGAGGGTTAGGGACGGGGCAGGGGGTGATTAATGATGTTGGAATGTGATGGACATCATTATCCAAAGGACAGGTAGGGAGACAGGAATTGGTGTGAATATACCGTGTACACAACCAGAGGTAGGGAAAATTGTGGTCTATATGTGTAATAAGAATCGTCATGCATCCCGCTGTCGCATATAAATAAAAAATATGTAGATGAAAATAAATGCATGCAGTATGTTTAGAAATAGACCTAAGAGCATATGAAGCAAAACGTTAGCAGTGGTCACGATCCTTCTCTGAAAACCTCATCCTGCTGAATGTCGATCAGTGACCCGATTCCGGCGTGCTTTCTGCCCTCCGCTCCCTCTGGTGCACAGTGAGCACATACTTCTCGTCTCGTCTTAGAGGCATTTGAAAGGCTTTTGACTGCGTTCATGGCTCTGATCTTAAATGTCGATGATCGAAAATCGCAGAACTGCCTGGCAACCTGAGCAACTGGACATGGCAGGCGGAACGGGGTTCTGGGCAGGAAGGCAGAGAACGCAAAGTTAAGAAGCACGAAGGAGTTCTGTAACCAGCCTTTCTGGATACGCTTGCCGTTCTGCCCCAGACCACGGGGAAGAAGGCAAGGGGGTCTGCGGACAGAGTCGACGCGTTGCTTTTGGACGTGACCCAGTTTAACAATCGATTCCAAGTTTATCTAAACGTCCCTGTCCGTAGCATAAGGCAGCGACCCACGGTTATGCCTCTTGCACATGTGTGCACCTCTGTCACCGAGCAAGCAAGCCATCTGGGAGTAAGAGCGTAGATGGTGGTAGAGACAATTTCAGAATCATCCTGCACAACCTGCATTTTTTTTTTCTCCCTGGGGAACGCAGAGACCAGAGACCAGTTTGGCTTGGACCTTTCCAGTCTGGTCTCCCGTAAGCAAGTTGGGATCCAAAAGGAAGTGGACCGGCTCGGGTCATAAATTGGCTCTTGCGAGATGACTCACTGATGGTGTGGGCGATGCTGCCTTTGCCAGGTGGTCCTCAAAGGACCTTGAGAGAAAACAGACGTAGGTCTGTCGGTCAAGATTGCTGCGAAAATAGCGTAGGTAGGATCTCAGCCTTCAGGGTGGCCCTGTGTCACTTTCTGCAGGTGACAACACACCTGGTACTGTTAGAACTTGCACAAGGGCCTGGATAGAGTTGCACACATTCAGGAGACGGTGACCACAGTGCCTTTGAGTGGCTCAATACGAATACGGAAGGCTCTGAGAACTGTGATCTCGGAGAAGAAAACACCGGGCAGAGATGTCCTTTCCCCACCTGACGATGAGCCATCTCTCAGAGTCCTGGACAGACAGATGAGCTGCAAGCCATCGTCCTCCCTGCAAGGCTTTGACTTAACGGAGTAGCCTCTTAGAAGGGGGAGGTAGGTGTCTGTGCTCTTGTTTGCCTAAAGGAGAACCCCGGGTTGTATAAATAAAGAAGAAATGACGAAAAGTTGGACGGGGACCTGGGTGACATATTAGGAATACAAACCCCGCCCCTTATCTCTCATACAGTGACTTTGGCCACGGTACCCTTCAGACAGGAGCAAATTAGCTTTTCCCAGCCAGTAGCCCCTCAGGAAACTAATTATCGAAGGTCAATCATCCCTAGTCGTATTGACCGAAGGAATGGTCAGCTTGCTGACACGGTCGATGCTAGCTTTCTTTCCCGGACATGTTTATTAATAATTTAGGATGGAGGGGGGTGCAGAATAGGATGCCTTCCAGAATTGCTGTTGGCTGTGACGTGCCACAGATCACGATGAAAAGTGACGCCCAGCCAAGGCTGTGGGATGGATGCTAGGTCGGCCGTGGATGGGCAAGGATGCCGTCCTTGTAGCCGTACCAAGGTCATCTATCAAAGAGATGCGTGCTTTTCCATGGGACTGCAGCACGGATCAAAATAGCCAAGCTGTGGAATCAACCAAGGAGTCCATCAGTAAAGAAAACACGGTGTATGCACACAATGGAGTAGTATTCAGGCATGAAAAATGCAGCCATTTGGATGAAATTGGAAGACATTAAATGGAATAAATCAGGCATCAAAAGACAAATACCACATATAGGGTATTTGTCTAAAAAAAGACTGATCACATCATGTTACTGAAAATCGCAGGGAAAATGTTAAAAAGCAGAATTTGGTTTTGACAGAATTTGGGTGGCCATGGGGTGAGGGGAGAGGGACCTGCAGTCTCCTCTGCCTCCTCTTGGTGGCTTCTGTTCCTGGGGGTGCTTGGGCCTCTCTGTCTCCACAAGAGCAACCCCTGCACCCACCACTCCACTGCACAGTCATCTCAGAGCCCCGTGTCAAGGGCAAGAGTGGCACCTAGGCGGTCCCCAGAGGTACCGCGTCCAGAACCTCCTGCCGCACCCCGTCTGCCACCGTCTCCTGGTTGAACTCATCACAAGGTGACCCCCATGTCAGGGTGCAGGACACAGACCCCCCCATCTTCAGAAGCGGAGATGCACTGGGAGATGACGTCTCCAAGAGACGTCACCATGAAAGAAATCCGCCCCGGTCCTTCCTGCATCGAATGTGGATGATGTGACCCGCATCCATACTCCTGAAATTGCCATCTTAAACCCTGAAGGGTCCCCTTTCACAGAAGAATTCCTGTGCATTTGGGAAACTCAATCTGAAAGATAAAGGAAGACCTACTGTGTGTGTGTGTGTGTGTGTGTGTGCGCGCGCACGTGCAGGATAGGTGTCCAGTGGTCAAATTCGTCCACTGGACTCTTCCTTCCTGTATTTTTGATTTACTTGGTTAATATATTTCAACAAGTGACACATGCACACGGCACCGGATTCAGAGGCGGAGGGGGGCGTACCTAGAGCGAAAGCCACCTCCCTCTGCCGCCCAGGTTCACCCTCTGGAAGAACCAGGCTGCTTTATGGGTGGGGCGACCCTCTGCACGGTCTTGTCCCAGGAGTCTGCAAGAGCACCCGCCAGCCCCAGTGTCCTCACTGTATCGTCACCTCTGAGCCCCTGGCCAAGGGACACCTAGCACTCGGGATGCAGGTTGAGACCCCTGGCGTCAGGGAGCACGGTGGCCTTCACTTGGCTCCAGCACACTTTGAAGTCAACCAGGGATCGCACTCCGATCTGGGCGATTGACATCACCATCAGCCGGCGTTAGGGAGATGAGCGATGATGAAGTGCATGGGATTCATCCCAACCCCTGACGGCCTTAACAGCAAAAGCCGAGGTTTCCAGGAGAGAGGGAAATGCACTCTCCAGACGGTAGCTCACAGATCCTACCGGAGTTTATGTAGCTGTCACCTGTCCTGCTGATTTCAGACTTGCCTGTGTGATCGTCATGTCAGCATAGAAGCACCTTCCCACCCCATCTACCCGTTATCTCTGTACATCATGCACTATCTACCTACGTCCATCGCCTTCTCTATCCACGCACGTATCATCTGTCTTCCAACCACCTGTCAATCATGTCTACCTATTGTCTACCTACAACCTATGGGTTTGTTGTTCTGGAAAATATCGACCAAGACAGTTAAAGCAAAGACACGCACTTTCTCCTGGTCTGCTATCTTCCTTAATATTGCATCGTTACTTTTATGTGCTTTAGATCATTTCGGCAGGCTTGTGCAAATTATCCAAATTTAACTTTTGACTGAGACAACACCTAAGAATCACTATGTGCCAGTCACTTTATCGGTTAAGGAGCATCGTTCCCGGTGACCCAGAAGGTGAAACAGATTTTTTTTTTCCTACATGGGAAAACCATGCTCAGTATTGTGCAGCTGATTAACTATGCAATTAGCATCCGAACGTATTTGTATGCCCAAGGATCTCCCACTTGTCTCTCAACCATCTAGCTCCGCCCAAACACCAACAGAATCGCGTTATTCACAATAGCTATACCTGATCACCGTGTTATTCTAAATTTTCGGTTTGTACTTTCAGATTATCACGCGTTTGCTCAATTGGACTGTTTTTCACAAAAGCAGCCTAGCTCTATTATTTTCCCAAATGTTATTCGATGAAATTTAATAGGGATCCCGTACCAGAAAAATAAAAGTGTTTACACAAAGGATCGCTCCCGCAGCTTAAGGCTCAGAGCGATATTCGATTATTTCTAATTGCAAACAATGAACTGCTTCAGTGTCGACAAATGTCTTTGATTATTTCTAAGCAATGTTCCACACCTAAGAAAATATTCTTTTCACTCTTTTCCTACCCTTTCAGTGTATCGACTTCAAGTATTAAATGGAAGAATTAGGTTCCTTGGAGAGAAAGAACACAGAGAAAAAGACATATGAATATTTAATCATCAGAGGAGCAAATATATTACAAAATAAAGTGGGAGGTCTTATTGCCTCCAAGAGGGCTCTCTTTTTCTTTTAAAACCTTTTTTTTAAAAATATAAATGATTTTTCTTGCCTCCCTGTGCTGCTTAAATTCTCTCTGACGCCTTTGCAATGCTGTTGCTCTGCGGATACCTGAGTTGTGTCATATCTCCGGGTCAGGAGTACGTAGCCATGGCAACGGGGAGGGCAGGTAATGGCACATCAGGATGCACCCGGCCCCCTGGATAAAAAAAAAAAAAACCATAGATCCCTATTTGGAAACGTCGGGAGTGCGAATTGTAAGTTGAAAGAGGAAAAATCCACAAACCTCACTACGTGACACTGGTAGACACACAGAAGTCCGAGATAAATTGCGATTTGCGGGTACGTGTGCCTTCATTACTTTAGGAACGTGCACAGTGCAGAAAGAGGAGGCTGGCTCTTTGCAGAGGTGGCATCTGGCTGGGGGCCGCGTAAGTCATCGTGAGTCCTCAATGAGTGAGATCAGCAATAAAGAAACACTGTCGGCGGTGCATAGCTAAAGGAGAGTATCTTCATCCGACTTTTGCAGAAGGGTCTTTCCATCAGGGGTGAACAGCTGTCTCGTGTGTCTAGCCATGTTTCCAACTGTGTGCCATAGGACCCATGAACATGACAAGGGTCTCATGCAACTTCTAGGGGGCACAGAGTAGGATGCACGGTTTCTAAAGAAAGAATCAGCACAAAGATTTTAACAGCAATCATCTCTCTTCTTGTTTCCCTAAATCAGTTTTATTAACCGTTCTTTTTTTTTTTAATGTTTATTTTTCAGCTTTACGTGGACACAATATCTTTATTTTACATTTGTGTGGTGCTGAGGATCGAACCTAGTGTCTCCTGCATGGTAGGCGAGTGCCCTACCACGGAGCCACAACCCCAGCCCCTTAACCCCTCTTTTGGATCACGCATTCGTTTTGAGAACCAGTGTTCGATTCTCCTTGCTTGCTCTCTGTTGTGTATCGTATGTGTTAGTCCACTCTTTTAATGGCTGTGACCAAAATATTGGACAAGAAGAACATAGAGGAGGAAAAGTTCATTTGGGGACTCACAAGTCTGTTCCCTAGACACTCGGCTTCATTCCTTGTGGCCCAAGGGGAGGCAGAACAAGATGGCGGCAGGGCCTGGAGGAGGAGAGCAGCTCAGGACAGGGCACCAGGGAGCAGAGAGAGCTCTGTCACCAGGGACAGGAGAGAGACCCCAAAGGCACAGCCCAGGGACCCCCTCCTCCAGCCACACCCCACCTGCCTACAGTCTCCACCCAGTTAATCCATTCAAGTGGATTAATCCACTGATTAGGTTAAGGCTCTCAGATCCAGATCATCTCACCTCTAAACCTTCTTGCCTTACCTCACTCACACATGAGCTTTGGGGGGACACCGAATACGCAAACCATAACAATAGCATATAAGGATCCTCAAAGAAAATTGGAGAAGGAACGCCATCAACCCTCTTTGCACACGGGCTATTCTTGCTTCTTTCTTTCTGGCTCCTGTAGATGCGATCGACATCTCGGTACCTGAACTCACACGTTTTCTGCAGCTCCGTTGTGGGGGGGGGGGGTCTAAGGCCTGAGTATGTTTTTTTCCCCTGGTATAATCCCTTTGTGTAAACTCGGTTCTGTGTTCCGGTAAAATCCGGCCTCTGGAAAGTGGTTAGACAGAGTGCGTTTGCGTGGCCTGTTGAGAACAGCCCGAGTGCCGGCCACCTGATCGGGTTCTTTGAGTTTTATGTGTTACAGACGTTGTGAAGACAGCATTTGTTTTATCACCTCCATTTATTTTGTACACGATGCAGCCAAATTCCTTTGAGTCAGAAGACGAGAAATCATCCCAGAGTGGGAAGACCAGAGCCTTGTTCTAGGCCATGTCTGACGGATCCTTCCAACTCTGGTGTTCACCGTTCGAATTCAGCCCTGGAAATCAAGTCGAGTGAATGCCCACTAAAGGATCGGTGAAGGGCTTTCTTGGTGGAAGAAAAGCCCACCCCGTGGTTTGGATGATCCTCTGGACTGAGGGACTCAAGTGACCTTCCATGAGATAAATAAGGATATTTGGAAAGGTTTCCAGATCCCGTGATTTCTTCCCCACAGGTTTGCAACGGGCTCCAAGCTCCACCATGGAAGACAAAAACTTGGGACATGGACCTACTGTGTGCGTGCTTGAATCGGTCACAGTGAATTCCACTTTCCTGCAAAACTCTACTGCACCAATTAAGTGAGCTATTAATAAATGAAAGACCTGTGGAGCGCAGGAGGGGCATCGGGGATGGGAGGAGGAGAGAGAAGGAGGAAGAAGCGATGATTGGAATAGAGAAAACGAGGTGGTTTCAGTCGGCTCTCTCGCTGCTGTGACTCAAAGACCCCACCAGAGCAACTCCAGAGGAGGAGAAGTTGATTTGGGGGCTCACAGTTTCAGAGGTCTCAGTCCGTAGACAGCAGGCTCCACTCCTCGGGGCTCGAGGGCAGGCAGGACATCATGGTGCCAGAGGGTGGTGGACGGAGGCAGCTCATTTGATGATCGGAAAGCAGAGAGAGGTCTCCACTCTCCAGATGCAAAATATAAACCCCAAAGCCACGTCCCCAGTGTCCCACCTCCTGCAGCCACACCCCACCTGCCTACTGGGTTAATCCACATGAAGGGATCAATCCACTGACAGGGCTCAGGCTCTTACGATCCAATCATTTCTCCTCTGAACCTTCTTGCGTCGTCTCACACGTGAGCTTTGGGGGGACACCTCACGTCGGAACCGCAACAGATATTGTGCGCACACCTTGAAGAATAGGTCAGAAAGATCCCCACTCGTGTATGACTCTAGCACACTGATAAAGAAACATTTTAAAATAGGCATTTCCCAGTGGAAATGTGCGCAGGCCACAGATGACCCGCTTGCCGTCTGCCTGTGCGCTCTTACGTTCATTAAAATGCTTTCAATTCTCCCCTGATTTGTAAACAGGAGCAAGCAGTGAGGGCCGCCACCTGAACCCGTTTATTCAACTCGCTTTTGTGGCTGGTAGGCAAGGCCGCCTCCCTTCAGGAAACGCATGCTTCCTTTCCCAATCTTAGATAATTAAAAGCACATTCAGCAGTGAGCATCCGTAAGAAAAGAAGGCCGCAAGTTCAACTCTGTTGCAAAAAAAAAAAAAAAAAAAACCCACAAGGTAAGATTCATTTTACAGAAACACCGTGTCTCCCTCCTGAGAGGCAGCAGCGTTGGCTGGTATATTTGAGGGAGGAGGAAACAAAATGCAAAACTTGATTTTTTTCCCCAACTTTTTGCTTTTTATCTTTCGCTTCTGAACGTCATTGAATTTTTATTTTCACCCTGAAAAAGCGTTTCTTCTCCTTCTCTACAACACCCAAGCCTATCAAGGAATTTTCAGCAATAAAGGCTAAAAGGATTTCGCATCCCCGCCGCCACCTTTCTTAAGTAATATGGACTTGAAAGCCTCCGGCGAAAGCAAAGCTTCTGGAACCTTCACAGTGGGCCTGGCTCTGTATTATTCAGTAGGTTGCCCGGGAGCTTTGAAAGGCAGTTTGGGAAAATGGTGTCTGGCCTCCGAGCTCCGATTTTACCAAATTGCATTGGCAAAGGTGCCCGGTGCCCGCTGCGCACTTGGCGCCCGAAGCCCAGGACGGTTCTGGACGTGCATCTCCAGAGACACACCACAGGGGTCTCTGCCGTGCCTGAGGGCTTCTGGTCACTCGGGGTCTTTCCCTAGCTCTGTCCTGCCTATGCCACAGAATGACCGGAGGCAAGCAGTGGCTAGAGGCAGGGCTGAGGCTGAACTTGACACTGGGTATCAGAGAGACTAGCTCTTAAAACGTCCAGTGGAAAGACGCATTTAACTTTCAGCATATTTTCAGAACATTTTCTGCACTTGGAGATCAATTCCCCTTGCAAGCCCTGCCCCGAAACCACCCCTCTCATACCACGATGGTGATGCACCTGATTTCTTCTTCCCTCCTGGGTTGCAATGCACCCTTTTTTATGTGCATTATCACATTTCTCTCTCTCTCTCTCTCTCTCTCTCTCTCTCTGGCTAGAGATTCAATCCACGGCACCACGCATGCTACCCTAAGCACGTGCCTTACCTCTGAGTTACACAGCCACACACTGAAATCTATCTTCTAAACAATAACATTCTCCCACCCCAGCAACAGATTTCCAAATGTTGCCTCCCCTGGGTCGGATCAAAAGGCTGGATTTTGCTAAGGTTTGCCTCCTGGGATACCTAGATCTGGATTTGCAAATCGGTGAACGTTGTGCATTTGGACATGTGTGAACGACGGCTTCACAAACACAGGCGGCTCTTTAATTTGCAGTTACAGAAAGCTGTTAAGTTGGTGCAGTCATTTTTATCCATCTGGAGGAATCTAATACTCGAAGTTAAAAAAAAAAAATAGACAAGTCCCGGCTTACACGTATCTCACGCAGATCTTCCTTGAAGGAGAGAGGACAACAGTCGCTTCTGCCCCGTCTCTAGGTATTTCTTGGGTCTCTTGGCAACCTGACCCACCGTCTTTGTTTAATTGGGCTGTGGACATGACGCCTAAGAATTAAAGTTGGGTCCACTGTGCAAAATAAAGAGAGAAAAAGAAGAAGAGGAGGAGGAGGAGGAGGAGGGAGGAGGAGGAGGAGGAGGAGGGAGGAGGAGGAGGAGGGAGGAGGAGGAGGAGGAGGAGGAGGGAGGAGGAGGGAGGGAGGAGGAGGAGGAGGAGGGAGGAGGAGGAGGAGGAGGGAGGAGGGAGGGGGAGGGGAGGAGGAGGAGGAGGAGGAGGAAGAGGAGGAGGAGGAGGAGAGCCTTCCTCTATGAAAACAAGATTTTCATGGTTAGATTTTCCTGATTGCGTTGACTTACCCCCTTTTTTGCATTTGGTTACTATTGTTCACGAAGTCGTATCTGGCTGCATTCAACTTCTGTGAAGTTTGCCCAGAAACCCCAAAGTTAGGTAAGAGAGGCGACGGATTAACGAGGCCTCCCTCTTTGCCCACAAGGAAGGGAGAGCTTTTCGGGGGGGAGGTTTAATTTGCGAAGCTCGAGTCTTTTAACACCCCAAAGAGCCCTATCATTTCTTTTCTCGTTTGACGTCTGCAGAGTTAACGGTAAATCTTTCTTCATTTAGAGAAAGGTGAGGCCATTTTTCAAGGGAATCCACCCAGTGCATCCACAGGAGGAGGTGCTGTTTCTCTCTTCCCACGTCTGCCTTAAATATAGGACCTGCACAGTCGAAGCCGATGCAAAAATAGCTTCGGATTTCAATAGGTGATATTGTCTCCCCTGTAAAGGATGAGCCCGGCGTGTGACACAGAGTCTCTGCTGTGCGAGACTCTAAGCAAGCGCCAGGGCCTTCATTCTTCCCCATCTGTCCTATATTGGGGATGAAATTAATGGCGAGGCTTAGCTTTGTCCTTGAAAAGACCTTCACCTTTCCAGGGGGATTGAGTCGCTTGATCATAATGAACCAGCGTTATATTTTTAGCCACTTAGGCATCTGTTCTCTATCTAATTTGTGTGCTTATCGACAGTCTCGTTCCAGAAGCTGCTAAGGTGTTAACACTTATTAAGGGACGTGACGCTTGTGACATGTCACTCCCCGTTTGGAGACGTCAGAGCGAGGGCATGGGAAGGCAGAATGCTCAAGGAAGATTGCAGATTAGACGCCTGATTCCGGTAGTGGACTCCACAAAACATTCAGAATTCAAAGGAGTTCAGGTAAATTTACATATGATTATTATACATGGGAATACACACACTAACCATGGTTTCCCAGCCTAACCCGACTCACTCAGTGTACTCCCCGGACTGTGTGGTAAGAATACCATATATCTTAGTCCATTTCTCTTGACTATAACAAAATACCCGAGGCAGGGTGCTTTATAAAGAAAAATAAAAGGTTTGCTGTTGCTCATAGTTCTGGAGGCCCCAAGGCTATGTGACAATTTCTGCTTGGCTCTGACCCCCCCTGGCAGATGGCATCACAGTGGTCAGAGCACATACAGAAAAGATCACGTGTTGAGACACGAAACCAAAGGTGGATTTAAAGGTCAGACTTGCTCATAGACAACAACACGCTCTTGGTGAACTAACCCACTCCAGGAGACAAGCACTAATACCTTGTAAGGACAATGGACCCTGTGATCTAGTTACCTGGTTACTGAACCTTACTCTTAAATGTTCCACCACTTCAAAGCGACCCCTTCTGAAGACAAACATTTCACTTTAGAGGACACACTCAAACCTTATCCAAACCACAGCAAACTTCAAAACAGAGTCTCTAATGTCTCAGGAGACTGCAAGGGAGGAGCAGAGGAATGCATGGGAAGAAGAAAGAACAGAAGTCACGAAACAAGAACAGGCAGAAACCAAACAAGAACAGGTGGTTTAAAAAGTTGCCAACAAGAAGAGGCGAGATGAGCGGGGGGGTCTGGTTTTCCAGTAGCGTCGACATGCGGAATTTTAAATACGTAAAAGAGACTCTCTACTCGGGAACTTGTACACACCCGACCACAAGATCTCAACTCTCTGACCCACCGGTTTCCTCGTCCTGAAAGGCTTTGACCCTCAAGGTTTGTACCCCAACCGTGGAGTCCACAGGGGGAAAAATAGGACAAGCCCCAGATCCTCTCCTGTGCATGGTGACTGACTTGTTCTAACATCAGGGTGATGCTACCTCAACTTCAGGTGGATGTAGGTTCCCCAGGGTCCCTGCTCCATGAACAATCTAGGTGTATGGCTCCACAGGGGGCTGAGCTTATGCATTTCCAACCAGCCCCTACGACATGTGGAGGCTAGAGGTGGAGAGAGCCCAGAGTGAACCGTGAGGTTCCCCGGCATGTAGCTTCATCTGGCCATTTTACATCGGGTAAAACAGGGCGTCTCTCCAGGATCTAGCTTGACTGTTCAGAAAATGTGCTAAGGAACCCCAAGAACTATCATAAGAAACCAGATGTCCCCTAGTCCCTTCCCACACTTTTCCATTTTGATCTCTCTCAAGGAGGACTAGAAACTGTCTCAAGGAGGACTAGAAAGTCTTTCAAGGAGGTCTAGAAACTGTCCCGGGTGGAAAGGAGAGTTTTTCTACAAAGGACTACATGGTAAGTGTTTCTGGCTTTGAGGCCACTCGCCAACCTTGCAAGCTTGGTGTGTCCGGGATGCATGAGAGCATCAACGGACATCTTATGAACAAAGGGCAGAGCACAGCTGTGTTCCAATAAAACTTGAAATAACGAGAACAGACGGCAGAGAGGGTACAGGGGCCGGAGTTTGCAGACCCCCAGACCTAAGGACCACCTACATTACGAGTGTTTCCACCTCTTTCTGAGTAGAATGGTCTCCAGGTATTCCTGGATACGTCTTGACGATTTCCACGCATCTTAGGTACCGAGTGCAGTTTAACATCATCATCGACAGAAACCACCACCGAGTTCCTTGACTGTGCCCGGGTTGTCCGCTAGACCTAGGCAACTTGGGCACTTTGAGAAGGGGTCTTGACTTTTGCACAATTCCCCGCCTCCGTGGCTGATGTCTATCTTAGAGCCTTTGGTTTTTAAAACGAAAGGAAAATTCAGTCCCAGAAGGGGTAAGCCAGCTACCCAAGCCCACAATCAGGATTAAAGGGTGATTTTTTTTAATAACAATAAAATCTGCCCTTGTTGGGTGGCACACGCTGGTCATCCCAGCGGCTCGGGAGGCTGAGGCAGGAGGATGGCGAGTTCAAAGCCAGCCTCAGCAGCATCGAGGCCCTGAGCGACTCAGTGAGACCCTGTCTCTCAATAAAATACAAAATAGGGCTGGGGAGGGGGCCCAAGGGTCGAGTGATCCTGAGTTCAATTCCCGGTACCCCCCATGCCCCCCAAAAATGAGCCCTTGCTAGAAATTTCTCAAGCATTCTTCCCAGCGCTGACTGCTTTCAGATGAGGAGACTCTAGCCCCGGGCTCTCCTGGAGAGCACAGGCAGGACACTGAGAAGGTTCTAGAAAACCCTTCCTGTTAGGCAGGATCTGAGGGCTTCGCCAATAGAGAGAGTTTGTTTTCTTGTCCGTTCTGCTCTGTCCGGGAGCGATTTTCTTGATGTGACCTCCTCCTCCTGCGGGGGGGAAGGCTCGGTTATCTGTTTCCGGCTGCAGTCCGCTTTCTGCCGAGCCCTGGCCTGCTGATGAGGGACGGCCGGTCAGGTCACCTCCTGTTCTTTTTGCTGTGAGTCTCACCCAGATGCATCTCATTCTTTTATTTTCCTTTGCCCGGTAGCTCTGGAAGCCAGTGTTCTAACCTGATGCTAAACATTTAACTAGGGGCTCTCAGAGCTGAGGACTCCCAGAGCCTAGAAATACATTATTGTAATTTTTCATGGAAAAGTGCCACATCACTCAGCAGTTCATGAATAAAACAACCGCACCACAGAAAAAGCCAGGGAAGGCTTTTTTTTTTTTCTGGCTGAGAAAGGACAAGGGAGGGCTGGTTCTCCAAGGTGGAGCTTAAAACCAGAGACTGTGCTAGGCACAGTGGCTCACACCTGTAATCCCAGACCCTCGGGAGGCCGAGGCAGGAGGATTGCAGGTTGGAGGCCAGCCTCAGCAACTTAGCAAGATCTTGTCTCAAAATTAAAAATACAAAGGGCTGGGGATGTGGCTCGGTGGCAGAACATCCTTGCTGTCATAAAGAAAAAAAAATGAGAAATAGAATTACAAAAATAATGAAATGATAAAATAAAGAATAATAAAATAAAAATAAAGTGCATTAACACACACACACACACACACACACAGGGAAAATTTCCATCCCCGCTCTGCATTTTGACAGCTGCTTCTACCTGTTAGCCAAGCCAAATATGACACAATTTTTTTTTTTATTTTATGATACTCGAGAGGAAAAATAAACACAATGACAATTTGGGGCATGAATCTTGCCTTCCAGACATGCAAATACACCTAGGTTCTTTTATCTGTCAGTCAAAATGACTTTGAGTGGAAGGCATCTGGATCATTTGGAGCCATGGGAGGTGGCGGAGCCTTTAAGAGGCGGGATCTAGTGGACCCATTAGGTCATTGGGGGCGTGGCCTAAAGGGGAAAGTGGACCGGGCCTCTCTCTCTTTGCTTCTGGCCCCGTGGTGAGCGTCTTCTCCACCACGTGCCCCTGCCATGAAACACTGTGCGGCCCCAGGCCTCCAACTTGCGATCCTCCTGCCTCAGCCTCCTGAGTCACTGGGATTAGAGCTATGAGCCAGCACACCCAGCAACCTTTGCGCCTTTTCAAGTTGATTCCCTCAGATACTTTGTCACAGTGACAGAAAACTGACTGAGGCACTCTCTTGGGCAAAGCTCAGTGGGGCTGCGTTGCACCCTTTATCGCACACAGGAACTGGTAGATTTGACTTTTTTTTTAAAGCAAGACGAGATTTCTTTTCTCTGGACAATAGTCCAAAGCTTCCGACCCCAACAGAATTCTCAATTGCATGAATTGCCGGGTAGGCAGACAATTACCACTCTCTCTTCCTTGTGCTTTGTTTCTCTGTCATTCATTTTTCTCCTCTGCGTGTCCCCCATCTCGGCGGTCGGTGTCTGGAGTGCTCACAACTTGGACACACGTCTCTCTGAGCTACGGCTCCCTGACCTGAGCAACTCAAGTGACTTTATTCAGCGCATGCCACGGCCCGTTCCTGCTCCTGGGACAAATGGTCGCCCTGCATGGATTCTTTCCGTCTGTGACATGGGTGGTTGCGATGTCCCCATGCACAGAAGAGCCAGTGGAGGTATGGGGAACTCAACTCGAGTGAGCTGCCCGGACGCAGGAGGGACTGTTGCAGTCGCCTCTGCCGTCCCAAAGCTGGACTCTGAGAGAAGGCTCCCTCCCTCAAAGACGGCATGAAAGTTCTGCACGTGAAGCGTGCACTTCAACAGCAGGTGCTGGGAGGCCAACTATTTAGACATTATCCTTCTCCTTCAAGTAGCAATACCCCCTGACCCAGCATTCTTGCCTCTAGTCCCTGTCCCCTGTGATCAAACTCTTTTGCTCTGTGACATTGGTGCTTTTAAAACTCAAATCTAGACAGTCGCATTACCAAGTCTTGGTGTGCTTGCAAAACCGTCCTCTCGGGGCTGGAGAGGTAAAGTCAGTGGTAAAGCATGTGCTTACGTGCATGGGTTTAATTCCTGGCACCCAATCAACAAACCGACAAAAACAACTTCACTGGGCACCATGGTGGCACACGCCTGTCACCCAGCGGCTCGGGAGGCTGAGGCAGGAGGATCGTGAGTTCAAAGCCAGCCTCAGCAAAAGCGAGGCCCTCAGCAACTCAGGGAGACCCTGTCTCTCAATAAAATGCAAAATAGGGCTGGGGATGTGGCTCAGGGGTCGAGTGCCCCTCAGTTCAATCCCTGGTATCAATTATTATTATTATTATTATTATTATTATTATTATTATTATTAAACCAGGAGCCTCCACCAGCCACCATCCTTCCTCCGGTGAGACTCATTCCTAAAAACGACCTGCCTCAGAACTTGTCCGTGGCTTGAAAATGAAGGTTCCCCATATCTCAGACCCTGTGTCTCTTTCTCTAAGGCTCACACCTGCAGAGCAAAGCTGTCTTGCCCAGGTTTTGCTGCTGGGAGATCTGGGGTGTCACCCAACCCTTCACCTTCTCCCTCCCTCGCAGCCGGGCTGAATCCCGTGTGTGAGACACACACCTATTTCAAGGCAGGGACAGATACAGTTCTTCACATTTGCCCCCCTAATTTTGTACGGGTTATCTATAGAGTTTAAATGGTTCCCAGCCAGGGATTGCTTTTCAGAGAATGCAACATTGGAGACCGAAAGGAATCTCTGCATGTATCAGTTCCCTCCCTTGGAGAAAGAGAAGCATTGGAAGGTTAAGGGAGGTTGGTCACTCGGGAAGGTCATTTTGGAACACGAGATCTTCCTGGTCCGCCACCAGCCTTTGGGGGTTATTTGAGATGAGACTCTGAAGGTTGATTCTGTTCCTCTAGCATCGTGGATACAAAGGCGGACCCGGAGTCAGGAAAGAGAACAGGATAAACTTGACTTTACAAATGAAAGAAAGAAATATAAAACTCCACGGACCAAGTTTAAATTTGCATTGCAATGAGTCGCGAATGGGTCTCCGAAAAAAACAATCAATTTCCTGGCATTGTGAAAACTTGGAACGCTGTCCCAGAATGCCGGAAAATAGGACCAAAGAGATTAAAATGAAAAGAGATTAAAATGACAAAACGACAAAGAGAAGCATCGACTTATAATTAATGCCCTCGGAGATGATTTGAAAGCAAACCGAGCAGAAATAATAGCCAAGAATGTAACAAAAGGAAACTTTTTTTTTTCTAAAGTGAGAAAAACAACACAATCCCGGATTGAATAGGTTCGAAAAAAATAGCATGGAACTGAGACAGGAGGTGCCGTCATCGTTTAAATAAAAGGGAGGGAATATCTCTAACCGCCCTGGACAAATAATGCACATGACTTAGGGGGAAGGATGCCTGGGCTGGGCTCTTGCTCCTTTGTAATATCAGACAATAATAAATCAAGCAAAAATCCATGCATGATTGACAGGTTGGTGTTCAGGACCCAAGAGAGAGATCCGTCCAGTGTAAATTCAATGCAGAGATGGTCTCAGGTGTGCTGTGGTTCAGAGTAGACCCCATACAAAGAGCTTTTCTGGAATAAAAAAAAAAAAATGAGTGGACGTATATTCCAGTTTACCCAGATATAGAATGAAATAAGGGATAGGAAATTCGTCCTGATGAGGGACCCATGATTATTCGTTCACCTCTCTACACGGATCCTGAAAAATGTGCTTGAGGTCAAAAGAAGAACTCGGCAGAATTGTTGGAAAGTGTTAAATGGCAAAAAAAAAAAAAAAAAAAACAGAAAATTACTGTAGTTACTGCTGCCTTATTAACCTCCCCTGGTCACACGCTAAAGAGATAAATAACGTACGATGGCCCAAATGCATCAAGGAAAACTGCACGGGACACAATGTGCCCAAGATGAAATGACATTTTGTAAGAAGTAGAGCCAGGATTTCAGATGGTATCCCTAATTATTGCTGGTACATCAGCCCTTTAAGTTAGCAAAAATCCAGACCAGCACTTTCAAGGTGGTCTCCATTCTAAAATCACAATGGAACTGTGTAAAATCAGCAGTGTCTGTTTTGCTCAGCCCCTGAGATACTGATTTGATCTTCTGTCTGCTACCTGGTACTTGGAGATGACATGGAGAGGTTGCATGTATTGATGGGGTACGGGGTGATAATTGGGTAGATATATGCAATGCAGAATGACCCAGTGGAGGTAATTTTGGCATTTCCAACTCCTGGCACATTTAATATTCATATGCGTTGGGATACTTCGGACTCTTCTAGTTATTGCAAAAGATCTCATAAGGCGTCGTCGACCGTAATCCCCCATCGTGGTATAGAATACCAAAGTCCATTCCTCCTGCCTAACTGTATTTCAGTACCCGTTATCTGACGTCTCTCTAACGCTCACTTCTTCCTACCCATCCTGATCTCTACCGACAATGGTTGTAGTGTCTTCTATGAGATCAACATCTTTACCTTCCTCAAACCAGTGGCAATGTGTCGTATCTGTCTTCCTGTATAGGGCTGATTCTGCATCCTTTGGTGCAATCCACGTTGCAGCAGATGGGATGGATAATGCTCCATTGCATATGGGAACCGGGTTTCTTTATCCTCTCATCTGCTAACGGGCTTCTTGGTTGATCACACGTGCGTACCGCGGCAGTAAACCCTGGCTGTGCAGGCATCTCCTTGGAAAGCGGATGCATTGTCTTTGGATATCTACTAAGAAGAAGGCCTCCTGGGTCATTGGCCGGCTCTAGTCTCCGTTTTGGAAGGTGCACGCCGTTTTCCATGACGGCTGTGCTCATTCACACTCCCACCAGCAGTGGATGAGAGCTTGCAGAGAGTCCTCTGGCGATTCGAACGTGCACACAGAGTTGGGGACCACTGATTTAGAAACGACTGCCTGATTCCTTCTGCAAAACCTGGAAATCGTGTGTGAGGAACAGACGGTTTATATCTGTCGCCGTTGGTGTGAAATCATCAGCGGTTAAAGGGGGTTTTCATTTTTCATTTGGATAATCAGGTAAGGATTGGTGGATAGGCATTTCCGACACTTTGAGGGACGGGCTAGTGGAAAATGTTGGATTCTTAAAGGGATCAGGCCCACCAATGGGGTGACCTAGGCCGGTGGATCTCAACTGGGGGTGGCGGTGAATGTATCCCCAGGGGACACTTGGCAGAAGTTTGGAGATATTCATGGCTATCCTGAATAATGGGTTTGGTGGTAGCTATTGATATTTCCTGGGAGGAAGCCTGACCTATTGATAAGAATTTGGGGGGATGGCGTGGGCTTCTCATAGGGAGCATTTAATAAGATTAATAATACATGCGATAAACAGTTACTAGTGCTGTCTGCCTGATAAAAATCATCTACGGGGGCACCCGTGCATGTGTGTATATATAAAATTTGCTGGTACGCTCTGCTACTTCAGCACACGCACACCTGTGTGGTACCCAACGTGACATCTTGCTCGTGCCCACAGTCCCCAACATGATTCCTGAATTCCCTTGGTTGTGCATCAGTCTTACGAGACACAGAGTCAGAGGAGAAACTCAAAAGCCTGCAGGAGATGGGCAGCTGTCACGTAGCCACACGAGGATGATTCAGGGCAGAGACGGGAGGAAGAGAAATCACGCACAAACCCCAGGCTAGGCAGACACACCTCTTCTGCCCGGTGGGGTTGTCTCTTCCTCTTATGCCTTTGGTCCTGATGATGCATTGAGGAGAAAAAGCCGGAGTCACGTATTTGAACTTCCAAACCAATTTACACACCTTGGTTTCTTTTTAGTGTATATTTCTGTAGAAAATAAGAATTGCAATATTGATCAATTTTCAGGGCGTATACTGGATAGGATTCATTATTTGTTCCTTCTTCTGTTAAAGACCATGCCCAGGAAATGATCCTGGGTGCAAATCTGGGAGAGAGTCCAAGACTCATCCTGAGGTCCTCACAACTCTCTTCAAAGACTCTTTCTGCAAATAAAAGATTTCACTCACAAGTAGCTGAAGCCCAAAAACCTACTCAAAAATGATTATACAAATGGGAAATCATTGGCTCACACAATTAATTGATGACCAGTATCTGGAATCAGTAATTCTTTCTGTTGGAACTGTATTCTTTACCAAGAATTATAAATAACCATCAGCCATGTCCGGTGGCAACCACGCAAGTTTCCTTGTTGGAAAATTGTAAAATCATTTATTCCAATGGAAAAAAAAAAATCCATAGGCATCATCTTTAGCATGGCCAGATCAACAGCTCGGGGAAATTCTTTCTTGAGACTCTCTTCCTAAACCATTAGCTGTTGTCTACACACCAGCACGTGTCGTCTTCTCTGGTGAAGTTTCCTTCCCACAAAAGAATCACATTAGTTGTCTTTACACACACGTTGGATCTAAAAGAAAATAGTATCAGAGATCCTTCAGAGAATGCATCAAAAGAAAAAAAAAATGTTAAGAGTAACAATTGGTCCTGAGAATCGATTTTCAGAATAGATCCTGAGCCAGGTGGTATGTTTAAATAACCAGATATTAAAAGCCCACCCATTGACTTAGTATACGTCTTCCTGGTTGGTCCACCAATGTCAGGATCTCCTTCTATTTTGAAGCCAGATAATATTCCATTGTGTGTATAGACCGTGTCTTCTTTGTCCACCCCTCTGTTGATGGACACTCGGGTTGATTCCATACTTTGTCGTAAAGACAGCTGCCGTGGCACGTGGACTTGGTACTTGTACATGCAGATCTGATTTCATATGTTTTTGATATGGACTCAAGAGTGGAATTTCTAGATTATCTGGTAATTTTATTGCATGATTCCTCTTGGAGGATGTACCTCATGGAGTCAAAATCATGGAAACAGAGACTGAAACGGATTGCCCGGAGCTGGTGGGGAGGTTGGAGTGGGGAGTTCTGTCATGGGCACGAAGATCCAGAAGTACGGATGATGAGTCATTCTGTGGGTCTGTTACACCACACGATGCTTAGGTGGAACTCTGTGTCATTGTGCACTTCAAAATTCAAATGCATCTTCTCTGGTTAAGTTATTCTTCCACCAAATTAAATGAATGGATAAATAAAAGAACACAGAAATCTTTTGGAAGTGTTTGATTGATATGTCTATGATCTTTTCTCTTTTCGTGCCCAGGATTGAACCTAGAGTCTCATGCCTGCTAAGCCCACATGGCCCACCCCAGCCCTATGAACGTCACTGTGATTGCAGACGTGGTTTTGCACGTGTTGGTGCACAGCAAAACTCATCAGGTTGTACTTACTGAATATGTACAGCTCTGGGGATATCAATTACCCTTCAATACAACCGATTAAAGAATAAAACCTAAACTTTTATTAAATAAAGTCATCCTCTGAAAAAAATTTATGATATTAATAGTAGAATTAGGAAAAAATATTATGTCCAGTTCAAAGCAAAGAAGCTACCAATTTATTTGAAAATTGATAGCATGATTTATTGTTTTTAAAATATGGTATATCAACTATCTATGTACGTACGTATATATTTCAGATTATGATTTATGGTATGCCAAGCTGCAAAGTGGTCTATCAAGAAAAGCACTTAAAAAATAATAATAAAGCAAATATATTTAAAAAGTCACAACTAGATAATGGGAAAAATTTTCCACTTAAAAACTGTTAATCTGTGTGAAAGGAGGCATGCCAAAGAGAACTGGGAATCTTTCATGAATTTATAGGCACTGTTTGCCAACCTGATCCAATTTTTCTCTTGTTGAAACTGCTTCATTAATTTAATGTGCAAGAAATAAATATTTGATGTGCAATTAGTTGGAGATTATTATGGCCATAATGGAACCTTTCCAAACAAACAGCTGCTCCGGCACTTTAAATGCATGGAAAAGCAAGGGACAAAATGGAAAATAGAATGAAACACCAGCTCTACAGAGGGGAAGTGTTAAAATATTCAATTAGGGCCCTAAGATGGCTGCTCATTTACAAGTTTGGTGGTGGTTTATCAAAGCACAACAGCATGAAACCTGCTCAACTTTCGCCAAAGAGCCATCCACCCGAATTTCCACGGAAACATTTGCGCAGAAACGTAATAGGATCTTGCCAGAGGAGAAAGTGTCATGAAAATAGACATTTACCCATGCTACTAATTCCTTCCGACTGTTTATTTTATATATTTGTGGATACGTATCAACGTGTATTTGTAGAATCCTGATTATTCTATGTCACATTTATGGATGTCCTCTGGGTATCTGTTTAGGCGGCCACATGTGCATGGCGATGAGGATTTCAGTTTGGGAATGGGGCCCGCCTTTGACCGGGTTATTTCAGGTCTGGACGCGTCCCTAGGATTTCACAGCACATGCACACACACACACACACACACACACACACACTGCCGAGAGGCATCGCATGCCTTTAAAGCACTGGAGCTCCCTGTAAGTCTACGAATCTTCTCCTTCCTTTGGAGGTAGGTCATGGGAGTTGGAGATGGGTTTTTCCGCCTCACTCTCTGCACTGGGAACCTCTGGAGGCGGGGGGCAGGCTAAGACCTCAGTGTCTCCAAAGCCAGGCATCGTCCCAGTACGCATTCACGGAAAGGAAGCCTCCAAGGGTGAGCTTTTAGGGGACTTGCCGTGCTCCCAAACCTCCCAACACGAAGTCCTCAGAGTCCCTGCAGGGTCTTCCGAGTGCCGTGACCTTCTCGCCTTGGCATGTAAAGGCATGGTGCTTTGGGTTTGCCAAGGAGACACACAGAGAGGTCACACAACAGTGCCCCAGATGAGAGGCAGCCCGGTCCCAACACGGGAGTGACTCAGATTTCCCGTGATTCATTCCCAGCCAGCCCACTGTCACAAGGGACGGGGACCAGCTGTGGCCACCAAGACCTGCCCAAATTGCAGATCTACGTGGGTTGCGGAGAGGGAGTGGGGGGGGGGATGAATTGCCGTTGATTGCCTCCATCAAGAATCAGAGGGATCTGTTACAAAGCAAAACATAACCGGAATACACAGGCGCCGGGAGATTGGAGCTATTTATCCAATCAAGGTATTTTTAGCTTATATCCGAATGTGGCATTGTGGCTACTCGTGTCCCACTAACCACACCTTACGCAGTCAGGAAACGAGGAGATTTAGTTAAAAATACCTTCCTGTGAAACCAGGACGTAAGTCATTTCTACCGCCCCAAAGTTGACATTATGTTGGAAGAAATCAGGGAGAATGATATAAATTAGCACCAGGCAATAAGAGCACACAGGAGGGCTTTGTGAAATATTCAGCACATACCAAATGAATACCTTCCGTATTTTTCCTGCCTGGGACACTTAAAACTGGGTTTTCTTTACCCTGCCATTCCAAAATCACTGATCTTGGTCCTGTAGAAGCCAGTCACTTGAGCCCAGAGCTCAATGAAGGCTTCTTGAGCCTGCATTCATAGATGTGCAGGGCTCTTACTCGTCTGCCTTTTCTTACAGGGGTGCATTCCAAAGGAGAACTCGTGGAAATGCAGGAAAAATCATATCCTACAATTTTTCCTATAATATATCCAACCTAAAGCACAATGCCTTTTTATCCCAAGGCGAGAAGGTCACGGCGCTCGGAAGAACCTATAATATATCACGTGAATATCAGGGAATCCTCTGGAATCTAGACGATTAAATGAACTGATCCTAGATCCACCTTTTCACGCTTCAATCTGGAGTTTAATGACGAGATTGAGGCGTTTCCGTAGGCAACGCTGTCTTCCTAATCGTTCCTTTGAAACGTGCCATTGAAATCAGTAAATGTCAGCGCGTTGTGGCCAAAGAATTTAGAAGTTTTCTGTTGTCTTAAAATGTGACTCCCTTGTTGCATAGCAAACATCCGCTAGGGGAAGTGTATTACTCCTTTGGTGAAATGTACAATGTTAAAAATCCAATAAGACTTAATAAAATAATATTTTACCAACAAGAGAATTAATTTCTTCTGTCTATTTGTGCAGTCCGCGCAGCTCATCATAAATCAAATAAAATCGTGATACCTCAGAGCAGAGGAGTACAAATAATATGCCGGTCTTAACATGATTTTTATTACTTGCTTTTCCCTCTGGAGGGATACGGGGAGTGCCCTAATGAAATTGGCTTTTATTACTGATGCATGGCAACTTCAGAAGTTCAAGAACTTGTGCAGGAAAGTAGTTAGGAATCCCCAAGGAGGTCTGTTTAAAGACGCAACAGGGTGGAGACGGAGCTGAGAGTGGTTTGGAGCTTGGTAGGGATGGTCAGGAGGCAATGTGCTTCAATCTTAAGACACCCAATGGGGCAGGGCAGGGGCGGGTTACTAAGCATAAATCATCCAGTCTGATATTTTTAGTGTAAAGTTCAGGATGACCATGGGAAAACCAAATCTCCTGCAAAATTGAAGGCTACTCTGGACCCAAGGCTGGAGCCCCCCAGGGTGTCCAACACATTGACATGTCCACTTCAACGGCAGCAAGATGGCGGCTTGTCAAACGGTTTTAGGTGAAATCAGGGGACCAAATGTTGCCTCTGAAGATCCGGGACCGCGACATCACTTGTAGTTGACAACGTCCAGCGTCCAGCTCCCATCACCAAGAGTTTGCTTGGCCTGAGATCTTTCTCACCGAGGGAAAGAAGTACTGGATCAAAGGAAAATGGATTCTTTTGGAAAAGTCTGCTTCTTTCTGCATTAGTTATGTGAACCAGGGAGTCGGGGTTATGCACGGTTCTGAACTCAGGTTCTGAGTGAATTCCTCCAGTTCTTCACTTGGGATTGTAAGGCTCTCTCTCTCCTGCTCAGCACTGGGAAAGCAAGTGGTGGGATGGCTTTTGCAGCAGAGCACACCTGCCATTATAATAAAATTGGTTAATATTAGTTGAATAAATTAACGGGGGTGAGTGAATATTTAGGATGGATGGGTGGATGGATAGAAGGACCAATGGATGGATAGATGGGTGAACCAAGGGATGAATGAATGGGTGGACAGATGGATAGAGGGATTAGTGAACCCTTGATGGTATGTAAGGGAAAGAAGATGAGAAAAAAATGTACGACCTTATTTGAACTTACTTAAAAATACAAATAAAACAGAAGAGTCCCTTCAAATATAGACTGGATTGGGCAAAGTCTCCGGTAGCAGATCTTATTCTCCAAGAACATTTGGATTCTGTGCTAGATAAGAATCTTCCACGTGGAGAACAGAACATCAAGCTTTAATTGAGTCAGCATCAATGTGATTTGAAGCTATCAAAATCCTCTCGGTCTCTTGCTTAGATCTTTCTCTCTCTGTCTCTCAGTCTTGTCTTGTTTGAAATTTATCCACCTCTTTCAATGTGGACTTGGTTAAGGTACAAATGTTACGAAACCTTGACTTCCACTCCAACACAGGACAGGCATCTAGGTCTGCTAAGGTTTCATAAGGGAATTCAGCCAGGAAAATCCTAAATGTTGCATGCGGGGAGGTCCCCGGATACTTGGATCTTCACGAGATCATTGTAGAAACAGATCGTTGGGCAACAATTAAAAACAAAAACAAAAGATGTAGCGGGTGATGGGGATGCTGTAAAGTTCCACCTGGGTAACTCTGCCTAAGGTTTTTTTTTTTTTTCCTGCAGACGATTGCAGATGATAAAAGTTAATTAAATCTTTCATGAGAGGCACATGTACAGATGGGCAAGCGAGTTCCCCAGGTCCAAGTCTTCAAGGAGCCCCTTAGTTACGGAGATAAGAAAAAGAGCCGTCCAGTGGAGTTCAAGGAGTGGGCAGTACCGGGCCGGCCAAGAATTCGAGGAGGCTTAGGCGGGACCGGAGGGCCTTCAAAGGCAGCTCAGCAGAGTCTCTCTCTCGAGCCGCTAAGGTAGACAGTTTCTAAGTGTGGGCTAATATATGCAGAGGAAGTTGACAGAGGATGCTATTTTGATCCGAGTGGGAATAAAAGTTTCCACCCCGTGCAGATGCGTGGTGGAGGTGACTTTGGCCGTGATGATCAGAGGATTCTGGGACGACGGTCAGGAAAGCGTAGTGTCACTTTCATAACCTAAAATGCACACTAGGCGGTTTCTGGGTGGAAGTCATTGCAACAGGGCTGAAGTGGAGGTGCTGGACATACCCACTGACCAGACCACCCGGGTGTATTTAGCAGAAACATCAGAAACAGAGTTGCGCACTGATACAGGACTTGGAAACGCTCCTGTGAACACAGTGCTTGCAGTCAAATGTCCATTGACTGTTTCAGTCCCCCCAACTCTCTGCAAACCAGGCGTGATCTCTTTCTATAATGAGAAAGCAAGCATCAGAGACACCGAGAGACGGCTGGGAGGTAGCTCGGTGGTGGAAGGGCGCTTGCTGAGCGCGTTGGGGGCCCACACACAAGCACCCCAAAAAGACCATGTAAAAAAGGCAGAGAGTGGTATCCCAGCAAGGGACAGAGCTATCTGCACTGGAAACACATGAATGGTGAGCAAGGATTAAAGTGGAGTTCACCTGCGTGTCCTGTGTTCTGCGGTGACGCTGCCTTCCACCAGAGAAAAGTCCCCCCAGTGCCAACACAGCCCTGTCACAGCAACGCACCCGGCCGTACACCGTCATACATGCACAGTCACAGTGACCGCGTCCGTATGCACCCTTCAGATTGACACTTGGGCAATGCAGAGTCCCTCCCCGGGAGTCACTGAGAGCAAATCCATCACCACTCCCAGTTCCGAGGTGGTGCGTGCATGTTGGGACCAGCCCAAGAGAGCTCGTGGGAGCGGAGCTGGGGCCAGGGTGCAGGACCAGGGGAGTGGGCTGATGACCACTGAGGCCTCTGACATCCCATCATTTTCTCTAAAATAGCAGCTGCTAAGAGGTGACCAGATTCGCTCTGATCCAGGCTCAGAAAGGATGGACCCTGTGGACCAGTGAGCCAAGACGAATCTTTGCTCCTCTAAGTTGATTTTCTCAGGCATTTTGTCCCAGCAATGAAAGGCTGACTAACACACATTGACTCAACGAATACTTAAAGATACTGACTGCTAAGCAGTGTCAGGTGCTGGAAAGAGCAAACATGGCCCCAAATCACTGGATTGTCTTGTCCTCCAGAACTGACATTTGAGTAGGCATCCGACAGATAATGGCGTAGGGAGGTACCCGGGGTTTTACTGCATCAGGGAGGCCAGTCTTTGACCTGTTAGCAGGAAGGAGTCCAATAAAGTGACCCGATTTCTTGCTTATGGAACCGTCTGGCTGTTGAGTGGCAAGTGGGTTGGAGCCCAGTGCGTGGGTGGTCTTGGGAGAAGAACGGAAGGGTGTACAGGCCAGTCACAATCCCCAGGGTGCTCCAAATGGACACGGCCGGCCGGAAGCCCTCAGATTCACAATCTGTAAGATACAGATGAGAACTTTCTGTGTAATAGGAAACAGGGTGTGGGACGTGAGCAGATTACCTAGGGAATGCACATCTAAAATGAGAACATATAAAAAAAAGAAATGCACCTCCTGACACCTAATGCTAAATGATAGCCATTCCCACTGAATGGGCTTGTCCACCCTCCCCCGGGGTTATCCATGAAATCTGCACTATCACCATTGCCCAGGAGAAAGCCCGGGGTATCCTCACTCGAAGGAAGGACCCACCCTGGCCCCATTCCCTGCCGTGCTTGGCTAAAAACGGCATCTCTGTTGGAATGTTTTTAAACGCCATTCCTCAGGATGAGTGCAACGCGGCATGGTGACATTTGCTCAGGGCTGCTCTTTCTTTTTATATTGCAAAGATTATCTCTTCTACTCCACTTCAGAAGAAGGAGAGTAAATTGTAAACTGTAGATTTCTCGGCCGCTGCCGTTTCATTTTTAGCAACCTTATGTAGTAGCTTATCATCTCATTTCCTGCAGGGGGTCAGGTCCTCATTTTTTTTTTCCAGTTCGTGATTCCCAGCTCCAAACTTTGTGGTATTTCTCTTCTGCACATTCAGTTATTGTCAAATGATTTCCTATTGCCTGGTTTGGGGGCACAGATTTGCAGCAATTTAGCCTTTTCCCTTTTTTTTTAAAGTCTCTTCTTCTCAGAAGGCAGTTTTGCTGACATTTATGGAGTCTGGAGTGTCACGGAGAGTAAGGCGACGTGCTCTGCATAAGGACATTCCTATCATGGTTCTTGAAGTCAATGCTACGTAGGCTCCAGTGGTCAGGCCGGATCGCAGTGGGAGGTGAGCATCATTTAATCCGCTGTTCAGCTTTCAGTGTATCAGGAAAGGACAAGAATGTACTGTGCTGCCAAGTGTTAGAAAATCCCCTTTTTGACGATGGTGGTGGTGATGATGATGGTGATGAGGGTGGTGAGGGTAACGGTGATGGTGGTGGTTATGATGGTGGAGCTAATGGTAATGATGAACGTGTCATGGTGATGGTGATGATGGTGATGGTGATGGTGGTGATGGTGTTGGTGGTGATGGTGGTGGTGATGATGGTGGTGATGGTGGTGATGGTGATGATTATGGTGGTGATGATAATGGTGATGATGGTGGTTATGATGGTGGTGATGATGGTGGAGCTAATGGTAATGATGAACGTGTCATGGTGATGGTGATGATGGTGATGGTGATGGTGGTGATGGTGTTGGTGATGATGGTGATGATGGTGGTTATGATGGTGATGGTGATGGTAATGATGAAGGTGTCATGGTGATGGTGGTGGTGATGGTGGTGATGATGATGGTGGTGATGGTGGTTATGATGGTGGAGGTAATGGTAATGATGAACGTGTCATGGTGATGGTGATGATGGTGATGGTGATGGTGGTGATGGTGTTGGTGGTGATGGTGGTGATGGTGGTGATGGTGATGATTATGGTGGTGATGATGGTGGTTATGATGGTGGTAATGATGGTGAAGCTAATAGTAATGATGAAGGTGTCATGGTGATAGTGATGATGGTGGTGATGGTGATGGTGGTGATGATGTTGGTGGTGATGGTGATGATGGTGGTTATGATGGTGATGGTGATGGTAATGATGAAGGTGTCATGGTGATGGTGGTGATGGTGGTGGTGATGGTGGTGATGATGATGGTGGTGATGGTGGTTATGATGGTGGAGGTAACGGTAATGATGAAGGTGTCATGGTGATAGTGATGATGGTGATGGTGATGGTGGTGATGATGTTGGTGGTGATGGTGGTGGTGATGATGATGATGATGGTGGTGGTGGTAACGGTGATGATGGTGGTTATGATGGTGATGGTGATGGTAATGATGAAGGTGATCATGGTGATAGTGATAGTGGTGACAAAGATGATTATAGCGATGATGATGATGGTGATGGTATTGGTAACGATGATGGTAGTGATACTGATAGTGATGGTGGTGATGGTGATGGTGACGATGCTGGTTATGATGGTGATAGTGATGATGATGTTGGTGATGGTGGTGATCAGGATGATGGTGATGGTGGTGGTGATGATGATGGTGGTAATTATGGTGATGATGGTAATGGTGATGATGGTGGTGGTGATGGTGGTGATAGTGATGAGGGTGATGGTGGTGGTGATGGTGGTGGTGATGGTGGTGATGATGGTGGTGATGTTGGTGATAGTGATGAGGGTGATGGTGATGGTGATGGTGGTGATGACGATGATGGTGGTAATTATGGTAGTGATAGTAATGGTAATGGTGACGGTGATGGCGTTGATGGTAATGGTGATGATGGTGGTTATGCTGGTGATAGTGATGATGGTGGTGATGGTGATGGTGGTAATTATGATGGTGATGGTGGTAATTATGGTGGTGATGGTGGTGATGATGGTGATGATGGTGGTTATGATGGAGATAGTGATGATGGTGGTGGTGATGGTGATGGTGATGATGGTGGTGATGGTGATGGTGGTGATGATGTCCTATTTATGTTCTGCTTTCAGAGACAGGGAAATTCCAGGGTGCCTATCATTAGCGCCCCACCGCTGGTAGAGAAGAACCAATTGATATGGAAAGACAGCCTCCCAGGCAGGGAAAGAAACCCCCCTGCCGTCACAGGCATTTGTGAGGGATGAGGTAGCTCTAGCTCTGGAGCCTCACAGTGGGGGAAAGAAAACGGAGACAGACACTCAGAGTCTAGTCTGTCATCCTCCTTCCTCCCTGGCACGCGGCTTCCTGAAATACCAGCAGAGTCAGCTCGGACAGCAAGCCATGAGCTCTAGCCCGATTGCGGCAAAGGAATCATTGTTCTTGGGGTAGAGAGAAACATCCGGACCCTGGAAGAAAAGGAACAGCGTTTTCCCCCTGGTTGTTGATGCTTGGGAGAAAACTGAGTGCCGTTCATTTGGACAAGTCCACAAAGTTTATCGGGACGTCACAGATGAACCCTTCCTGGACCTTCTAGAATGTGTTAATGGAGAGGCAGTTTGGTATGACACTCTGTTGCCTCCCGAGAGTGCATGAGAGCGATGTCTGCCGGAGCAGTGCCTTTGTAATTCTGCAAATGAATCATTGAGCACAGCAGCTCCCGTCACTCACAGAAGCCCACACAATAAGACTCGCCTTGAATTTTTAGTTTGGGGACTGGGAGCCATGCAGAGGAAGAGATCCGTCCTCAGCAAGGAATGTGTGCGCTCTCTCCCATCAGCCAGAGAAAAGGATTGGAACAATGCATCTCTCTCTGGCTAGCCATCAACAAATGACCCCCTAAATTCACACCCTGTGCCCCTCACTACTCTAGGCGAGACCCCCGGGGACTTCAGGGTTTTTGGGGGGACTCTGTCTTGATGGAGTCTTTTTGTTCTATGATGTGCTTTGTCTTCATCTGAAAGGTTGCCTTACTGCTGTTGGGTTGTCATGAGATGCAAACCTTGTGTGAATGAATCTGTTATTAGTTGGAACACGACTCTTGGGGTGTCCACATGTCCAGAGGCGGTCACGTCGGGGGGACCTGATTCTGAGACCTGAGGCAGTCCAACTCGTCTTTAGGCATCCTCCAAGGATGGGACTTCCATTTTAAATGATACAGAAAAATGGGGACAGTGTTTATGTACTAGAGCATCTTATGGATCAGTGACACAAGTCACAGGAATAAAAACATGAATAAATGCAAAAACACCATTTGGAACCATTTGGGTGGTGAGTGATGATAATTAAAGGGGTGACATTTAAAGCATCGTCCGAATGACAGAAGACTTGGAAACAGATGCCTGAATTTCTCATCTCCAAACTTGTAAACACACCTTAGGATTTCTTCAGCCACCAAATCTTCTCCATGGACAAATCTCATCCTGATTTTCTCCTGGACAAAAATCTCCTCCTGGACATATTTCATCCACCGGGCATATAATAAAGTGAGTCGGTATGGTGAGAGCTCTGGAATTCATTCTTCCAGAGTAAATGCTGCGTGAAAACAATCAAGCAAAACCAGGCACCGTGGTGCTGACCTGGAATCCCAGCAACTTGGGAGGCTGAGGCAGGAGGATCACACGTTGGAGGCCAGCCTCAACAACTTAGCAAGATCCTGTCTCAAAATTAAAGAATGACTGTAGATACGCTCAGTGGTAGAGCGCCCCTGGGTTTAGTCCACACCCCACAAAAAAAAGATCACCCCACAGTCATGCAGACCTGTTAAAAACACACACTTGGAAATAAGTCAGGCAGCATGACCCATGGGATTTGGGCACCAGTCTTATTCATTCAACCCTCGTTCCGAAGACGATGGTGATATTAATATTTTGTAGCTTTCTAGATATCTTCTTCCATGTGGACAGCTGGAGGTTACTAGATGTGTTTACTTTCCTTAATAATTGGTATTATGTAAGTGACTGTTATTGATACATTGGAACCAATGATTTTTCTATCAACATCCCACATCAGGGGCTCTGGCAGACCAGGATACAGAGTCCCAGACATCCCAGAGAAGCCTCTTCACCAGGATGTGGCTTAATTTTGGAAACGGAGAATGAACAAAGTACCAGGTGTATAAAAAGAGGTAAGCAAATCATCCGTCCTGCATAAAAGGTAGTATGTTACACAGCTAATAAGAATCGTGTTTTCCACTCATTGGAGTTCATGGGTAAAGGCTCAAATACATGATATTAGTGGATATAGTCACCTATAACACTATCTATATGGCATGTATAATATGTGTATATATATATATGTACGTACATACATATATATCATATAGTTTTTGAGGCTGGCCTCGAACTTGTGATCCTCCTGCCTCAGCCTCATAGATATATATGCGCCATATATATGCCATATGTATTTATGTATATATATCCCTATTTATACCCCTTATATACACTTCCCACTCACTTCCCTGATATAATAATAATAATAATAATAATAATATAGCTGTAGTGAAGTACCTCAATGAATAAATTTTGAGCAGGAAATTTTGTGTCTTCAAAGCAAGTGGCCACCATCCTAAAGGTGACTGTCTTCTGGACAGAGGTCACAGTGTTTTGCCACCTGTCCCCCGAAATCACTCTTGCTCTATGGATCTGTCAGGGAGAAGAGCATTGTAGCCTCAGTAAGCAAAATACAAATTAATAAATGCCTAGCGTGTGCAGCCACCCAAAGAACTCTGATTTCACCCAAATAACGCTCCAGTGGAAATTGCAGCTTTTAGAAGAGCAGAGCGTTCTTGTTCCCAGGTGGGGTTTTTGCGGGAGACTGGGACGATCTTGACCGTGGCCTCAGCCAATGCGTCAAAGCCTCCCCGTGCTGTCCGACAGCTGGCCCAGTTGCCATCTGGCGTCCATCTGAGACGGTCACGGGGGAACCTGAATGAACGAAGCATCGGTGGGCCAGGTAATCAGGTGGCGTCATCCATCAGGTAGCCACTTTGGGCTTGCCCCAAAGAAAGATGAGTCTGAGAGACTCAGAGAGACCGTTCATCACACCCGCTGAAGGTCTTGCCCTTGATCCAGTTCTGCGGGCTCCAGAAAGTAAGAAAACGGATTTCTAACGTACGACTCTCTGTGGGCCGAGGATCGGGAGGGAAATCAGACTCTGTATGCAGCACCATCAGGACGATTTTCCTAAGTATTTTAGATAACTGGGATTGCTTTCTTGGGCACACTGTCAAACACAGACGCACACAAAAGCAAAGACACTTTGCCTGCAGATTAATTTTCTCATTTTGATTGCTGTGAAGTTAAACCTTAAACAGTTTTTAAATAGTATCTTAAGCATTTTAGGTGTTATTCTCAAGTCTGAATGTGCTTTTGCACTCAACAATGTCTGTTGTGAATGCATTTTCTTTTCTTTAGGGGTAGCACACATCTTCTTGGCCATTTCTTTCTCTGTTCAGCTCCTTATGGTTGGACTCCTCCTACGGCTCCACCCTTAACCCCTGATTTTCCTCTAGCTTATGGGAATCTGTTCCTGGGATCCTACGTAGTCTTCATATCTTGACAGCTCCAAGACTCTGACCTCTCTCCCAAAGTCCAGTTGCCTGATACAATACCACCTGCCTGATCAGAGCCCTCTGGTCCTTCCAATAACAACGTTTTTTTTTTGTTTTTTTTTTTTGACAAAGAATAATTGTACGGACTTATGGACACAGTGTGATGTGTCGTACATGGTGCTGATCAAAGCAGCATGATCAGCATATCCATCCCTGACGCTGTTACCATCTCTTCACGGTGAGCACCTTGAGCGCTTTCTTTGGCTTCTCTAAATGCACGCTACTTTACAGACAGGGACCGTCACCCTACTGCGCAACAGCTCACCAGATCCTTACTTGCATCTAACTACAGCATGATCCCCATCCTGCCCTCCCCACCACTCTCCCCAGCTCTGCCAACCACTGGTCCATTCCCAACACCTAGGAGATGAAATTTATCCGAAAGAACATTCGGCCTTTGGTTTTTGGAGATTGGCTTATTTTCTTTGCATGATAGTCTCCAGCAAACGCCATACTTTCATTTCTCTTTATGGCTGAGTAATATTCCACTGTGTATATATATGCCACATTTTTTTTTATCCATTCATGTGTTGAAGGGCACCTAGGTTGGTTCCATAGCTTAGCTATTGTGAGTTGAGTAGCTATACACATGGATGTGGCTGTGTCCCTGTACTATGCTGATCTTAAGTCCTTTGGGTATAGACCAAGGAGTGGGATAGCTGGGTCACGTGGTGGTTCCATTCCCAGTTTTCTGAGGAATCTCCATCCTGCTTTCCAGAGTGGTTGCCCCAATTTGCAGTCCCACCAGCAACATACGAGTGTGCCTTTTCCCCCACAACCTCGCCAGCATTTATTGTTGCTTGTATTCTTGATAATTGCCATTCTAAGTGGAGTGAGATGAAATCTCTGTGTACTTTTGATTTGCATTTCTCTGATTGCTCGAGATGTGGAACATTCTTCGTAGGTTTGTTGATTTTTGTGTTTCTTCTTCTGTGGAGTGTCTGTTCTGTTCCTCTGCCCTCTTATTGATTGGGTTATTTGTTTTCTTGGTGTTGAGTTTCTTGAGTTCTTTCTACATCCCGGAGATCCGTGCTCTACCTGAGGTGCAGGTGGCAAAGATTTGCTCCCATTCTGTAGCTCTCGCCCCACGATCTTGTCTGTTCCCTTTGCTGTGAGGAAGCTTTTTAGTTTAGCTCTATCCCATTTGTTGGGCTATAGGAGTCTTGCTAAGGACATCGGTCCCTAAGCCAATATGACACAGATTTGGCCCACTTCTTCTCCCACTAGGCTCAGGGTCTCTAGTCGAATACCTACGTCCTTGATCCACTTTGAGTTTTGTGCAGGGTGAGAGAGAGGGGGTCAATTTCAGTTTGTTGCATACGGATTTCCAGTTTTCCCAGCACCGTTTGCTGAAGAGGCTGTCTCTTTTTCCAACGTGTGTCTCTTGGGCACCTTTGTGTCGTATGAAATAACGGTACTTGTGGCCGTCACCTAACCTTGAGGGCCTTACGTGACTGGCCCTTGGGTACTCTCCAAGGTCCCTAGGTCCCTGTGTCTCCCAGGTCTCCATGTCTCAGCTACGCTGCTCAAACACCCTAGGCTAGTTTATATATACCCACTCCGGACAGCCCAGCCCCGGCTCTACAACGTGCGCTATCAACCAGCCTGTCTCCACCACCCCCTGACTTAGCAGTCACATTTATTTGACTTTGAATAAACCATCTTTCTATGTCTCGCATTATTGGCTCTTAAAAAGAGCCTGATAATATTTCATAAAGGTGTTTTTGAGATTAAAGGCATTCATACATATCAAGGGCTAAGAGCAATATTGACACAAGCGATCGATAGACTTACCTTTGCACGCGGCGGTCAATATGGGCTGGCTGACTTGTATTAGCTCTCCTAAAATTGGGGATATGAGCTAATTTGTTTTAAATCACAAGTAATAAGTCATCATCCCGCCAAGTGCAGATCATCATGGCTGCCTTCCCATTCTAGCAGCAGACAGTGCCCCAAGCCTGGACTCCTTTATCCAGAGTCTAGGGCTCAAAATACTACAAAGTGGCACCGCGACGTTCTCGAACACAACTTTACTAAACATAGATGCAAACTGATGTTCAATATTAATGTTTCCAAGAATACAGATGCTGGGTCATGCCGCACACACGTATTCAGCTTGCAGATTTTGCCAAATAATATTACATCGTTCTTTTTCTAAATTGCACACTTTTCCTATATTTCGGGTCTAGTCAAACGGTTTTTGAACCAGCTGTCACGAAAAGCGACCCTCCCGGAGTATAATCCATAGGACAAAACACACCCTTATTAGCTCAAAGGATGCTTACCATTAGTAAGAAATGTCTCAGCATAAAAAGGAATTACAAATTATAGATCGCGCTGCTTTGGTAAAGCATGTATCACTATTTGGAATATCTCGTTATTTTAAGGGCAATCAATTCCTCCAGTCGGAATAGACACAGCAAGCCGTAGTATACGTTTTAGGAACAAATTGATACATATCACCCAAGAGCCCAACTGAATGGCCTACTTGTGCAGTCACTAAAGAGTCAAAGCTTGCACGAATGCTAGCGGGAATTTTGACGGCACATAGATAGATTATTAGGCTGGAGAGGGTATCGAGCATGAAGACCTAGTGGCCGGTTGGAATGGGAAAATGATAGCTCATGTGCATTTCTACTTTGAGCTTATCAAAGGTGCTTCTGATGCTGTTGTGATAATCATTCCTATTGGACCTTCTGCAAGGTTTGGAGGTAACTAACATGAAGATAATGTTCTTTAATCGATGCACCAGGTTGTTTATTACATGTGAATCCAGCAAAGCCTCTTGCTTTGTTTGGATTCCCTGGGTAAATGCTGCATTTCCCGCAGTTTCTTAAGGTAGGGTACGTTTAGTCAAGAAGAGAAATGGCTGTTTGGGAAACCATTCTGACACATAATTGGGTGGTTGAGGACAGCGTTTCACACTCGACGTTATAAAAACGGAATCTAATAAACGGCCTTTCGATGGGATTTTGTCTGCTCCCGACCAACGTAAACATGCCTGCAGTCGACACTCTGTTTCGGAGCCAGGGTTATTATAAACTTTGTGACTTTACTGTCTTTCTCTGGCATGTTTCCAGCCTAACCGCGCAGCACATTCAATCTGAATTCTCGGGGATGCGTGCTGAAGCCAATTCTTTGCTCCAGTCCACGTCGAGGTGTGTCGATTGCATTTCATTTGGCATTTCACCAGATTCTAACGACGTCAGCGCTGGCTTTTCGCTAAATTCCTTCTTTGTGTTTCCAAAGGCCTCTCCATCGGTTTCCTTCTTTGTACTGTGTCTTGTGTATCTCACAAATTGGTTCCACTAATGTATGTAGATTAGGAAATAAATCCCGGGGAAAGTAAAAACAGATACAGGCTTCGTGTTGAGTGTGTGTGTGGGGGGGGACTAATCAATTCAGCTGCATTTTGTGGAATTTGTGCTTTTCTTGTTCAATATGAAGTTAAAAGTGGGTAGAAACATGAACACATGGCACACACACAGTACGCTCCGGGTTGGTCTAGAGCTTCCTCCAAATCCAGCAGTAACACAAAACACATGTTAACAACATAAAACATAATTATGCAGGCATCAAAACACCGTGGATAAATCCATTTTCTCCCAACAACATCATTTCTTAGAGGAAGAAAAACAACTTTAGTGGTAAACAGCTACTTCTATCAGAGTTGTGAATTCTAACGACTAGTCCTCAAATGACAGTAGGGTCTCCTATTCGCGTCAGCAAACTCCAGCACCGTACCCTTATATAATGTGTGTTTGCATCTTGCCTCGTCGGGAGCAAGGTATAATGGAAAGAACTAGAGTTTTCAGACCAAGCAAGTACGAGTGAAAAAGCAAACTCTGACATGTGGCTCTAAGTTGATCCTGTCTCTCTGAGCTGTCACTCCATCTTCTGGAAGATGGAGACAACGATATCTCCAAAAAAATATCTGAAGATACTAAGTAGAGTATAAGTTAAATGATTCTAGCAATTTACCACCCCCCAGCACCATTTCGCCAAATTCCCTACATCATTGACCATATCCAATCAGCTAGTAACCTTTTCTCTATTTGACCTGGAATAGTTGAGAAATGGCTGTGTGACTGTAGCTTAGGATTCCCAGGTGGAGAGGAGGTAGGTGCATGGGTGTATTAGTCAGTGTAGGCTGCTGTAACAAACATCCCAGCCCAGGGGGCTTATAGAGCACAGACCCTGACTGCTCTCAGCTCTGGAGGCTGCAGCCCAAGGTCCGGGTATGGCAGACACGGGGTCTGCTGAGGGCTGCTTCCTGGCTCAGAGATGGCGCCTTCTCCTACCCTTACATGGCGGAAGGGCAGGGAGCTCTCTAGGTCTTTTTTATAAGGACCCTCACCCCATTCATGAGACTGCACCCCATGAGCTCAGCCCCTCCCAGAGCCACCCCCTCCCAACACCAACATGTTGGGGTGAGGAGTCAACATATGAAGTGGAGGGGGGATTCATGTTAAGCCTGTTGCAGTGGCTCATGGGAAATGGGGCTGCAGGTCTGGCTGGGTCCAGCTCATGGAGACATGTCTCTGCCTTCTCCCCTTGAGGACTGGGATGGCTTTTTCTCCCAGACCTTGATCATCTTCCCTGTAATTCAGCCTAGCGCTTTCCCTGCACTAATGCACTCTCTATTTGGGGGGCACAAGTGTCATTCCTGATGGGAGCAAGCCCAAGCCCAGACTGAATGACACAAGAGAGAGAGAGAGAAACATAGAAAGGATGCAGAGGAGTTTTGCTGCTGCTGGTGCAAGCTGAGCCTACAGCAGGCTCTTGTCTTCAGCCTCTGCGGGTTACCGTTCGCTTCTTTTTGCTCCCATTTCTTTCTTTGTGAGTTCTGTGGTTTCCCCCAAAGACTTCTTTAATCATAGACATGGTAGCACTTAATTAATTTCTATCGAGTCTGGCCTCCAAATATCTAACACTTAAATGCAGGGTCTGCTGCTGCCCATGAATGAATTCCCTCGCAAATATTGAGCTATTTACCCGCAGAGCAGGAAAGAGCCACAGCCTCATTAATCTCTCCTCGGCCCGAGCCCAGCCCCCTCCCCACCACCTCCGCACGGAACGGATGCAGTAGCCAGCTTCATCTATTATTTAGAGAGGGCCATTGATTTACACAACTTTTCTTGGTCAGAAGTCTATGGTTCATTCGCTGTGTATTCGGTTTGACTGCAGAGAAGAGCTATGTGTGGGGAGAAGGGGCCCAGCCAGCGCAGGCGGCTGTCGGGGTGGGTGCCACGGGTTTATCCAAATGCACGCTGTCTGCAGAGGCAGCAACCTGAAACTTGCACGCCCAGGACTTTGCCCGGAATGCATTTTCGGGAAATTAGGAGGAAGAGTTTATTTCGGGGCTCACGGTCTCAGAGTCTCAGTCTGCAGACAGCTCCATTCCTTGGGGACCCAGGTGAGGGAGACCATCATGGCACAAGGGCGTGGAGAAGGATAGGGCAACAGGAAGCAGAGAGCGCTCAGCTCAGCTCACCCAAGGCACACCCCGGGGGCACACGCCCCGCGACCCTGGTCCTCTGGCCACACTCTGCCTGCTCAGAGGATTCAGTGTGGAAATGCTGATTATCTTGATCTGATCTTTATATACTGCAGACCTGTATCGAATCATCACATCATTACCCCATTAATATGTGTGATTAAAAATTAAAATAAAGGAAAACAACTAGATGCATGAAGCAAGAATAAATGAACCACTCTGCCTTGCCGAAATGCTTTTTTTTTTGTGGTAAAAATAGTTAAGTCCTCTTTTCCAGGAATTTGGAAATGTATGATGATACTTTATTTTTAGCTTCTTTATCTAACTTCTTTTTCTTCCCATATTTTTATTGGTACCTGATAGTTGTGCATAATGGTGGAACTCCTCTGTCTAGGAATTTTGAAATGCACGATAACTTATTTTTAATGATACTAACCAGAACTTATCCATTATATCCAACTGTACATCATCTGACTTTTTTTTATTTCCATTTTTTTATTGGTGCATGATAGTTGTGCATCATGGTGGAATTTGTTGTCACATATCCGTACATCTACGCAGTGTGTGTGACACTCTAATTTGGCAACTATCATTCCTCGGTATTTCCCTTCTACTTTTTTCAAATTATCTGAACCTTTGAAAGCCATGCTCATGCTCTATGATTCTTGACCTTTGAAACACAATTACGTAGTCTAGAAAAGAAGTTGAATGCTGAAATCTTAAACACCCGTGGGAAAGAAAGGGTTAACCACCATCCAAGAATGTCTCTTCTTGATTTACTGGGGACACCTAGAAAATAAAAAAAAAAAAAAACAGGTGACCCGGGCAAGTCCCTCTGGAGGCTTGCAAATGTCAGAGCTCCCGGCAAAGCCGGTAATGGGATTTCTAGTCGGAGAGACTGGGTCCAAGGTCTCCGTTCAGCAGGCTGTGACCGTCTGGCTGGGGATGTCTATGGGTTGAGGAGCATGGGTCCCAGAGAAATGTTGCTCACATCGGCGAGGTACCTGGGTTTGCAGAGAGAGGCTCCACGAGACATTTCATTTCCTTTAGACTAAAGGATGCATCCAGAGCTCAGTGCACCATTGGGAGACCCCCTGAGTTAAACCTGGGGCCAGAGAGCTTCCTAATGTAACCAGAAAGGATTTGAGGAGGAGAATTGATGCTTGAGTACTTGAGACTTGGTTTATATTTCCTTGGTCTATTTATCATGTTAAAGCTCCTGTCATTTGGGCATCCCAAGTCCCATTCTATTTCTGTGTGTGTGTGGACAGGGGTGCTAGGGATTGTGCACAGGGGGGTGCTGCATCATTGAACCACATCCCCAGCACTGCACCCCCTGATTTGTTTTTTTTTTTTTGAGACAGGGTCCAACTTGCGGCCTTCCTGCCTCAGCCTCCCAACTCTCCGAGTTACTGCATCTAGCTCCATTTTATTTTGAGAGTGAAAAGAGATGAGATGCCAAGCAACTGTACCTTCAAAGAAAGATAAAATCAGGAATTATGTCCACATGGAATTTTGCAATAGATATGCCTGAACCCGGAAGCCAATGGCGCAATGCTTCCTAAAACCCGCCTATCATCCAATGCCAAACTCCCAGTCAAATGAGCGCAAAATACTAACCTTTTTGGACAGCCCAAGTCTTAAAAAATATAAATAAAAATAAATGCATTATCAGGCAAGTACTAATGGGTGTGATTTTCCAAATGAGAAAAAATTCAGGCTAAGTACCTGGTAGGGCCAAGCAAAGAGCAAAAGACAAGATTATATATTTTGCATTTTGTATTGATTATATGTTTTGTATCTGATTATATATTTTGCATTTTGCACTGAGATTCCCGGGTACCCCCATCTGCGGCATCGCCAAACAGGATATCAGCAACAAACCTCGAGCAACTCCAACAAACCTGCAGCTCAAACCAACCCCTGTTCAAAGGCTGTTCTTATGAACCACAGAAACGTATCAATTTTCAAAACATGCAATTTAACGCAGAAGCATAATGATGTGTTAATGAGGCGGCTGTCAGAGTTGAAGTGATTGTGTCTCTTGGCAGAATGCGATTGTTTGTGTAGAGGAGATGGCACAAAATGCCAGGAGCTGTGTTGGTTCCCTCAGACTGAACTTCCTGAAATGCTACCTGTCTCCACCCTATAATCACACATTATGCAGATGAAGTATCAGTGGTGGAGATCCCTTGGGAATGTCACAGAGAACTCTTCACCACTTGAGAGACATCTTAACACCAGGACGGGGGCTTCCACCAAACACCAACTCTGCCGACACCTGGAACGTGGGCTTCCCAGCCTCCAGAACTTGAGACTGATGTTTGCTGTTTAAATCACCGGGTCTCTGGCAATTTGTTACAGCAGCCCGAGCTGACTAAGACACATCAGTCCATGATAAATCATGGAGAGCGAGAACACAGGGTGATTTATTTTACTTTGTATTCCCTTCCAGTGTTTCTTTTCACATTATTAAAGTTAAAAAAAAAAAAACAACAATTCTCTAAGGACCCTCGGCTGAAAGAGTGGTCCACAGACGAGCTGCAGCATTAGCACCACGTGGAAGACGGTGGGAAATGCCAACCTTCCTTCCCT